>NC_135956.1:67388514-67688514 GCF_053455715.1 Rhinoraja longicauda
CATAATACAAAGACTAACTCTTATGTGCCTGCACTAAGCCATATTCTTCCATTCCCTGCATTTCTATGTGCTTATCCAAAAGTCTCTTAAATGCCACAATTGTATCTGCCATCACCACTGCTGGCAGCGCATTCCAGGCACTCGCCATCTTCTGTGTAAAGAAAAAACTTACCCTGCAGATCTTTGTTAAACTTTGCACCTCTCATCTTAAAGCTATAACCTCTAGCATTTTAGATTTTCTTTCTGTGAAAAAGATTCTGACTGTCTACTCTACCTATGTCTCTCATAATTTTATATCCCTCCATTTCATATTTTTATCCTGGGGAAAAAGGTTCCGATTGTCTTCCCTATCTATGTCTCTCATAATTTTATACACTTCTGTCAGATCTCCCCTTAACCTCCAGTGTTCCAGAGGTAACAATCCAAGTACATCCAAACTCTTCCTGTAACTAATACCCCCCTAATCCAATATCTCTGATAGGGTGATATTGCAGCAGCACCAGCACCAAGCTGTGTTGCTTGGGAAGTATTGTGTGGGGATTGTGTGGGGATAGTAAGGAGTAAGACCTGTGTGATCTCCCGGACAAATTTCGATCGCCTAGCTTGGGGTCGGAGAGGAATTTCCCGGATTTTTTTTCTCCCAAATTGGCCTGGGTTTTTTATCCGGTTTTTCGCCTCTCCCAGGAGATCACTCAGTTCTTTTGGGTGGGCTTGGGCCTTTTGGAAGGGTGGGCTGAAAGATGGCAGATGGAGTTTAATACTGATAAGTGTGAGGTGCTGCATTTAGGTAGGACAAATCAAAATAGGACGTACAGGGTAAATGGTAGGGAATTGAGGAATGCAGTGGAACAGAGGGATCTGGGAATAACTGTGCATTGTTCCCTGAAGGTGGAATCTCATGTGGATAGGGTGGTGAAGAAGGCGTTTGGTATGCTTGCCTTTATAAATCAGAGCATCGAGTATAGAAGTTGGGATGTAATGTTAAAATTGTACAGGGCATTGGTGAGGCCGAATCTGGAGTATGGTGTGCAGTTCTGGTCGCCAAATTATAGGAAGGATGTCGACAAAATGGAGAGGGTACAGAGGAGATTTATTAGAATGTTGCCTGGGTTTCAGCACTTAGGCTACAGAGAGAGGTTGAACAGGTTGGGTCTTTATTCTTTGGAGCGTAGAAGGTGGGGGGACGATAGAGGTTTTTAAAATTTTGAGAGGGACGGACAGAGTTGACGTGGGTAGGCTTTTCCCTTTGAGAGTGGGGAAGATTCCAACAAGGGGACATAGCTTCAGAATTGAGGGACAAAGGTTTAGGGGTAACATGAGGGGGAACTTCTTTACTCAGAGGGTGGTGGCTGTATGGAATGGGCTTCCGGTGGAAGTGGTGGAGGCTGGCTCGATTTTATTATTTAAGAGTAAATTGGATAGGTATATGGATAGGAGGGGATTAGAGGGTTATGGTCTGAGTGCAGGTAGATGAGACTAGGTCAGGGAGAATGGTCGGCGTGGACTGGTAGGGCTGGACAGGCCTGTTTCCATGCTGTAGTTGTTATATGGTTATATGGTTAAATCAGCGTTGTCGTGGGGATAAACCTCTCTTCCTTTCACACTCCTCTTTTCTTTCTGTTACTCCTCCTATGTACGTGGATTTAATGTGTTAGAATCATAAGAAGATTATAGACACTGGTAGATGAAATCTTTCATGAGTTGATGGGCATTGGAACATAGGAAGAATCACTGTTCATACACCAACAAGAGTTGTAGGAGTCATCTCTGGATAGTGATTTGGGATTGATGTATTATTGAGACAAGTACTGCGGTACCGGTGAAAAACATTGCATGCTATCCAGGCAAATCATACCCTACATGAGTACAATCAAGCCATACACAAGTACAACAGGTAGTGTAAAGAGAAAAATATCAGAGTACAGAATATAGTGTCACAGCGTTGCAACATTACAGTTAGAGGAAAGTGCAGATTCAAAATAAAAGCACAAGGTCGGCAATGAGGTAGGTTTGAAGATTGGGACT
Organism: Rhinoraja longicauda; assembly: GCF_053455715.1. Taxonomy (NCBI): domain Eukaryota; kingdom Metazoa; phylum Chordata; class Chondrichthyes; order Rajiformes; family Arhynchobatidae; genus Rhinoraja; species Rhinoraja longicauda. The sequence goes on from NC_135956.1 coordinate 67,390,540, forward strand.
ACAAGTGGGTTCAGCTTAGATGGGGCATCCTGGGTGGCATTAACGAGTTGGGCGAAGGGCCTGCTTCTGTACTGAGTCTGTGACCACACCCCAACGTTTGGGAGGTTTGCTCTCTAGATGGAGAACAGCGGGGAAGAAGCTCTTCCTGAATCTGGTGGTACATTCTTTCAAGCATTTGTATCTTCTGCCTGATGGAAGAGGGAATGACAGGGATGTGCGTGGTCCTTGATTTTGGTGTCTGCTTTCCTGAGTTGGTGTGAAAGGCAGATGGAGTTGATGGTGGGTAGGCTGGTTTTGGGTGGCTTTACCTCTCTTGGCGTGCCGTCTATCTGCAGTCTCCCCGTTCCCGGGTTCTTAAATATTAGAAGCTGCTGGATGACTGGAGGATGGGGGATGGGCAGGAGGGTGAAGTGCTGTGTGCTGAGATGTTTACTGCAGTGTTTGTCCCATCTCGGGCTGAGTATTTGGCAGGTTGCAGGAACCATGCGGTGTTTACCACATGTCATAATGATGAATAGCCACCACAGGCATCTCCCTCGGCTCCACCTCCTCCCCTCCGACCATCTGATCAGCTGCCAATACACAGCCTCTGGCAGAGCACGCAAGCAGACACACCGACTTATTTCCGTCAGTTCTTGCTTAATGCAATCCAGACTCTCTCCACAAGCCCTATAATGACCCACTGTGGTTGAGAACACCTTTGCCACTGAGAGACTGGGCTGTGGGGTTCAGGAGATTAGCGGTGAGGTGCTGCATGCTTTTCTAGTGTAAAGTACAATCAAGTCAACTCAAAGGTTTAAAGGTCTTTTATTGTCACGTGTGCCAATTAAGGTACAGTGAAACTCGATTTACCATACAGCCATACTAAAAAAAGCAACTAGACACAACACTACATATAAGTTAACATAAATCTTAGATAGAGCAAAGGGATTAGAAATGTTGCTAACTTACAGGTGGAAAAGAGATTTAAAAGAGTAGAATGATTGCATTGGATAATAGTAGATCCTTCTCTGGGAAAAAGGATCTACTTACCAAGGATCTAGTTTTCGTTTTTTAGAGATACAGAGCGGAAACAGGCCCTTCGGCCCACCGAGTCCGCGCCGACCAGTGATCCCCACACTAGCAGTATCCTACACACACTAGGGCCAATTTACACATATGCCAAGCCAATTAACCTACAAACCTGTACGTCTTTGGAGTGTGGGTGGAAACCGAAGATCTCGGAGAAAACCCACGCACGCACAAACTCCATACAGACAGCACCCGTAGTCAGGATCGAACCTGGGTCTCCAGCGCTGTAAGGCAGCAACTCTACCGCTGCGCCACCATGGCCGTCTCTAAGCTATTGGCCAACAACCCATGACAAGGATAGCTGAGATTGGCCATGGAGGTGCTGGATTCTAACTGTGATGCACCCTTTGATTGTCCTTACTGTGTGCACACAAACAATAGTCACACTCTGCTGCTATCTTGGTTCCTTGATTCCACACTCTGGCCATCAATGCTCTGAAGTCTTTGTTGATGCTCTCGTTCCTTTCCCTTTCCCAGTTTGCCTGCGGTACGGCATACCTGAACTCTCAGATCCCCATTTTGCTGGGGGACCTGATGAACGGGATCATCCAGTGCTTGCGCAACGATCCTATCTGTTACTACAGGAGCATGAAGGGGCCAAGTGGAAAATTACTGGGGATCTACGTGGTACAGGTAAGGTGGGATGGAGGGCATTTTCTGTGTTCCATTTACATTTGTTGCTGAATTGTTGATCATGTACAAGTTGTTTATGAGACTTTTGGATAGGGGAGTGGAGGGATATGCATTATGTGCAGACAGATAAGAGTTGGTTTTGGCATATTTGGCACAGATATTGCAGGCTGAAAAGTCTGTTCTGTTGCGTTCTACATTGACGAGGCCACACATGGAGTACTGTGAATAGTTTTGGTCACCCTGCTATAGGAAATACGCCACAATGCTGGAAAAAGTGCAGAGAAGGCACCCATTCCTTCGCTCCAGAGTTACTCCAGCATTTTGTGTCTATCTTTTTTTCATGAGGATGTTGCCAGAACTCAAGTGCGTGAGCTGTAGGGAGAGGTTAGGGAGGCTATGACTTTGTTCCTTGGAGCGCAGGAGGCTGAGGAGGAGTATGATGTTATTCACATATCATCAGGGGAATAGGTAGGATGAATGCAGTCTTTTCCCAGAAAAGAATCAAGAACTAGAGAGCATAGGTTTAAGATGAGAGGGGAAAGATTTAATAGGAACCCGAGGGGGAAGCTTTTTTACACAGAGGGTGGTGGGTATGTGGAACGAGCTGCCAGAGAAGGTGGTTGAGGCAGATATAATAACAACATTTAAAAGATGTTTGGACAGGTACATGGATACGAAAAGCTGAGGGAAATATAGGCCAAATGTAGGCCAATGGGACTGCCTTAGGTGGGCACCTTGGTCGGCATGGACATTGAGCCGAGGGCCCTTTTCTGTGCTGTATGACAATCTGAATTGGCCTTCAGCACTGTATATCAATGGTTTGAACGAGGGGATTGAAGGCTTTGTGGCAAAGTTTGCGGATGATACAAAAATAGGTGGAGGGGCAGGTAGTGTAGAAAAAGCAGGGACTCTGCAGAAGGACTTGGACAGGTTGGGAGAGTAGGCAGAGAAGTGGCAGATGGAATATAGTGTAGCAAAGTGTAGAGTCATGCATTTTGGTAGTAGGAATAAAGGTGTGGATTATTTTCTAAATGGGGTGAGAATCCAGAAATCAGAGGTGCAAAGGGACTTGGGAGTGCTGGTGCAGGATTCCCAAAAAGTTAATCTGCAAGTCGAATCGGTAGTAAAGAAAGCAAAATCAATGCTAGCATTTATTTCAAGAGGGCTTGTATACAAAAACAGGGATGTAATGTTGAGGCTCGAAAAGGCGCTGGTAAGGCCGCATTTGGAATATTGTAAGCAATTTAGGGCACGATATCTGAGGAAGGTGGGCTGGCTCTGGAGAGGATCCAGAGGAGGCTTACAAGAAATGATCCCAGGAATGAGTAGGTTAACCTATGATGAGCATTTGTCGGCACTGGACCTGTACTCGCTGGAGTTTAGAAGAATGAGGGGGGACCTCATTGATACATACAGAATAGTGAAAGGCTTGGATAGAGTGAAAGGCTTGGATAGAGTGGATGTGGAGAGGATGTTTCCATGAGTGGGAGAGTCTAGAACTAGAGGTCATAGCCTCAGAATTAAAGGACATCCTTTTAAGAAGGAGATGAGGATACATTTCTTTAGTCAGAGTGTGGTGAATCTTGCCACAGAAGGCTGTAGAGGCCAAGTCAGTGGATATTTTTAAAGCAGGGATAGATAGATTTTTGATTAGTACAGGTATCAGAGGTTATGGGGAGAAGGCAGGAGAATGGGGTTAGGAGAGATAGATCAGCCATGATTGAATGGCGGAGTAAACTTGATGGACTGAATGGCCTAATTCTACTCCTATTCCTTATGATCTTATGAGCACATTGTTATCAGCGTGTGTCTCTTTAGCTGTTCCCCGCAACACAGTGCAGTCATAAACACTGCAAAATGTGTGAAGGATTAAAATAATTATAATCAAGATATTGCTGATTGTAACAAGACATTTAATTTATTGGTTCTCAGAATGTGGATGTCATTGATAACAAAAAACATTTATTTTTCAACCCTAACTGCCCAGAACTGAGTCAATTATTGAGTCAATTACATCGGTGGGGCTTTAGTCATGTAGAGGACAGTCAGATTCCCTTCCCTGAGAAACATTAGTAAACCAGATTTTTGTTTTGTGCGAATCTAGTGGTTTATTGGTTAGTCTAACATTTGCTTTCGTTGCCCATATTTATTTTATTACTTGAATTAAGTATGTAACTGTACAATGTGAATTACTTACACTGGGAGTGGTTGTGAAACAGTGTAGAGGGAGCATTCAACTGACTGTAACCTCTTTATATTGTTTGTTTTTGCTTCAAAAAAGTTATTTTAAGACAATGAACAAATCTTCAATGATAATGATATAATTATCCAGCACTCCAGCCAACTGGGTCCTGAAAGCCTCTGGAAGCCAGTGGACTCTGTGCTGCCTCCACAGGGATGTGTGGGCACAAGTGTGTCTGTGGAAGAAGGACAGGTGATGGCCACAGACAATGTTCAGGGTAAAGGATTTCAAAACTAGAGGGCAAAGGCTTAAGATGAGAGAGGAGATTCAAGATGGTCCTCAGGGGCAACCTTTTTACTCAGAGGGTAGTCAGTATCTGGAATAGGCTGCCAGAGGAAGATGAAGAAGCAAATATAATTGTGACTTTTAAAAGATATTTGGATAGATATATGGATAGGAAGAGTTTAGTTTAGTTTAGATTTAGTGGGATATGGGCCAACGCAGGCAAATGGGACTAACCCAGTATGCCAACTTGGTCAACATGGACATGGTTGGAGGGCCTGTTTTCCTGCTATCAAGCTCTAAGTCTAATATCTTTCCCCCTTATGGTGTTTAAAATTGAACACAATAAAAAGCAGTTTCCTGCACTTGCTGGAGATCAGTTTTTGACTTGTTTTTTCTTCTTTCGTTATTAGGGAATCCTGAGCTGCTTTTACATCACCCTCTTGTCCAGAATTGGGGAGAGAATTGCTGCCGCCATGAGGAAAGAGTTATTTGCAGCCCTCATCAGGTCAGAAGTGTTTAGCTTTATGAATCATGTCTCTGTTTTGTTTGAAATTGACGCTAGATTTGCATTGCGATGGTATGAAGAGGTTACTCACACTTGCTGTTGTGATGGAGGAAGTCTGATTGCTCACGCGGCAGTCAATGATTCCTTGTTTTTGTTCAGTGATACAACATGGAAACAGGCCCTTCAGCCCATCACGTCCAATCCGACCATCGAACACCCATTCACATCAGTTCTATGTTATCTCACTTTCGCATCCTCTCCCTACATATTGAGGGCAGCTCTTCTAGAGGCCAATCAACCTGCAAATCCGCATATCTTTGGGACGTGGGTGGAAACCAGAGACCCTGGAGGAAACCCATCCAGTCACAGGGAAAACATGCAAACTCCACACAGCCAACGCCTGAGGTCAGGATTGAACCCGGTTCTCTGGTGCTGTGAACGTCTTGCACCCTCTTCTCCAAGTCATCCGCAGGGTTCAGAACTAACAGAAACTGTAACTGTTAAAGTCAATCCAAATATTTTACCAAAATTGTGTTTTATTGACATACTAATCCATATGCAATGCCTAATAACCCATATAAAGGTGATTTGAACTGTGTAAGCCTATCCCCTCACAATAGATATTTCAAATTCCCTATTGTTTTTAACTAATATGTTTTTTTCTGTGACCAACATAATTTCATACCATTGAGCATGAAAACAGGCCCTCAGCCGAACTGTTCCTTGTTGACCAAAATGTCCCGTCTACCGTTAGTCTCATTTGTCCAAGCCTGACCCACAGCCCTCTAATCCTTTACTTTCCATGTACCTGTCCAAATATCTTTTAAATGTTGTTATCGTACCTGCCTCAACTAACTCCTCTGACAACTCGTTCCATATACCTGCCACCCTCTGTACGAAAAGGTTGCCCTCGGGTGTCCATTAAATCTCACCGTAAACCTATTCTCATCTGGTTCTTAATTCCCCTACTCTGGGTGAAAGACTCTGTGCATTTACCCGAGCTATACCCCTCATGATTTTATACACCTCTTTAAGGTCACCCCTCATCCTCCTGTGCTGAAGTTCTGGCAACATTCCCATAAATTTTCTTTGCGTTCTTTCCAGTTGAATGGCGTCTTTTCTATACCAGTGACCAAAACTGAGCACAATGTTCCAAATGCAGCCTCAAATATCTTGTAAAATATTTTAAAAGTGAACAAACTAATTTGAGTAATTTGGTTGATTGTCGTAGCTTAGTCTGGGAAGTATTTTTTGAGGATTCCGTGTAGACTGCCACTTCACGCACTCGGGTTCAAAGCTGATCGGGGTATCTAAGCATTACTGAGTAAGCTTTACTGAATAGATGCATTTAAAGATTACATCAGTTTGACACAAAGTCTGGAGTAACTCAGTGGGTCAGGCAGCATCGCTGGAGAACATGGATAGGTGACATTTTGGGTTGGGACTGTTAGAAGGGTCCCGACCTGAAACGTTACCCATCATGTTCTCCAAAGATGCTGCCTGACCTGCTGAGTTACTCCAGCACTTTGTATCTTTTTTTGTAAAGCAGCATCTGCAGTTCCTTGTGTGTGTCTCTGTCTTACATCAGATTGTGCTTTGTTTCTTTCCCTAACGTGTGGAAGGTTGGACGTGGCGTTTTACGATGCCACGCGGACAGGTCACCTGGTGAGCCGCCTAACCAGTGACATCCAGGAATTTAAATCCTCCTTCAAGTTGGTGATTTCTCAGGTGAGGTTACTGGAATCTGGGTTGGGATTTAACAATGCCATGAATCACAAACATAGAAACATAGAAAATAGGTGCAGGAGTAGGCCATTCGGCCCTTCGAGCCAGCACTGCCATTCAATGTGATCATGACTGAATTTACTTCCTACCACCGTCCATACAGTAACAGGAGACTGAGGGGTGACCTTATTGAGGTGTCCAAGATCATGAGGGGCTTGGATAAAGTGAACGCTCACAGTTTTTTCCCCAGGAGAGGATTCTAAAACTAGAGGCCATAGGCTCAAGGTGAGAGGGGAGAGATTTAAGAGAGATCTCAGAGGTAAATTCTTCACTCGGAGATATCAGATGTACTAGTGGACAGAGGATCAAGGGAGACAGAGGAACTAAAAGAAATTTGCATCAGGTGAGAAATAGTATTGGGTAGACTGATGGGACTGAAGACTGATAAATCCCCAGGGCCTGATGGTGTGCATCCCAGGGTACTCAAAGAGATGGCTCAAGAAATCGTGGACGGATTGGTAATCATTTTCCAATGTTCAATAGATTCAGCATCAGTCGCTGTGGATTGGAGGGTAGCTAATGTTATCCCACTTTTCAAGAAAGGAGCGAGAGAGAAAACGGAATTATAGACCAGTTAGCCTGACATCGGTGGTGGGGAAGATGCTGCAGTCAATTATTAAAGGGGTAATAACAGCACATTTGGATAGCGTTAAAAGGATAGGTCCAAGTCAGCATGGATTTATGAAGGGGAAATCCTGCTTGACCAATCTTCTGGAATTTTTTGATGTTGTGACAAGTAAACTGGATGAAGGATAGCCAGTGGATGTAGTATATCCAGACTTTCAGAAAGCCTTTGATTAGGTACCACAGGGGAGGTTGGTGAGCAAAATTAGAGCACATGGTATTGGGGCTAGGGTATTGACATGGATAGAGAATTGATTGGCAGACAGGAAGCAAAGAGTAGGAATAAACGGGTCCTTTTCGGAATGGCATGCAGTGGAGAATGTAGTGCCGCAAGGCTCGGTGCTGGGGCCGCAACTATTTACAATATATATTAATGATTTGGATGATGGAATTAGAAGTGACACTAGCAAGTTTGGGGATGACACAAAGCTGGGTGGCAGTGTGAACTGCAAAGAGGATGTTAGGAGGTTGTAGGGTGACTTGGACAGGTTGAGTGAGTGAACAGATGCATGGCAGATGCAGTGTAATGTAGATAAATGTGAGGTTATCCACTGGCGGCAAAAATAAAGAGGCAGATTATTATCTCAATGCTGTCAGATTAGATAAAGGGGAAGTGCAATGAGACCTTGGTGTCCTTGTACACCAGTCACTGAAAGTAAGCGTGCAGGTACAGCAAGCAGGCAGTGAAGAAAGCTAATGGCACGTTGGCCATAACGAGAGAATTTGAGTGCAGGAGCAAAGATGTCCTCCTGCAGTTGTATAGGGCACTGGTGAGACTACATCTGGAGTATTGTGTGCAGTTTTGGTCTCCTAATTTGAGGAAGGATGTCCTTGCTATTGAGGCAGTGCAGTGTAGGTTCACTAGGTTAATCCCTGGGATGGAGGGACATATGAGGAAAGATTGGAAAGACGAGGCTTGTATTCACTGGAGTTTAGAAGGATGAGAAGGGATCTTATAGAGACGTATAAAATTATAAAAGGACTAGACAACCTAGATGCAGGAAAAATGTTCCCAATTTTGGGGTAGTCCAGAGCCAGGGGACACAGTCTAAGAATAAAGGGGAGGCCATTTAAAACTGTGAGAAGAAACTTTTTCACCCAGAGAGTTGTGAATTTGTGGAATTCTCTGCCTCAGAAGGCAGTGGAGGCCAATTCACTGGATGAATTTAAAAGAGAGTTAGATAGAGCTCTAGGGGCTAGTGGAATCAAGGGATATGTGGAAAAGGCAGGCACAGGTTACTGATTGCAGATGATCAGCCATTATCACAATGAATGGCAGTGCTGGCTCAAAGGGCCAAATGGCCTCCTCCTGCACCTATTTTCTATGTTTCTATATTTCTATGTCCTTATTAGGAATGAGCTGCGAGGAAGTTATAGAACCGGATACAACTTGGACTTTTTCGCCACAAAATGCTGGAGTAACTCTGCAGGTCAGATAGCAGCTGTAGAGAAAGGAATAGGTGATGTTTTGGGTCAAGACCTTTCTTCAGACTGAGAGTCAAGGTAATTGTACAGATGAATGGATAGGAATTCAAGAATCAAGCCAAAAGTATTTAATTATCGCCTGCACCGTCAGCGGAACAATTAAATTCTTACTTGCAGCAGCACAACAGGCCTGCAGACACAGTACCCTAGTAACGTAGTAAACCAAAAAAATCACTAAATTAGAAACCCCAAATCCTTTACAGCAACCAAGACAGTTCATATATCAGCATATAATCCTCCAACACTTTTGCCACCTCCAACGGGATCCCAATACTGACCACATCTTCCCATCTCCACCCCTTTATGCTTTCCGCAGAAATCGTTCCCTCCGTAACTCCCTGGTCAACTCGTCCCTTCCCACCCAAACGAGCCCCTCCCCAGGTACTTTTCCCTGCAACCGCAGGAGATGCAACACACGTCTCTTTACCTCCCCCCTCGACTCCGTCCAAGGAGCCCGACAGTCTTTTCAGATGAGGCACAGGTTCACTTGCACCTCCTCCAACCTCATCTACTGTATCCGCTGTACCAGGTGTCAACTCCTGTATTTCGGCAAGACCAAGTGCTCGGCGATCATTTCGCTGAACACCTCCGCTCAGTCCGCCTTAACCGACCTGATCTCCGGTTGCTCAGCACTTTAACTCCCCCTCCCATTCCCAATTTGACCTTTTTGTCCTGGGCCTCCTCCATTGTCAGAGTGAGGCCCAGCATAAATTGGAGGAACAGCACCTCATATTTCGCTGGGGTAGCTTACACCCCAGCAGTATGAACATTGACCTCTAACTTCAAGTCGCCCTTGCTTTCCCTCTCTCTCCATCCCCTCCGCCTTCCCAGTTCTCCCACCAGTCTTACTGTCTCCGACTACATTCTATCTCTGTACTGCCACTCCCCTGACATCAGTCTGAAGGAGGATCTCAACTCGAAACATCACACATTCCTTCTCTCCAGAGATGCTGCCTGTCCCACTGAGTTACTCCAGCATTTGTGTCTACCCAAGACAGTTTATAGTTTAGTTAGTTTTGTGCCATGTTCAAGAGCCTGATGGTTGCTAGGAAGAAGCTGTTCCTGAACCTTGAGGTCATGGTTTCAAGAGCCTAATGGTTGCTGGGAAGAAGCTCATCCTGAACCTTGTATGACGAGTCCATGACTGCTCAGTTGTTTGCCTGCTTTGATCTCCAGGGTCTGAAGAGTATTGCACAAACAATCGGTTGCCTGGTGTCTCTGTACTTTGTTTCACCAAAGCTGACGGGACTCATCTGCGTAATGATGCCGCTCCTGGTGGGAACTGGAGCATATATGGGCTCCTCTCTTCGGAAACTCTCACGAAAAGCTCAGGAGCAGGTATGAATGGAAATGCTTGTGTGGTTGCTGGTAAAATGTTGATCAAAACCAATCTTTATGTCACCCAACTTGGGTGAGAAGACGGGTCATGACCCGAAAAGTCAAGTATTCCTTTTCTCCAGAGAAGCTGCCTGACCTGCTGAGTTACTCCAGCATTTTGTGTCTATCTTGGGTGAGACATGCCTGGGAAAAGAGAATGAGTTGGGTGGTAGGTAAGGTGAGAGAAAGTATTTAATCAGGATTAGTATCTTGCATGTGCAATGTGTTAGCACAGGTGGAACTGGGTGTTTGGAAAGGGCTGGTTGGGAGAATATCAATGTACTGTGCTGGGAGATTGGGGAAGGAGATTGATGTTTTTATTGAAATGTGTGGAAAGTAGTTAAAAGGAGACAGAGGATGAAATACACAATAATCAAATATTGAAATAGCAGCCAGAAAGGAATTGAGCTTGGTACTATCAGAGTTTCAGGTTGTTGGCATTCTGGGCCAGCTAGCTTTAGAACCATTCCAGATTCCAAGACCTAAGCTCATAATTAGCTCAGCCAAGCTAATTAGAGGGAGGAGAGCACGTTCAGAGGATCAGCACTGGGGGGGGAGTGTTCTGTCAGGAGGCAGTGCTGAAGGAGATCTGCCTGATCAGGGGGCAGTACTGGGGGATCTGACCTGTCACGGGCTAATACTGGTGGAGGTTTTCCCTATGTAGAGCAGCACTCGGACAGGAGTGCATGGTTCAGGCAGTACCAGGGGAGGGGTGCACAGGCGTAGCAGTACCAGGGAGAGGCCTACCCTGTCAAACGTAGGTGGGTCCCATTTACCAGTTAACGTTCCTCCACACTGTGCTGTCAAACACTCCCAGGACAATGACAGCATTGATGTGCAGAATCTCTGTCCCCAAGAGGAGAACATAGAACATAGAACAGTACAACATAGGAACAGGCCCTTCAGCCCACAATGTGCCAAACATAATGCCAGTCTCTGCCTGCACGGTGTCCATACCATCCATTCTCTGCATATCCATGAGCCTGTCTCAAAGCCTATAAAGAAGCATATTGGACACACCATTAATATCCTCTCCTTGTCACTCAGCCAAAATTATTGTTTTTCTGCTGTTATTGGGTTCAGTCCGGCTAATCTCTTATGATACTGTGAGAGTACCTTCACCATGCAGTCTCAAACAAAAAAAACTATTGGCACCTTCTTAAGGTCAATTATGAATAGACCATGTGCTGGAATCTTGAGCAAAACACTAAATGCTGGAGGAACTCAGCGGATCAGGCAGCATCCGTGGAGGAAATGGACAGACGACGTTTTGTATCAACACTTTTCTTATCTGAAGTACGGTCCCCACCCGAAATGTTGTCAGATCATTCCTTCCAGAGATGCCGGCTGACCCGCGATAACCCGTTGAGTTCCTCCAGCGCTTAGCGTTTTGCCATGAATGGACCATAATTGCTGTTGATGTTCAAGCCTTGAGGCAGTCAGAACCTTTTTCCCAGGATGGTAATTTCAAAGAGTGTTGGGAATTGTTATAAGTTGAGAGGGGGAAAGTTTGAAGGAAAACGCAAAGTGCTAGAGGAACTCCGCGGATCTTGCAGCATCTGAGGAAGGAAATGGACAGAAGACGTTTCGACAACATCCACAGATATTGCCTGACCTACTGTGTTACTCCAGCACTTTATGTTTTGCTCAAGATTCCAGAATCTGCAATTCCATGTGTCTCTGAAAATTTAAAGCAGATGTATGAGACACATCTTTTACACAAATGGTGGTGGGTGCCTGGAATGCGCAGCTGGAGTGGTGTTGAATGCAGATACAATGGTGGCATTTGTGAGACTTTTAGATAGGCATATGGACATGCAGGGAATAGAGGGATATGGATCATGTTCAGCAGATGAGATCAGTTTAACTAGACATCAGGGTTGGCACTAAAGTTGTGGGCCAAAGAGCCCTGTGCTGTACTGTTCTATGTTTGTACGGAAAAGTTAAAACAAAATATGCAAAGCTATTGTTTTTCCACTAACACACATGACTGAAATGATTCACGCAAATTCATCCTCTTGATTATTGAATGTCTTTTGAAAATGTTTACCCTAGTTTAATAGCAAAAGTGTAGGAGTTAGGTTTATAACTTCACCGAGTCTGAAATCTCTTCTAACAAATCATTTGCAGGTTGCCAAAGCGACGTGCGTGGCAGATGAGGCACTGGGAAATGTACGGACGGTGAAGGCATTTGCAATGGAAGATCTGGAAATTGAGTAAGGAAAATGGGAGCCATAGGTGCCAATACCGGGGTCGATGTACCGGCACCAACTTAATGTCATTCAGAACTAAACTATGGCAGCCACATGGCTTAGAGTATCGGAGGGGAAATACATGTCTCCCTCTTTCACTGGTTTGTATCGTCACGGGCAGGATGTGAAGCAAGGTCACTGTCTTCCCCACCATTACTCCAAGACGTGCAATACTAGACAGGAAAGAATTCTTTACTTTAATCACTGTATGCTCTGCATGTGCAGGAGTTGACTCATGAGACATACATGGAACATGCCTCATAAGACCATAAGTCAAAGGAGCAAAATTAGCCCATCAAGTCTGATCTACCATTTGATCATGGCTGATCTATTTTTTTCCCTCAACTCCATTCTCCTGTCTTCTCTCTGTAACCTTTGACATCCTTACAAATCAAGAACCTATCAATCTGTGCTTTAAATACAAATTAATAGAATACAGAGTGTGCACAGGTACAAATGAAAATCACATTATCAAAACAATTGTGTCAATAAAGAGGAGAAGGTTAGTAGGTGGAAAGTTTCAGGCTCTCATTTTCATTTTTCCCTGTAGGATTTTCAAACATAATGGTCTTTGTAATATTTGTAAGTTTATTTTATTACTGCAAACTAACAATAATTGGAAGGCTGTACATTGCATTGTTTAATATTGTGGCACAAGAGTCAATAGAAGTGATCAGGGAATCATCGTGTTATAGAATCACACAGCTCAGGAATAGGCCTTTCAGCCCAACCTGCCCATGCCGATCAAGATGCCCCATCTATGCTAGTCCCATGTGCCGGCATTTAACCCACATCCCTCTAAACCTTTCCTGTTTAGAGGGAAATGTGTCTTTTAAATGTTGGCCAATTGTTTTTTTCAATGTTGTTATAATACTTGCCTCAACAACCTCCTCTGGCAGCTCGTTCTATATACCCACCACCTTCTGTGTGTAAATTTGCCCCTCAGGTTCCTAGTAAATCTTTCCCCTCTCACCTATGGCCTCCTATGTACTCTGTCCTTAAACCTATGTCCTCTGGTTCTTGATTCCCCTACGCTTGATAGAAGATTCTGTACATTCAGTTTCTATTTCCCTCATGATTTTATATACCTCTATATGGTCATCCATCAGCGTCCTACTCTCTAAGGAATAAAGACAGCCTGCCCAATCTCTCCCTATAGCTCAGGCCCTTGAGTCCTGTCAAAATTCTGCAGTCTTTCTAGCTTAACAATATCCTACCTATAGCAGGGTGACCAAAACTGAACTTTAGTATCATCTGCACATTTACTAATCGTGTCATACATTCTTATCGAAATTGTTGATATAAACCGCAAACAGCAATGAACCCAATACTGAACCCTAATGCACAGCACTAGTCACAGGCCCCCAATCTGAGAAACAACCTTTTATTATTATGGACGATAGACAGAAAATGCTGGAGTAACTGGACAGGCAGCATCTCTGGATAGAAGGAATGGGAGATGTTTCCGTCGAGTCCCTTCTCTGCTTCCTTCAACGAAGCCAACCATCCAGTCGGCTAGTTCTTCCTGGATCCCGTGTGATGTAAACTTCTAGAGCAGCCTACCATGTGCCTTATCATGTCTTGCAGAAATCCATATGGACAACATTTACGGCTTTGCTTTCATCAACCTTTTTGGTTCCTTCTTCAAAAATTATTTGTCAATTTCCACGGCCATTCGCAGAAAAAGTAGCAACTAAGAGACAGTGCTGTCTGATGACAATTTTTTTTAATTCCCCAGACTATTTAAATCCAAGACAGCTTATTTTTCCAATTGTCAATTTCCATAGTTTTAAGCAATTCTCACCTCCCAATCAGAATCACATTGTCACCAATTTAGCCAGCACCATACAAACAATGTTCCTAATTCATCGCTCATGTTGTATCCAATTCAAATCGTGGAAACATGCATTATAGCAGAACAACTCGTATCTGAACTTTATACTGGGAATGGTTTGACGAACTGCTGGTAATATTCTGGGTTTTTTTTAAAGGCTTTTCTCAAAGGAAGTGGATAAAGCCCAGGATACCAACCAGTATTTGGGATTGGGAATTGGCATCTTCCAGGGATTATCAAATTTTACACTGAATTGTAAGTACTGCTATTTTATTTATTGGTAATCCCCATCCCATCCTCCATGACGCAGTCAAAGGGTAACATCAAAGAAAGGGAGGCGATGGGTGTGTTATTGTAAGTGAACAAGGTAAGGAGCTGTTAGAACTAGTGTATCCATAGGTATCACACTGTATTACAGAGAGAAAGAATAATCAATAAAAAAAGAAAATAATAGCTGTCATTGGGCAGATGAATAACAAAAATAAAAGTCTTGAAAGGTTAGAGCTTCCAGAGGGTTAACAACGGTTAAATGGTTGAAATGATGATGAATCACTTTTCCCAGGATTTTCCCAAGCGTGTTAAAAGGTTCTTGGTGTTAAAGAAGATAAACAGTGTAATGAAAATAATTGATGAACTACTTGAACTTCAGCAGCTACAGGAAGGATGTCATTGAATTAGAAAGGGTGCAGAAGAGATTCAACAGGATGGTACTTGGGATTGCAGGCTTGAGTTATAGCGAGAGGCTGGATAAGCTATGACTTTTTTTCTTTGGAGCATAGGAGGCTGAGGGGTGAGATATTTAAGAGAGTTCTCAGGGGTAACTTTTTCCACCCAGAGGCTCGTGTGCATCTGGAATGAGTTTCTAGAGGATATTTTAGAAGTAGATAGAATAATGACTTTTAAAGATATTGGATAAATATATGGTTAGGAAGGGTTAGAGGGGTATGAGCCAAATGCAGCCAAATGGGACTAACGCAGTTTGTCAACTTTGTCGGTATGGACAAGGTGGGCTGAAGGGCCTGTTTGCTCCACGACTCTAATAATTGGTTGTTGGAATCTTAATGGAATCTTCACTGAAGGATATAATAGAATATCTAGATACAAAAGCAGAAGAAAACAGTGAGCATGGACACTAAAAGAAAATGGTACCGTTCACCAAAATATGAATTTTGGAAGGAGTAACAGAATAAAGTATCAGAATAAAGTCCAAGCTGCTGATAAAATGTGAGTCAGTAGGGGTACGGGTAATTTCACTGATTAACAATTTGTGGGAAATGGTACCCACAGGCATCTGTTGCATTTTAAAGACTTGGTGTCTGGAATTGGAAGAGCAGTTTCAAAATGTGTACTTTCAATGCAGTGAGAAACGTGTTTGGCACGCTTGTCTTCATTGCGAAGGGTATTGAGTGTAAAAGTAGGGATACGATGCAGCTGTAGAAGTCGTTAGTGAGACCACATTTGGAGCACTGTGTGCAGTTTTGGTCGCCCAGCTATAGGAAGCATGACATTAGAGATGTAAAGGATGCATCAGAGATTCGCCAGGAAGTTACCTGGGCTTGCGGGCTTGCGGGCTTGAGCTATAGGAAGAAGTTGGACAGGCTGGGACTTTCTTCTTTTGAGCAGGAGCTTGAGGGGAGACCTTATTGAGGTAGACAAAATCATGAAGCACATGGATAAAGAGGACACTCACAGTCTTTTCCCAGGTAGAGCGTTCTAATACAATAAGCTCAAGGTGAGAGGGAAGAGCTTTAAGGGACCTCAGGGGCAACTTTCTCATTCAGAGCGTCGTCCGTATCGAGATTGAGCTGCCAGAGGAAGCTATAAAAATGGATACAGTTACAACTTTTAAAAGACATTTGGACACATATGGATAGGACGGGTTTGGAGGGATATGGCCTAAATGCAGGCAAATGGGACTAGCCCAATATGCCATCTTGGCCAACATTGACAAGGTGGGTGGAAGGGGCTGTTTCAGCAAGATACAGCTCTCTTGACTCAATTTCATTCAGCCATTTATTACTTCATCCATCATCTCATTTGACTTTTTGATTCTGAATGGTATATCTTAGGACATTTATCTACTGGGGCGGCATTCTATTAATGCTCTGGTTAGTGTCTGTTGCTGCAGTTGCAGGTTTATTGTACAATAAATGTCCATTACAGGTTTAGAAACCTGTTGCGCTGCTTGCTGCATGTAAGAATTTCATTGTTCCTTTTCGGGACATATGACAATAAAACGCTCCTGACTCTTGCTGTCATCTGTTGCAGGTGTAGCTCTGGTGACGATATGTCTCAGTGGATCATTGGTGGCAACAGACGAGCTAAGCGCTGGCGACATGATGTCATTCCTGGTGGCCACACAGACTGTGCAGAGGTCAGATGGTGGGAGGGGGTAGGTGCCGGGCATTGAGTGCTCCCACTCCCAGGCAGAGCAGATGGATTAAGATCCACCACCTGTGGATGGTGACTTGTGCTGGGAGTCGCCGTTTTATGTCCTGGAACCTGAATCCCTGCACTGTCCATAACTAGACACAAGAGACTGCAGATGCAGGAATCTTGAGCAAACAACAAAGTGTTGGAGGAATTCAGCGGGTCAGGCATCAATTGTGGAGAGTATGGACAAATGACATTTCAGGACACAATCCTTCTTCAGACTACTATCCAAATCCACTTAGGCATGGGTCAGATTTTCCAGATGCAGCATTGACAGTAAGTTAATGTCTCTCTAGGGCTTAGTTCAAATCTCCAGTTTTGGACTAAGACAATTCAGAGGGTAGTGAATCTGTGGAATTCATTGCCACAGACAGTTGTGGAGGCCAAGTCAACAGATATTTTTTAAGGTGGAGATTAACAGATTCTTGATTTCTAAGGGTGTCAGGAGTGATGGGGAGAAGGCAGGAGAATGGGATTGAGAGGGAAAGATAGATCAGCCATGAGTGAATGGCAGAGTAGATGATGGGTCAAATGGCCTAATTCTGCTCCTAGAACTTATGAACATATGGGCAAGTCTCATTTGCCTGCATTTGTCCCTTAGCCCTCCAAATCCTCCATACCCATATATCTGTCCAAATGTCCTTTAAGATTCGTAGTTGTATTGGCTTCTCTTGCCTCCTCTGGCAGCTCATTCCAGATACGGATTACCCTCTGAGGGAAAACATTGCTCCTGAGGTCCCTCTTAAATCTCTCCCCACTCATCTTAAGCCTTTAGCCTCTAGTTTTAGAATCCTCTACCCTGGGAAAAAAGACTATGAGTGTTCTCTTTATCCATGCCCTTCATGATTTTGTACACCTCAATAAGGTCACCCTCAGCCTCCTATGCTCCAAAGAAAAAAGTCCCAGCCTATCCAAACTCTCCCGATAACTTAAGCTCGAAACCCATTTTTCATCCTGGTGAATCTCTTCTACGGTCTTGAGAATGTATCATGGGTCAATGTAGAGGAAGCATACTCTGCACATAACCCTTGCTATCTTTGCCCTGGAAGTGTGACCAAACACCATAGAGGGAGCTTCACTTTGTGTCTAACTCATGCTGTTTCTACCCTGGGAGTGTGTGACCGTGCAGTGTTGAGGGTGCTTCAGCCTACGTTGAACCCATGCTGTCCCTGCCCTGGGATTGTGTGACCGGACAGTAGAAGGAGATTACACTGTACCTAACTCATGCTATCCCTCACCCTGTTGCAGTGCTGGTGAAATTTCCTTTTGAGCTGTAATGTTTTCCAGAAGTCAATATGTTGAGTTCAGGGGCAGTGAAGGATAGGAGATACATGTTGGTGCAATTTACGATATCCACATTAAAAACTATCACTTGTTCTCAGTTAACCATTCCTTTCTCTGTTGGTGCAGGTCTTTGGCACAAATATCTATCGCCTTTGGACAGGTGAGTGCCTCCAACCCGCGGCCTTAACTCCATATTATCAAAGCACAACAAAATGACACTCTCCTACATAAAGTGTACGGAAACAGGCCCTTCGGCCGAACTTGTCCATGCCCACCACCATGCCCCATCTACAGGAATCCTACTTGCCCAGATTTAGTTTTAGATATAGAACGTGGAAACAGGTCCTTCGGCCGAACTTGAACGTGGCCATCTACACAACGCCAACTTGCCAGATTTGGCTCAAATCACCCTGGAACTTTCCAATCCTGTACAAATGTCTTTTAAATGGTGTTACAGTATAGTACCTGCTTCAACTACCTCCTCTGGCTGCTCGTTCCACATACCCACCACCCTCTGTGTCAAAAGATTGCGCCTTAAGGTCCCATTAAATCCGTCCCCCTCATCTTAAACCTATTCCTTCTAGTTCTTCAGTCCCTGCATTCACTCTATGTCTTTCCCTCATGATTTTATACACCTCTACAAAATCACCCCTCACCCTTCTGCACTCCAAGGAATAAGGTCCTAACACACCTAACCTTTCCCTATAGCTCAGGCCCTCGAGTCCTGGCAGCATCCTTGTAAATCTTCTCTGCACACTTTCCAGCGTAATGGCATATTTTCTGCAGCAGGATGACCAAAACTTAACACAATACTCCAAGTGGAACCTTACCATCATCTTATACACCTGTAACATATGTCCCAACTTCTATACTCGATGCCCTGATTAATGAAGGCCGCGTGCCTAAAGGCTTCGTCTCTACCCCATCTGTGTCTGACACCACTTACCTACCTACACTTGATACCAAACACATTGCCTCAACACCACAACCCTAGTACCACTCCCATGCCCAATCACCACCTCCCCAAATCATCTCCCCAAACTGCACTGCCATTCCCATCACTAACACCACCTCTTCCCCACAAGCCCCCCCTCCACATCCCACCTGCCATTTCCAACCTGGTCTACAACCCCCCTCCACCCCCAGCTCTTTGCAACTCTTAATATCCAATGGTGACCCCACTTCTTGTATATGCAGATAGTCCGTGGAATGAGCTCTGGAAGCCGAGTGTTTGAGTTCATGATGTTGGAGCCGACTATTCCGATAAAAGGCGGGCACCAGATCCCATTGGATGCCCTGGTCGGACACGTGCAGTTCCACGATGTTACATTCAGGTCTGTAAGAGCTGAAGGTGTCCATCAGTCAAATCCACCAACTCATAATATGTTTGGACATTGGACTTCAGTGGCAGTGATTATCACCTGTTGATTGTCCTTAGCCATGTAAAGGTTAGATTTAAACGTTCACACGGTGTCTTCATATATTGCTAATCTATGCACAACACAGTCTAAATGCAGAGGAATTTTACTCAACAGGGAGCCCTGAAATATTCAAAGTTAAGAACTTCATAGTATCATGGTCATACAGCACAGAAACAAGTTTGACACCCCAACTTATCCATCCCGATCAAGATGCCCATCTTCACCAGTCATAAGGTCATAAGGAACAGGAGTAGAATTAGGCCATCTGGCTATTCAATCATGGCTGATTTATCTCTTCCTCCTAACCCCATTCTCTTGCCTTCTCCCCATAACCTCTGACACCTGTAAAAATCAAGAATCTATCTATCTCTGCCTTAAAAATATCCACTGACGGCCTCTACAGCCTTCTGTGGCAAAAGTTTCCACAGTTTCACCACCCTCTGACTAAAGAAATTTCTCCTCATCTCCTTCCTAAAAGAACATCCTTTAATTCTGAGGCTATGATCTCTAGTTCTAGATTCCCACTAATAGAAACATCCTCTCCACATTCACGCTATCCAAGCATTTCACTGTTGCTCACAATATTCCAAATGTGGCCTTACCAGCACCTTATAGAGCCTCAGCATTACATCCCTGTTTTTCTATACAAGCTATCTTGAAATAAATGCTAGCATTGAGTTTGCTTTCTTCACTACTGATTTGACTTGCAGATTACATTTTTGGGAATCCTGCACCAGCACTCGCAAGTTCCTTTGCACCTCCGATTTCTGGATTTTCATCCCATTTAGAAAATAGTCTACACGTTTAATCCTCCCACCAAGATGCACGACTCCACACTTTGCTACACTATATTCCATCTGCCACTTCTCTGCCCACTCTCCCAACCTGTCCAAGTCCTTCCTGCTTTCTCTACACTTCCTGCCCCTCCACCTATTTTCGTATCATCTGCAAATTTTGCCACAAAGCCTTCAATCCCTTCATCCAAATCATTAATATACAACATGAAGAGCAGCGGCCTCAGCACCGACCCTTGCGGAACTCCACTAGTCACTGGCAGCCAACCAGAAAAAGCCCCCTTTATTGCCACTCTTGGTCTTCTGCCATCCAGCCAACCTGCTATCCATGCTAGTATCTGTCTTTTGATGCTGTGGGGTCTCATCTTCCTAAGCAAGACCTCACGTTCACAAAGCTATGCTGACCAGCTTATTTTATCGTAATCTTCAAAGTACTCCGTAACCTCATCCTTTATAATGGGCTCTAAAATCTTACCAACCCCCGAAGTCAGATTAACTGACCTGCAGTTTCCACTATTCTGCCTTGCTCCCTTTTTGTGCAGTGGGCAATATTGGCAACTTCCCAATCATCTCGGACCACTCCTGACTAGTGATTCCTGAAATACCACTATCAATGCCACCACAATCTCTAAAGCCACCTCTTTCAGAACCCTCGGGTGCAGTCCATCCATCCCAGGCGACTTATTCACCTTCTGCCCTTTCAGCTTGCCAAGCACATTCTCCCTGGTAATCGCCATTAAATTCCACCCCCACTTGTCCATGTTTGGCTCATATCCCTCTAAACCTTTCCTGTCAATGTACCTGTCCAAATGTCTTTTAAAAATTGTTATAGTACCTGCCTCAACTACTTCCTCTGATAGCTCATTCTCTATACCTACCAACTGCTATGTGAGTTGCCTCTCAGGTTCCTTTCATCGTGTTCCTTGTACCCACCACCCTCTGAAAAAAAAATCCTCTCATTCCTATTAAATCTTTCCCATCTCACCTTGAACCTATGTCCTGCAATTCTTGATTCCCCTTCCCTGGAAAAAAAAGCTCTATGCATTCACACTATCCCCCTCATAATTTTATACTCCATAAGATCACCCCTCAGCCTCCTCCACTCTAACGAATAAAAACGCAGCCTGCCCAACCTTTCCCTAAAGCCCTTGAATCCTGGTGAAAACACCAAATCTTCTCTGCACACCTTCCAGCTTAATGGCAATTGGAGCAGGGTGACCAAGGCTGAACACAAATGTCCAAATGCGGCCTCACAAACATCTTGTAGACTGTAACATAATGTATCAACTTTAAAACTCAGTATCTTCAGTACTCCTGGATCCCTCTGTTCTACAAGACTCCATTCACTGTGAATGTCCTACCATCTTTAGACTTCCTAAAATGCAACATCTTGCACATTAAACTCCATTTGTCTTTCCTCAGCCCACTTGTCCAGCCGATCAAGATCCTGCTGTAATTTTTGATATCGATCTTCACTGTCTGCAATACCAACTATTTTGGTGTCATCTGCAAACTTACTAATTATGCCTTGTGCATTCTCATAAATATCATTCAGGGAAGTGGTCCCTTAGTCTATGCTCAATCTCACTGATATAGAGTAGGTTGATCAGATACGTTTTGGCTCATTCTACCAGTGAGAATACTGTGCTGTTGTGGGAACAGTTCCAGTTTCCCTGTGAAGATGGATAAGACTTCAGTGTAGCTTCATAGATTCCTGAAATGGCGGACACTCAAACCATAGTCTCTGAAGTTCTGCTGCAAAGCTTGCCACCAGCACCCCTGAGTCGTAAGTAACATTGACAAGGCTCTATTGTAAATTAAGTAAAAGTCTACTTTTCTTTCCTCAGCTATCCCACCAGACCTGGCCACATGGTTCTGCACACACTCAATCTCACCCTGCCGGCTTCCAAGGTGGTTGCCATCGTTGGACAATCGGGAACAGGTGAGTCCGAAAGTGGAAACAAGCCCTTCAGTCCAACCCGTCCATGCCAACAAGATGCCCTATTTCAACATGTAATTTGCCTGCATTTGACCTATATTCTCCAATATCCATATCCCTGTCGAAATGTGAAGCATTGCATGCAGTTCTGGTCACTTCAATACAGGAAGGATTTGGAAAGGGTGCAGAGGAGGTTTATCACAAATGATGCCTGGATTTGGGGGTATTATCTACAGGGAGAGGTTGGTCAGACTTGGATTGGTTTCTCTGGAACTCCAGAGGTTGAGGGGTGACCTGATAGAAGGATATAAAGTTATGAAAGGAAAAGATAGGGTAGACAGTCAGGGTTGTTTTCCCAGGATGGAAACATCACATACTAGAGGGCATAGGTTTAAGGTGAGAAGGACAAAGTTTAAAGGAGATATGTGGGGCAAGTTTATTTTACATAGAGGGTGGTGGATGCCTGTCAGTAGGGTGAGATGGTGGTGGAGGCAGATACAATAGTGGCATTCATGAGACTTTTGGAAAGGCACATGGATATGTAGGGAATGGGGTGTATGGATTTTGCCCTGGCATAAAGAATTGGTCGACATCATATTAGACTATTACCTGAAAAGTGGCCGATTAGGAGAAGGGGAGATGCAACGAGACCTGGGTGTCGTGGTACACCAGTCATTGAAAGTAGGCATGCAGGGGGTGCAGCAGGCAGTGAAGAAAGCGAATGGTATGTTGGCATTCATAGCGAGGGGATTTGAGTATAGGAGCAGGGAGGTTCTGCTGTAGTTGTACAGGGCATTGGTGAGACCACACCTGGAGTATTGCGTACAGTTTTGGTCTCCTAATCTGAGGAAAGACATTCTTGCCATAGAGAGAGTACAGAGAAGGTTCACCAGATTGATTCCTGGGATGGCAGGACTTTCATATGAAGAAAGACTGGATAGACTCGGTTTGTACTCGCTGGAATTTAGAAGATTGAGGGGGGAATCTTATAGAAACGTACAAAATTCTTAAGGGGTTGCACAGGCTAGATGCAGGAAGATTGTTCCAGATGTTGGGGAAGTCCAGAACAAGGGGTCACAGTTTAAGGATAAGGGGGAAGTCTTTTAGGACCGAGATGAGAAAGTTTTTTTTCACACAGAGAGTGGTGAATCTGTGGAATTCTCTGCCACAGAAGGTAGTTGAGGCCAGTTCATTGGCTATATTTAAGAGGGAGTTAGATGTGGCCCTTGTGGCTAAAGGGATCAGGGGGTATGGAGAGAAGGCAGGTACGGGATACTGAGTTGGATGATCAGCCATGATCATATTGAATGGCAGTGCAGGCTCGAAGGGCCGAATGGCCTACTCCTGCACCTATTTTCTATGTTTCAACACAGACATTGGGCCTGTTTCTGTGCTGTGCTATTCTATATCCTGTTAGATATCTTGTGTTTCAATGAGATCACTCTGCACTCCGCACTCTTCTAAACTCCAGCCAGTATTGGCCAGCCGATGCAACTTTTTTTACTCATCAACCCCTTCATGCCAGGAATTAACCCAGTGAACCTTATTGTATTGGTTTATTGTAGACATATGTGCTGAGATACATTGAGCTGTATGCTATCCAGTCAAATCATACCATACCAGAGCACAATCAAGCCATACAGAAGGGCATTGGGTAGTGCACAGAGAAAAATACCACAGTGCAGAATATTGTGTTACAGCGTTATGCCTTTACAGTTACAGAGAAAGTACATTAACAAAAAGAATGCAAGATCCGCAATGGGGTAGATTGGAAGATCAGGACTACACTCTAACTTATGGGAGGACTGCTCAATAGTCTAATAACAGCGGGGAAGAAGCTATTCCTGAATCTGGTGGTACATTTCTTTTATCACTGTTTGATCCTCAAAGAATTCTTGCAAATGCCTCAAACGTGACACCTGTGGAGATACAATGGAGTCCTGGTGCTGGAGGAACTCAGCAGGTCAGGCAGCATCTGTGCAAGGAAATGGATAGATGATGCTTTAGGTCGGGACCCTTCATCAGACTGACACTTCTGGAGCTGTTAATTGACAGTGATAATGCGGGACAGTGCAGGCTAGTTTATGATTTCGAGACGATGTTGAAGCCAGTGCAGGGTGGTTCCATATGGGATAATATTAGACAATGGGAACAGTTTGCGTGTCTGGTCGTGTTACATCCCCTACCATGTGGGCAGACCGGGACAGATTCAAGATTCAAGATTCAAGATTCAAGATAGCTTTATTTGTCATCCAATATTGGACGAAATTCAGTCACCCACAGTCCAACAATAAAAGCATTAAATAAGCATTAAAATTACACAACCCCAAAAAACTCCCAAAACACAGTCCAACAATAAAAGCATTAGATAGGCATTCAAATTACACAACCCCAAAACCCCCAAAACACAGCCCAACAATAAAAGCATTAAATATGCATTCAAATTACACAACCCCAAAACCCCCAAAAACACAGTCCAACAATAAAAGCATTAAATAGGCATTCAAATTACCCAACCCCAAAAACACACAAAAAAAGAAACATCCATCAAAGAAACATCCATCACAGTGAGTCTCCTCCAGTCCTCTCTCTCCTCACTGTGATGGAAGGCCACAATGTCTTTCCCTTCTCCTGCTGTCCTCGCCCGCAGTCAGGTTGTTGTGGTTGCAGGCATGAAGAGTCATGTAAAACCATCTAAAGTTAAGAATGTTTAATTGTCATATGTCCTGCAAACGAACAATGAAATTCTTGCAGCTGCACAACAGATATGTAAAAATAGTACTCTGTAAAACCCGTAATAAACAACAACAAAAAAGTTCAGTTTATATATTTTGCAGGAGGGAA
Organism: Rhinoraja longicauda; assembly: GCF_053455715.1. Taxonomy (NCBI): domain Eukaryota; kingdom Metazoa; phylum Chordata; class Chondrichthyes; order Rajiformes; family Arhynchobatidae; genus Rhinoraja; species Rhinoraja longicauda. The sequence goes on from NC_135956.1 coordinate 67,415,288, forward strand.
TTTTGTGCTACTGTACCCTGTATCTGGCTTCTCTCAAATAGGCACAGACACAAAATGAAACAGCCCGTCAATCAGTGATGAGTCATTCGAACAAGTCGGTTTACTGAGGCCTTAACAGTGCGCATTGACAATAAACAATAGGTGCAGGAGTAGGCCATTCGGCCCTTCGAGCCAGCACCGCCATTCAATGTGATCATGGCTGATTGAGAAACACTTTGAGAAACCTCAAAGTGTTTCAAAGATTCACAGTACCTAGAGCATTTTTTATTCTCATGACACCATGGTCACTTGTGGATTTGTAATAAGTCATCATTGATCAATGTCTCTGTAACCTTTCATCTTTGTCTTTCTCCAGAGTTATCTTTAACCTTGTGTTTCCAGTTATTTAGTAGACCACTCTCCTCATTGGTACTATAAATGTCAGTATCCCTCTATGGAGAATTGATGGGGTCAGATTCCTTAAAAAGCTGTCTGATAACTTCAGGGAGACTGGTAAACACAGTGACAAAGAGCTGATGTAGTCACATGATTGCAACGGATAAGAAGGAAGACAGAACTGCAAACAACTACCCATCACCCAATTGATCAGGAAGCCTGCTTTTCAATAGAATGTATTAGTTCTAGCTACTTTAATTAAGCTGTGCTGTGAAAGCTAAATACAAAACATCTATTTACTACCCTCCTAACATTTTTCCCATTATGCTCTCCCAGTCTGTGAACTCGAGGGTTAAACACATTAAAACACTTTTTTTGCTTATAATTTTTAAAATTTCCGAATTTATTTGTATTTCCACACACACACACACACACACACACACACACACACACACACACACACACACCCCATGACGGCCTCCAAAGCCAATTGTGGCGATGAATTCCACACGTTCGCCACCCTCTGACTAAAGAAATTCTTCCTCATCTCCTTTCTAAAGATATGTCCTTTTATTCTGAGGCTCTGGCCTCTGGTCCTAGACTCTCATTTGTGGAAACATCCCCTCCACATCCACTCTGTCCAGATCATTCACTGTTCAGTAGGTTTCAATGGCATTCCCCCCCCCCCCTCATCCTTCTAATCTCCAGTGAATACAGGACTAGTGCTGCCAAATGCTCTCACATGTCAACTCAAACATTCCTGGGATCATTCTGGTAAACCTCTGGATCCTCTCCAATGCCAGCGCATCCTTCCTCTGATAATGGGGCCCAAAACTGCTCACAATACTCGCAATACGACCTGACCATCGCCTTATAGAGCCTCATCATTACATCCCTGATTTTATATTCTAGTCCCTCAAAATAAATGCTAGCATTCTATCTGCATTCCTTACTAATTATTTGACTTGCAGGTTAACTTTTTGGGAATCCTGTACCAGCACTCCCACCTCCGATTTCTAAATTCTCTCCCCATTTAGAAAATAGTCTAAATAATATATTTATATATATTTATATAATATTCAGATACTCCCCGACTAACGATGCGTCGACTTATGATATTTTGACTTTACAATGGTGCAAACGCTGGGCAACGGCAGCGACCCCCCGTAGCTCGCTTCCCGTCACGTGATCAGGTGTATAAAATGCATTTCGACCAATGATATTTTCGGTTTGCGATGGGTTTATTGGAACATAACCCCATTGTAAGTTGAGGAGCACCTGTATTATATATAACAAATAAATTATCAAATAATAATAGTGCAAAGACTAATATAATGCCCCTAAGTCTATCTAGTTCAGAGCTTATTTAGAGGTTGTAGTGTTTAATGACCTGATAGTTGTAGGGAAGAAGCAGCTCCTGAACCTGGACATTACAGAGTGTGGCCAGAGTGGTGGGTCTTTGATGATGCTGGCTGCCTTTATGAGGCAGAGACTCCTATAGATTTGTTCGATGGAGGGGAGGGCAGTACCAATGATGAACCAGGAAATGTTCACCACTCAATGACAAACATGGTAAAGCTAGTCATGCTTGCAGGCTGTTGTTGTGACCCTGTATTACTGTTTACCCAGCAGATATCCTTTTCTCATCTCTGCTGGAGTTAGGAACAGTTGCACCAATCTTTGGAATGTAAATACAATGTTTCTTTTCTGGAAGAAAGTTATGAGATCTGCTGTTGAATTGATTTCTAATGTATGATTGAAATGATTTGAAGGGAAGTCAACAGTCACATCTCTGCTGGAGAGATTCTACGAGCCGTCCAGTGGCGTTATCACCTTGGATGGCCATGATCTCAGGAGCCTGGATCCACATTGGCTGCGCAGTCAAGTCATTGGATACATTAGCCAGGTCAGTACTCTTTCTCCGCCCCACTATTGTCCCCTCCCCTTCCTTTCCTTCTCCCTTGGCCCTTCCCTACTCTCCTTCCCTTTCCTCGTCTTGTTCTTCCTTCTCCAGTCTCTTTGCCCTCCTGCCTGACCTCCCCTCTTGTCTGACCTTCCCTGTCCAGGGAAGGCCTACTGCACAAGTTCTCCAATAGCCATACAGAGCTGATGAAAGCAGTGTCTCGACCCGAAAAGTCACCCATTCATTTTCTCTAGAGATGCTGCCTGTCCCGCCGAGTTACCCCAGCATTTTGTGTCTACCTTCGTTGAAAGCCCTTTGGCCCACCATGTCCTTGATGACTGTTGTACTTGCCCCTCTTGAAAGCATTTACCACAATGCTGCACAAGTTTCGATGCCTTGGCGATTCAGTACTATGCAGATACTCATTAAATGTTGGCCTCTGCCTCCACCATCTATCCAGGTAGTACACACCAGATTACAAACACTATTGGAAAATTTCAGTTTCTAAACCTCTCAGCTCTCGCCTTACACCAGTGCCCTCTTGTTCTATACATCCTAGCATGCGGGAGAAGATTCATACTATCTACCCTCCTTATGAATTTATACACCTATATCATACTCTTCCACTTCAGCAAAAGCAATCCCAGCTCATCAAGACTGACATAGAGTCATACAGCACAGAAAAAGGCCCTTCAGCCCAACTTGTCCATACCCCATCTATGTTAGTCCCATCTTCCAGTGTAGGCCCATATCTTCTAAACCTTTCCTAGCTATGTACCTGTCGAAATATCTATTAAATGTTCTTATAGTATCGGCCTCAACGACCTCCTCTGGCACCTCATTCCATATAACCATCACTCTTTGCGTAAAGAAGTTTCCCCTCAGGTTTCTATAAAACCTTTCACCTCTCACCTTTAATCTATGTCCTCTGGTTCTTGATTCCCCTACACTGGGTAAAAGATGCTGGCATTCACCCGATCTATTCCCTCATGATTTTATACACCTCTTTGAGATCACCATGCATCCTCTTGCACTCCAAAATGGAAAAAATACCTAGCCTGCCCAACCTTGCTATAGCTCAGGCCTCAAGTCTTGTAAACATCCTTGTAAATATTCTCTGCAGCCTTTCTAGCTTTCTAGCTATCCTTCGTATTGCAAGGTTACCAAATCTGAACACAACACTTCAAATGAAGCCTCATCAACATGTTGTACAACTATAACATAATGTTCCAACTTCTTTACTCAATAGCCTGACTGATGAAGGATAATGTACCAAAAGCTTTCTTGATCACCCTGTCTACCTGCAACACAGGAACTATGTACCTGCAGTCCTAGATCCCTCTACTCTACAACACTTCCCAGGTCCCCACCTTTCACTGTGAAGGTCCTGCCCACCTTCAGCAAAACATTTTGCATTTGTCAGGTTTTCCCTTGGGCTAATGTTCCATCTGCCACCTGTATGAATTGCCGGAGTCTTGACTGAGTGGTTGAGGCAGGTACTGTAACAGCCACTTGTATGAATTGCAGGAACCAGTGCTCTTCAGCGGCACCATCAAGGACAACATTCGATTTGCAAAGCTTGATGCTTCTGATGAGGAAGTGTACACTGCATGTCAACAAGCAAATGCAGACAGCTTCATCCGCAGCTTCCCTGATGGATACATGACCCTTGTGGGTACGTGTGACTGCACATTTACACTGCACGCAGGAGACATAGATTATATGGGAACATACACACGGCTACATAGCATGGATAACCAGGCACACGATTACACCACAAATAATCTGGCCCACACGGGAACACATCAAAGGAAATCAAACACGGGAATACGGCATGGATAATCAGACACAGAAACACTGAATGGAAAATCACACACGGGAACACACCACAATATTGAGACATGGGAACACAGCACAGATAATCAGGCACACACGAGAACACATCAAAGGAAATAAAACATGGGAAAATAGCACGGATAATCAGAGAATGGAATAGAGCATGGGTAATCAGACACGGGAACACACCACAGATAATCAGACAGACATGGGAACACATCAAAGGAAATTAAACATGGTAATAAAACATGGGTAATCGGACAGAAGGAGCATCTTTGAGGAGGGACTGAATCTTCATGTACTGCCAGGTTGGTCTCTGTGTCGTTAACAGCCTGTGTTTACTATTAGGAGAGCGGGGAGTGACTCTCTCCGGGGGCCAGAAGCAAAGGATCGCCATTGCCCGAGCCCTGATTAAAAACCCCAGCATTCTGGTGCTGGACGAAGCCACCAGTGCGCTGGATGCAGAGTCGGAGCGAGTGGTACAGGAGGCACTAGAAAACATACAGAAGGGTCGCACAGTGCTGGTCATTGCCCACAGGCTGAGTACCATCAAAGGGGCTGACATCATCTATGTCCTGGCCAATGGCCACATCAAGGAGGTCAGTTGAGCGGGGGCTATACCCATTGTTCCTCCCCACCCCAAGCTACCAACGAGCAAAGCAAAGGCAATGTCACACCCCGCTGAAATCTTGGGGCACCAATAAAGGTGACAGCTATCACCAGGGGAACTCACCAGGATCAAGTCCGTTAGTCCCCTGAAAGTGGTGTCACAGGCAGATATGGTGAAGAAGAAAGCTTTTGGCCCTTTGGTATTCATGTGTTGGGGGATTGACTATAGAAGTGGGGACTTATGTTACAGTCGTACAAGATGTCGGTGTGGCCGCACTTGGAGTATTATAGACACTGCTGTGGACAGTTTGAAGAAGGGTCTCGACCTGAATCGTCACATATCCATGTCATCCAGAGATGCCTAACCTGCTGAGTTATAGTGTCATTGAATAGTACAGCACGGAAACACGCCCTTCAGCCCAACATGCCCATGTTGACCAAGATGCTCCAACCAGGCTAGTCCTACCTCCCCATATTTGACCCATATCCCCTAATCATATTCTTGCTCAAATGTGTTTTACATGTTGTTATTGTTCCTGCCTCACTATCTCCTCCAGCAACTCATTCCATAACCCTTTGTGTGAAAAAAATACCCATTGGGTTCCTATTAAATCTTTCCCCTCTCACCTTAAACCTCGCTCTTAATTACCCTATCCTCAGTAAAAGACACTGTGCATTTACTCTATCTATTCCCTTCATGATCTTATCACCTCTCGTCCTGCTGCGCTGCAAGGAATAAAGTCATAACTTGTCCAACCTCTCCCTGAAGCTCAGACCCTCCCTCATCCTGGCAACATCCGCGTAAATTTTCTCTGCGCTCTTTCCAGCTTAATGGCATTTTTCTTATAGCAGTGACCAAAATTGAATACAATACTCCAAATGTAGCCTCACTAACATATTGTGCAACTATATCATAACATTCCAACTTTTATACCCAATACCTGACTGATGAAGGTTAATGTACCAAAAGCCTTCTTGACCACCCATCGATCTGCAATGCCACTTTCCAGGAACTATGTATCTGCACTCCTCGTTCCCTCTGCTCTTCAACATTCCCCAGTGCCTTGCAATTCACTGTGAATGCCCTGCCCTGATCTGACTTCAAAAAATGCGACCCTTGCTGTTCTCTGATGTAAACTGCAGTCGAGGGGGAACAGGACAGTTGCCCAGCTATGGGTTTGGGCACCACTCCTATGAGGATATGCAAAACAGGGTGTGTTTTGATCCTATGGGACTGATGCAATTATATGGACTTGACTATAGCTTCAGTATTCAAAAGTAGTTAATTCTGTGAGTTGGAGAAACAAGGAACAACAGATAATTTTTTACAAAAAAAAGAAACGCAGAGTGGTGGCTGTATGCAATGCCCTCCAGGGGAAGTGGTAAACGTAGACATGATAGTAATATTTAAGAGACATTTAGATAGCCACACAATCAGGAAGGGAATAATGAGAAATGAACTCTGTGCAGGCAGCTAGAATTAGTTTAGATTCACACCATGATTAACACATGCACTGTGGGCTGAAGGATCGGTTCCTATGTTGATCTATTTTACGTTCTATATACCCAAACAAAATGAATCATCAATTGCAAAAGGAGTGCATCCACATCATGTGACAATAGACAATAGGTGCAGGAGTAGGTCATTCGGCCCTTCGAGCCAGCACCACCATTCAATGTGATCATGGCTGATCATTCACAATTTCGTTCGGTGTAAAAAGCCGAGTGACAATAAAGTGTTGTTATGTTATGTTATGTTATCAGTACCCCGTTCCTGCCTTCTCCCCATACCCCCTGACTCCACTATCATTAAGAGCTCTATTTAGCTCTCTCTTAAAAGCATCCGGAGAATTGGCCACTGCCTTCTGAGGCAGAGAATTCCACAGATTTACATCTCTCTGACTGAAAATGTTCTTCCTCATCTTTGTTCTAAATGGTCTACCCCTTATTCTTAAACTGTGGCCCCTGGTTCTGGACTCCCCCAACATTGGGAACATGTTTCCTGCCTCTAATGTGCCCAATCCCTTAATAATCTTATATGTTTCAATAAGATCCCCTCTCATCCTTCTAAATTCCAGTGTATACAAGCCTAGTCGTTCCAGTCTTTCAACATATGACAGTCCCGCCATTCCGGGAATTAACCTAGTAAACCAATGCTGCACTCCCTCAGTAGCAAGAATGTCCATCCTCAAATTTGGAGACCAAAACTGCACACAGCATTCCAGTTGCAGTCTCACTAGGGCCCTATACAACTGCAGAAGGACCTCTTTGCTCCTATACTCAACTCCTTTTGTCATAAAGGCCAAAATGCTATTAGCTTTCTTCACTGCCTGCTGTACCTGCATGCTAACTTTAAGTAACTTATGAACAAGGACACCCAGATCTCTTTGTACTTCCCCATTTCCTAACTTGACACCATTCAGATAATAATCTGCCACTCTGTTCTTGCCACCAAAGTGGATAACCTCACATTTATCCCCATTAAACTGCATCTGCCCACTCACACAACCTGTCAAAGTCACCCTGCATCCTCATAGCATCCTCCTCACAGTTCACACTGCCACCCAGCTTTGTGTCATGCGCAAATTTGCTAATGTTACTTTTAATCCCTTCATCTAAGTCATTAATGTATATTGTAAATAGCTGCGTTCCCAGCACTGAGCCTTGCGGTACCCCACTATTCACTGCCTGCCATTCTGAAAGGGACCCGTTAATCCCTACTCTTTGTTTCCTGTCTGCCAACCAATTTTCTATTCATGTCAGTACCCTACCCCCAATACCATGTGCTCTAATCTCGCTCGAAGGTCTCCTATGTGGGACCTTATCAAAGGCTTTCTGAAAGTCCAGATACACTACGTCCACTGGCTCTCCTTTGTCCATTTTCCTAGTTACATCCTCAAAAAAGTCCAGAAGATTAGTCAAGCATGATTTCCCCTTCGTAAATCCATGCTGACTCGGAACGATCCTGTTACTGCTATCCAATGTTCTGCAATTTCTTCTTTTATAATTGACTCCAGCATCTTCCCCACCACTGATGTCAGGCTAACTGGTCTATAATTTCCTGTTTTCTCTCTCCCTCCTTTCTTAAAAAGTGGGATACTATTAGGTACCATCCAATCCACAGGAACTGATCCTGAATCTATAAAGCATAGGAAAATGATCACCAATGCGTCCACGATTTCTAGAGCCACTTCCTTAAGAACCCTGGGATGCAGACCATCAGGCCCTGGGGATTTATCAGCCTTCAGTCCCATCAGTGTACCCAACACCATTTCCTGCTTAATGTGAATTTCCTTCAGTTCCTCCGTTACCCTAGGACATCTGTCCACAAGTACATCTGGGAGATTGTTTGTGTCTTCCTTAGTGAACACAGATCCAAAATACCTGCTCAACTTGTCTGTCATCTCCTTGTTCCCCATAATAAATTCACCTGCTTCCGTCTTCAAAGGACCCACATTTGTCTCAACATGCTGAGTAAAATGTTGTTTTGCCTGCCATCCATAGTTAATACACAAAAAGACACAAAGTACTGGAGTAACTCAGTAGGCAGTACTGGAGAACATGGGTAGGCAATGTTTCTTCAGAAGGGTCCCAACCTGAAGCGTCTCCAATCCATGTTCTCTAGAGATATCAGCCAACCTGCTAGGTTACTCCATGTTACCCTATACCTCCTCCTTCGGCTCTGTCCAGTGACTCCAATAGTCATTTCAGGTTAGGCAGAGGTTCACTTACACCTTGAACCTCATCTACTGTATCCATTGTTCAAGGTGTGGACTCTTATGTGTCAGAGATACCAAACGTAGACTGGGCGATCACTTAGCTGAACACCTTCGCTCACTCCGCCGGGGCCTAACTGATCTCCCGGTTGCCAAATACTCTAATTCCCCTTCCCATTGCCACAGTGACCTTCCGTCCTGGGCCTCCTCTGTTGTCAGAATGAGGCCAAAATGCAAATTGGAGGAACAGCACCTCATATTTTGCTTGGGCAGCTTATAACCCAGCAGTAGAAGTTTTGATTTCTCAAACTTCAAGTAACTCTTGCATCCCCTCTTTCTCTCCGTCTCAGCCCCACCACAGTCAATGTCGTCCTCGTGTTTCATTGCCTGTAACTCATTTTCACCTTGCCCACAGTCTACAGTAGCCTGTTTCCTTTATCATCGTTACTTTTGTGCATATCTTTCATTCATTTGTTCTATATCTCTCTCTGTAACACTATCTATATCTCTTGTTTCCCGTTCCCATGACTCTCATTCTGAAGACAGGTCTCGAAACGTCACCTATTCCTTTTCTCCTGAGATGCTGTCTGACCCACTGAGATACTGCATATTTTTGTGTCTATCTTCGGTTTAAATCAGTATCTACATTTCCTTCCTACACAGGGTACTCCAGCGCTTTATTTCTATTTCGATAAGTTGCTTGAGACTGCTGGCAATGAGCAGATTTGATTAATTGAAAGATACTGCATGGAAGCAGATCGTTCGCCAACTGATCACTCGAACACTGATCATCCGTTCACACTTGTTCTATGTTCTTACACTTTCTTGTCCACCCCCTACACGCTAGGGGCAATTTACCAAAACCAATTAACCTACAAACCCGCACGTCTTTGAACGTGGGAAGAAACCGGAGCATCTGGAGGAAACCCTCACAGTCACAGAAACCCTCACAGAGAGAACATGCAAACTCCACACAGACAGTACCTGAGGTCGGGATCAAACCCGGGTCTCTGGCACTGTGAGGTAGCTTCTCGAGCAGCTGCACCACTGTACCAGACGTTGCAGCAACATGGGAGTGCATGCGTGGACTTTACTTGGTTGTGTCTTGTTGCCACAGGTGGGGACACATGCTGAGCTGTTGAAGAAAGGAGGGCTCTACACAGAACTGGTCCGCAGACAGACCAGCAATGAAACCGGCGCCTGAGGAAGAGGCAGGCAGGCCAAGGACCGCGCTATGGATTCCAGTAATTTATTCCCACTGGACGATTCATTCAGAGATAAGATGTAAGGAAGCTATGCTCCAATGACACGCCCTCCCAACCGGTCAGTCTGACAACACAATATCCACACAGAATCCAGCAGGGTGCGTCGGATGTGCCCTCACACTCTCATCCATTGACATGGAAACTCTGCACACTAAGTTCTATGGCTGTCAAGCCCGGCCTTTGCATATTCAGCGCCTGGTGAGCTGTGGAACTACTGGGTAGAGGATGTCATGTAGAAGCGCTGGTAAGTGCAGGTCTGCCAGTGTATGACACTTGGACACAGTAGCAGCAGAAACATGTGTGTGATGGTGGAGGGTGGAAATAGCCCCCTGAAGCTGTTAACATTACATGGATGAGTTGTAGATTTATATGAATCCTGGTTTATGTTTAACTTTCTTCATAAATTGAACTTGCATCAAGCGAGCTCTGATTGTGTTTCACTGCCTGCACCAGAGTGCAATTAAAATGGATGCGCTTCTGTACTCTGTCACTCACAGCAATGTGGGAACACATATGCACTGGCAAACAACTCGGTCATAGAGTCATACAGCAGGGAAATGGGCCCTTCATGCCATCTTGCCTATGCTGATCAAGAGTGTTTTAGTGTCATATGTTCCGAAATGGAACAATGAAATTCTTACTTGCAGCATCGCAACACAGTATTGAGCAGGCACCATAATGAACAACAAAAAGAAGATTAATATATAAAAACAAGATAGTGCAAAGACAAAAATAATGTCCCCATGTGCCAAGTGTAATCAAGGCAGTTTGTAGTTCGAAGTCAGTTAGCGTTTATAGTATTCAATAGCCTAATGGGTGTTGGGAATAAGCTGCCCCTGAACTTGGACGGTACAATTTTCAACCTCCTTGACCTTCTTCCCAATGCCCCATCTAAGCTAATTCCATTTGCCTGAACTTTGCCCATATCCCTCTAAATATTTCCTATCCATGTAACTGTCCAAATGCCTTTTAAATATTTTTATTGTACCTGCCTCACTACCTCTGACTGCTTGTTCCACACATCCACCACCTTCTGAGTGAAAAGGTTGCCCCTCAGGTTACTATCAAATCTTTCCCCTCACAAACACATGTCCCCTGTCTTTTGATTCCCCTACCCTGGATAAAATACTCTGTGCATGCACCCCATCTATTTCCATCCTGACTATTAGAATAGCTCTCAGCCTCCTGCCCTCCAAGGAATAAAATCCTAGCCTTCCCAACCTCTCCCTACAGTTCAGGCTCTCGAATCCTGGCCACCTGCTTGCAAATATTCCCACATATCTTTCAGTATCCAGATGATTGAACAAAATTGGACACAATGTGCTGGACTAACTCAACGGGTCAGACAGCATGTCTGGAGAAAATGGATAGGTGACATTTCGGGTCGGGTCCTTTTTCAGACGGGTCAAGTTCTTTGTTATGTGCAGAAGTCTGGTGAGGTACAATTACAATGAAAAGTCGTACTTGCAGCAAGCAACATCACAGGCACACAGATTCAGAGAACACACCGAATCTATACATAAATCTATCTATCTATATAATCTTGTGAATATATATATATATACGTATGTATATCACAATGTGATTTTGCCAAAACGGTAAACCGTGGCGCTACAATTTTTACAGCGCCTTAATCACCACTCTCCCGGCTGGTGAGAAATGATATTTTCATTTAATTTGGTCGTATATTTTTTAAGTTAGAGGTTTTAAAGTTAAAACATTTTATTTCTAACTGATTTCTTCAAGGTCTTCAGCGTGTGACGTCACAATGCCCCTGTGAGATGAGCTCGCGCTGCCCCCCCCCCCCCTCCCCCACAACTCATGCAGATATATGTATAACATGTGGACCTGCAGCCACAACGGTAAACCACAGCGCCACAATGGTAGCGCCACCTTAATCACAACTGTCCTCGTGACTATTTCTAACACGTTTTACTTAAATTGGTCGAATATCTTTTAAGTTACAGACATTTTAAACTTTAAAACTCTCATTTCTAAACACATTTTTTCCACGTGCTGTGCGTCTGACGTCACCACGCACGGCCTCTCCTCACTCGCACAAACAAGATGGACGCCGTTAGCGGAGTCGCCCGCCCGCAATCACCGCCCACACTCTCCCACACCCGGGGGACACTCCCGAGCAGGAGGGAGATGGTCGGACTGATGGTCCGCTCATCCGTCCATTCAACCCACGCCACGACGTCCTCGAGTCCCCCCTCCCGCCCGGGCTCAGCATCGTTACCGCACACAGGCCGCAGCGCAGCAGGCAGCCGTCTTCTTCTCCTTCAGCGGCCGCTTCCACCGATGGCGGCGTCGAGGAGGGCCGCTGCCACCAACGGCCCGTCGCGACTTCACAAAGATGGCGGCCTCCTCACGCTCCGCCATGTTGTGCGCGCCTCCCGCAGCGCCTCTCTCCCCTTGCTTCTCTCCCCTCCCGACGCTCCCAGATCGGCCGCTGCCCGACTCGAGTAGTCCCACCTCCACCGCCCGCCTCGAGTAGTCCGGAGCTCCCTCCTCCTCCCTGCACGTTCGGTAAGTGTCTTTCGCCGCCAACGGCTCCACGGAGGGGAGTGGACGTGGGGGCCGAGTTGGTGGAGGGAAGGGTGGGGGTAGGAGGGGGGTGATGGTGGGGGGGAGGAGAGAGTGGGGAAAGGGGGGTGAGAGTGAGGGTAGGTGAGGAGAGAGTGGGGCGAAGGGGAGAGTGGGACTGGGGAGGGGGGGACAGCGGGGGTGTGGGGGTGGTTGGGGGAAAAGGAGCGGGGGTGTGGGGAAGGGGAACAGTGGGGGTCAGGGAAGAGTGGGGGAGGGAAAGGGGAAGAAGGTGGGTGGGGGTAGGGGACAGTGAGTGAAAGGGGAGGAGGAGGAGGGAGGGGGTGAGGGAGGAGAGTGGGGGGAAGGAGGGTGGTGGTGGGGGGAAGAGAGTGGGGGTGGGGGGGAAGGGGGACAGTGAGAATGGGGGGGGGCGTGAGTGGATGGGTGGGTGGGGTTGAAGGTGGGGGAGGAGAGGGGTGGAGGAGAGGGGGATAGGGAGAGAGTGGGGCTGCGGGAGGCGAGAATGGGGGAGGGGAGGGTGTGGGTGAAGGTGGGGGAGGGGAGGGGAGGGTGGGGAGGAGAGAGGGGGGATGGGGGAGAGTGAGAGTGGGGCTGGGGGAGGAGAGGGGTCGGGGGAGTGGAGGAGAGATTGGCGGGGAGAGGGAGCGTGGGGGAGGTGAGAATGAGGGGGAGGGGGAGGGTGGGAGGAGCAGAGAGTGGGACGGGGAGAGGGACTGTGGGGTGGTGTTGGTGGGGGGGGGAAGAGGGTGAAGGGGGGACAGTGACGGTCAAGGAAGTGTGGGGGGGAGGGGACAGTGAGTGAAAGGGGGAGGAGAGAGGGGAAGGGGGGTGGTGTTGGTGGGAAGAGAGTGGGGGTGGTGGTGGGCGAAGAGAGTGGGGGTGGTGGTGGGCGAAGAGAGTGGGGGTGGTGGTGGGGGGAAGAGAGTGGGGGTGATGGTGGGGGGAAGAGAGTGGGGGGTGGGGGGTAGAGAGTGGGGGTGGGTAGGAAGGGGATGGTGGGGGGGAAGGGGGACAGTGGGGGTGGGGAAGAGGGGATAGTGGGGGTGCGGGGCACAGTGAGAATGGGGGTGGGGCGAGTGGGTGGAGGGTGGGGGTAAGAAGGGGTGAGGGTGGGGGAGGAGAGAAGCGGGGGAGTGTGAAAGTGGGGCTGGAGGAGGAGAGAGTGGTGGAAAGGGGTGTGGAGGGGAAGGGTGGGGGAGAGGGGTTGGAGGAGGAGAGAATGAGGGGGTGGGGGGAGGAGAAAGTGGGGGAAAGGGGGGTGGTGGGGAAAGAGGGGTGGGGAGAGTGCGAGTGGGGGTCGGAGGGAAAGTGGGACTGGGGAGGAGGGCAGCGTGCAGGTGGGGAGGGGGAGGGTTGGGGGGAAGGGGACAGCAGGGGAGGGGGTGATGGTGGGGGGATGAGAGAGTGGTGGTGGGGGGGAACGGGGACAGTGGGGGGAAGGGGGACAGTGGGGGTCAGAGGAAAGTGAGGGAGGTTGGGAGGAGCAGAGAATGGGGGTGGGTGGGAGAGTGGGACTGGGGAGGGGAACAGCTGGGGGGAAGGGGATGGTGGTGAGGGGCGGAGAAAGTGGGGCTGGGAGGGAGGGAAGGGGGGAAGGGGGGAAGGTGGGCGGGGGGAAAGGGACAGTGAGAGTGAAAGGAGGGGGAGGGTGGGGGAGGAGAGAGGGGGTGTGTGAGGAAGGGGGTTGGTGGTGGGGGGTAGGGGGAAAGCGCGACTGTGGGGGTCAGGAGAGAGTGGGGGTGGAGAAGAGGGGAGAGGGGGTGGGAGGGAGGGGGACAGTGAGAATGCGGGTGGGGGGAGTGGGTGGAGGGGATGGGGATGAGGGTGGGGGAGGAGGGGTGGAGGAGAGGGGGTGGGGGAGAGAGAGTGGGGCTGGGGAGAGAGAGTTGGGTTGGCGGCGGTAGAGGGTCCAACAAGATGGCCGTCCCCGCTGATCTCAGCAGGAGAAATGGGGCCGAGGTCAGTGCCTTCTCCCTGTCCACTCTCTCCCACCATCGCCCCGGGAGACGCTCCCTGCCCGGTAACGGTCCATGCCATCTCTAGCGTTCCCCGCCACAGATCGCAGCCGAGCTGCAGGAGACGCTTCCCAGGGCCCTCCCCATCTAGCAATGGCTCCATGGTTGGGCCAAGGGGGGGAGGGAGGGGATGGGGGGAAGAAGGGTAGAGAGGGAGGGGAGAGGGGTGGGGGGGAAGGGGGGGTGCTGGCGGGGATGGGGGAGTGGTGAAGGTGATGGGGAGGGGAGGGGAGGGTGGGAGAGGATTTAGAGGGGGAGGGATGGTGGAAGGGGTGAAGGGGTAGGGGAAGGATGAGGGTGAGGGGTGGAGGGGGAGCTGCACCAATACAGGAGAGGTTTCGACCCAACTTGGTCCAGTTATATCTAAATTCTACAGGAGAGTGGAAAGAAAAGACACCAAAAAGCTAGACATTAGTGCAAAACAGCTGGTAGCGCTGCTGCCTCACAGCGCTGGAAACTTGGGTTCAATCCCGACCTCGGGTCGTCTCTGTGTGGAGTTTGCACCTTCTCCCTGTGGCTGCGTGCATTTCCTCCAGATGGTCTAGTTTCCTCCCACATTCCAAAGACGTGCAGGGCAAAGAAATTGCATGTATTTAAAAAGTGTAAGGTCCACAATGAGACAGGTTGGGAGATCAGGACGACACGCTACCTTATGGAAGGACTGTTCAGTAGTCCGATAACAACGGGGAAGTAGCTGTCCTTCAGTCTAGTGGTACATGTTTTCAAGCTTCCGTACCCGCTGCCTGATGGGAGAAGGGGGAAGAAAGAATGACGGGGGTGCACAAGTCATAGATTATGTTGGATGCTTTTCCAAGGCAGTGTGAACCATAAATGGTCAAAGTCTGGTCTGTGTGATGGATTGGGCGAAATCCACAACAGTTTCTTGCAGTCTTGGGCAGCGCTGTGCCCAACATGGATTGAACCCATTTCTTCCTTTCCCCTTACCACCTATCCCCTTCCTCATATTCCTCTGACTACATTTTGTGCCACTTCTATCCTTTCTCACACATTTTGTCTTTCTTCCAATCAACCCCTCCTCTTACATATCCACCCATCACTCGCTAGACTTTGTCATGCCCCCCCCCCCCCCCCCACCCTCTCTTCCATCTTTTTATCCATTCTCCCTCGAGAATAAGTCTGAAGAACAATCCCAAGCTGGAATATCACCGATCCATGTTCTCCAGAGATGCTGCCTGACCCCCTGAGCTACTCCAGCACATTGTGTCCTTTTTTGTAAACCAGCATCTGCAGATCTTTGTCTTTACTTCCTCCGGCAGATTGTTCCATCTACCCAGCACCGTTTGTGAAATGGTTATCCCCCAGGTTCATATTATATCTTTCCCCTCTCACCATAAACTTATTCCCTCTAGTCTTTTTATTCCACCACACTTGGAAAAAGATGGTACACATTCACCCTTTCGATTCCCCTGATGATGTTATACATTCATCATACATTTTACCACTTCCCACTTTTCTGAGTTAACTTCCATCAGCCATTCCTTTACCCATTCTCCAAGTCAATATAAAACCTTTTCGAACCTTAGACAACATTCTTCACCATCCACCACACCGCCAACTCTGGTGCCATCCACCATCTTCATGCCACCTGCCATCTCATCTGGCTTATTAACTGTTGTTTTCCTTGGATATGTGGAACGACCAGTGAACTGACATTCCTCTCCTTGCCCGTCCACTTATGTGCCCTGGGGGCGCCTTCTTGAGGGCTTGAGGGTGTTATCTGATATCTGACTAGCTGTTATCTCACTTGCCGCCCTTGAGGACGCAGTAAGCCAGACCCCGGTCCCCTTTCCCCTCGTACCGGCCTCGCTCCTCACCCATCATGTCCATTATGCTTGCCGGTTCCATCCTCCCGGTCTCTGGTCTCGGGGGAGGAGCACAAGCCGGCTCGGCGGCTCCCCCTCAAGTCTACGGTATCACTTTTATGACCCTGTTATTACACTCAGAGAACCATATAAATGCAGGTTGTTGCCATCACGTGGTGCTGCATCTTGGGAAGGTGGGTCATGACATGGTTCTCAATGATTCAATGGTGCTTTATTTGTTACATATGTAACTGCACAATGAAAGTAGTTTTTGCATATGATAAACATGCAGGCGCCGCCATATTTTGGCGCCATTATTCAGAGTCCCAAGTCTAGTCGGCCGGGCAATAGATGTTGCGGAGCAGTTCCTGCAAACCGACATCTCTCTTTGTCCGCCCATCTTTGTGTCCCAGGGGCGGATCCGGCGGCCGACCTTGGCTACAAACCTCTATAAGGCCAACCTGCGTGCTCATTCATTCTAGAGAACACAGACCAGTCTCTCATTAACACTCAAGGTAGTGTAGTGAAAGCAGGGATTCTGCAGAAGTACCTGGACAGATTGGAAGAGTGGGCAAAGAAATGGCAGATGGAATACAGCGGAGTAAAATGTGGAGTCATTCATTTTGGTTGTAGGAACAAAGACGTAGACTGTCTGGTAAATAGGGAGAGAACTCAGAAAATTGAGGTGCAGCGGGAGTGCTGGTGCAGGATTTTCAAAACGTCAATTTGCAAGTTGAATCAGTCGTAAAGAAGGCACGTGCAATGTTAGCATTTGTTTCATGAGGACCAGGATATAAAACAAGGATGTAATGCCGAGGCTTCATAAGGCACAGGTCAGAGCGCATTGGGAGTATTTTGAGGAGTTCTGGGCCCCATGTCTGAGAAGGATGTGCTGGTGTTGGAGTGGGTCCTGAGGAGGTTTACAAGAATGATTCCAGGAATGATTGGGTTAACATATGATGAGTGTTTGGCGCCACTGAGCCTGTAGACGCTGGAGTTTATGAGGGGGGGGGGAACCATATTGAAATTTACCGGATAGTGAAACGCTTGGTATTGGGGATGTGGGGAATATGTTTCTACTGGTGAGAGGTTCTTGCGCCAGAGGGCACAACCTCCGAATAAAAGGACCTATTTTTGGAAAGGAGGGGCCGCGGCACTGCCAAATCCTCCCGCACAGAAGCCGCTGAAACCACGACCAGACCCAAGTGTATCTTCGGCACAATGTGCTGGATAATGTCTTTGACGTGGAGCGCATCTCCGAAAACAGCGCGGGGTCCGCCAAGGAGCAACGTCTTAGTGAATGTGACGCATCCCCCTACCGGGACACTGCCTCGCTCCGTCCCTCCCCCCGTCCCTCCCCACTCCCCCATCCATCCACATTCCCCCGTCTCCCCACAACCCCAGTCTATTTCCACACCATATCTACCTCAACTCCCTACGTTCCCTCGCCACTCCCCGCCCCTCACTACAATCTGTCCCTCGCTATACCATGCCATCTACCCCTTCTCCCTACTCTCTCTCCCACTCCCTCGTCCTTTCCTGCACCCTTCTCTCCACTTCTCCCTCATCCCACAATCCCTGTCATTCCCCATTCCGTCACGTCCCTTCGCATGCCTCCCACCTCGTCACAGCCCCCCTTTCTCTCCCCACCCCCACTCTCCGACACGCCCCTTTCTCCCACTTCCCCCGTTCTCTCCATTGCCCTCGTCTGTCCCACCACCTCCCACCTTTCTCATTCCCCCCATCTCCACAACACCCCTGTCTATATCAGTACCCGAGGATATCCTCAGTCCCTATCCTTTCCAGCACCGCCATCACCCACATTCCCTACGCACACCCAACTGTCCCTCCATTTCTTCCCATTTCCTCCCGCTTTCCCCATTCCACATCTCAATGCAATCTCTCTCCCAACTCCCCCAAAGATCTCCACTCCCTTTCTCCACCTACTACCCCCACTCCCCCAACCATCCCTTTCCCCGCTCCCCAACTCCCACTCCCCACCCCACTCCACGGTATTCCTCCGTCCCTCCCCTCGTGTCACTCGCACCGCCAATCCTGGCCTATCCTTGCAGTGCAGTTATTGCCGTTGAACTCGCCAGCTCCCGATCCCGCTCCCCATCCTGCGCCTCTGTCTGCCCTGCCCACTCCACATGCTCCATTTGCCCTCTACATCATGGTCGCCTCCCCCCTCGCTCCACCCACAACTGCCCCTTCCTCCACCCCCTGCTCCTTCCTCCACTCCCCCTCCCCGCGGACACATTAGTGTTGACCCTCCCGAGTGTGTGCGTAAACTTTGTGCAAACGCAGTGTTGGGGGCAGTGTGTTCACAGAAGCTCTCTGTGTCGGGCAGAAAGAAGCACAAGGACGACAAGTGTTTCCACAGCGAAGGTTTATTCAGCACGGCGCCACACCCTGACATAAAGCGCTATCTTCAGCTTTAAGCAACATGCAGCGGGTAAACACGGGATTTCGGTCGGGAAATAGAAGCGCGGCGCATCGCGGGGAATCTCCGCGCTCACAGTGAGAGGGACAGACCGTCACTGAGAGTCAACACGGAGCTCTGGACGGTGGGGGCCTCGGTGATGGTCAGTGGGTGTGGACCGTCCGTTGATGGGTCACTCTGAGTGGACACAGATAGTGACTCCGTCGTAAGTTTTGAACATGATGTTTTCGGCTGGGAAGTTTTTCATGCAGTAGACCCCATTGTACCGGCGGATGGCATGGACCATGTACCCGGGCAGTTTGCTTTTGAGGTGTGTCACCACTTGCCCTGCATCATTGCAATCCCTTTTATCACTCATGAGCTTCAGTATCGTGTTACGATCAATGGCGGTTTTCGACGTGCTGTAGGAGACTACACAATTGATGCCTTTGAGTCGGTAGAAGTAGAAAAAGTTGACGCCTTTTGTGCAGTGATATGCGAAGCCGCCCACCTCGTCGTACACAATCAGCGCCCAATAAAGCCAGTAGTATTTCTTTGCCAGCGCCTGGTGGTATTTGAAGGATTGGTCCGAGTGCGAGGTGACTTTGTTATCTTTGATCATCACCTCCAAGTCGCTCTTCGCCTGATCCAGAAACTCGGCGGTGCAGCGATCCACTATGGCCTTCATCTTCACCTCCACCTTACCCATTTTCAATTCCCACTCCTTCTTGATGCTTTCTACGTCGTTACCGGTGATCGCGGTCTGACCCACGAGGGCGATCAGGCCGATGCAGAAGAGCGTCTTCAGCCGGGCGCACATCTGCTCCATCACCCGACGGTTCTTCTTGCTTGAAATCATGGCCGTTTCCAGGATCGGGACCCCGAACACGAAGTTTTCGCCCATGATGCCGTCGTAGAGGGTGTGGAGGTTCTGGTCGCCTTTGGTGTCCTTGAAGTGATCGATGAATTCCTCTTTCTCCGCCTCCATGTATTCGGATCGGGCACTGATGATCTCCATGTACTTTCTGAACTGGTTTTTCAGATTCTCCTCCACTGGGGCGTACAAGCTCCGTGACGTGCTCTGCTCCACCGCGCGTAGCACGTTTCCCAGTTCTTCCGAGATCACGTCCAGCTTGTTCCTGACTTCCCCGAACTGTTCCTTCATGTAAGCTAACTCTTCGCTGTCCTGGCCACCTAGGGCCAATCCGATGAGTAGTCCGGCCAAGCCGG
Source organism: Rhinoraja longicauda (assembly GCF_053455715.1). Classification (NCBI taxonomy): domain Eukaryota; kingdom Metazoa; phylum Chordata; class Chondrichthyes; order Rajiformes; family Arhynchobatidae; genus Rhinoraja; species Rhinoraja longicauda. Next base: position 67,435,035 of record NC_135956.1, read on the forward strand.
CGATGGGCCCGAGTACTCCGGCCGCAGAAGCTAACTTCTCCAGACTGGCAAACACTTCCATTGCCGCCCCCATATCGGCCATAGCCCCCGTCAGCTCAATGGCATCGCTCATGATGTCGCGAGTCGTGGATGCGGTGGGTTCTCTTGACTGGGTGCTGTAGAGGAAAAAATTAAGGTTGCGAGGAAGCCCAGCAAAGCGGAACGGTGAAGAGTGGAGAGGAGGGAGGATTGCGGAAGAGATGGGGGTGAGGGCATGGAGGAGAAGCGGGTGGAGGAGGGGTGGGGGCAACTCCTGGTGGGGAGGGGACTGAGAGTCGGCGATGAGATTGCAAGACAGGAGAGAGATAGAGGCGTGGGGGGTGGGTCAGATAGGGACATGGGAAGCGGTGGAGTAACGTGGAAGGGGGGAGTTGAAGGGAAGCGGCAGGGAGAGTGAAGAAAGACGGCCGTGCGGCACCCAATCCTGCGGAGAGTTACTTTCAAGGACACTTCGCTGGTTCGTGGGTGAGGGACTTACCCCCCTCCACCACCCCCCCCCCTGCAGGCGGGTTCCGGATATCAGCTTCAAACCCCCCCCCCCCCCCCCCCACCGCCCATGCTGTGAACGGGGGAGTCAGCTGTGTTCACGGGGCTGTGCCCTGTGTGTTCTGTCCAGACAATGTCGTCAGTTGTGCTTACTTCTACCTGACGCTGAGCTTCATTGAACACAGTGCGTCCAACAATGCGGTTGCATCGAGTTTGCTCACGGATTCGGGAGGGGGACCAAGTGCAGTGCGGCAGCGGGGTTTATGGTTGGGGGAGGGGGGGAGTGAGTGGATAGAGCCGTGAAGGGAGGAAGATTTAATGGGAACCCGAGGGCCAACGTTTTTTACACAGAGGGCGATGGGTGTATGGAAGAAGCTGCCTGGGGAGGTAGTTGAGGCTGGTATTATCACACCCTTTAAAAAAACATCTGACAGATACACGGGTATGATTGTTTTAAGGGGGTTGAGTCAAATGCAAGCAGATGGGCAATCATGTTCTGCGTGAGCAAGTTGGGCCGAAGGGCGTGTTTCCATGTTGTATGATTCTTTATGACGTGGGGAGTGGAGAGAGACGGGGGAGTTGTTAAGGATAAAGAAACGATTTACGAAGATGCTGCCAGGACCTGTGGATCTGGGCTACAGGGAGAGGTTGAGTCATCCGAGACACTATATCTTGGAGCGCAGGTGGATGATGGATAATCTTGCTCGATCCCGGGGTCGGGACCTATCCCTCCCCGGAACGAGATCAAATCCAAGAGGGGATCTTAATCAGCTTCAAATCAAACTTATTTGATGACTGTCCCCCTGTTCCCACCACCCCCACTCCCATCGCTGTCACCACAGGGATAGCCCGTTGTGTTCACGGCTCTGTGGTTCAGTGGTGAAACGTCACCAATTCCTTCCCTCCAGAGATGCTGCCTGACCCGCTGAGTTGCTCCAGCATTTTGTGTCTATATCCAGCCCAGACATATCGCTCATTGTGTTTCCTTGTACCTGACAATGAGCGTTTCATTGCACACATTGCCCGCAAAACTGCGCTTGCACCGAGTTTGATCACACAGTTGGGAGGGGGAACAGGAGGAGTGCGGTGCGGTGGGAGGGGGGGAGATCGAGGGGGTGCAGACAGCCGTGAGGGGCGAAAGATTTACGAGGAGACTCGAAGGCAACCTTTTTTTTCATTGAGGGTGGTGGGTGTGTGGAACGAGCTGCCGGAGGATGTAGTTGAGGGGGGGGGGGGGTGAGGGGGTGGGGTGGGGCGGCAAACGAGCAGGGGAGTGAAGGAACGACCGGAGGAGTGGGAGGGCGACGAGGCGAGTGGGCGAGAAACGGAGGGAGGGGGGGGGGGGCGAGAAACGGGGAGGGACGAGAGAGGAGGCCCAATGCCAAAGAGACGCGGGACAGGGCGAGAGACGGGGAGTGGGAGAGAAATGGGGAATGGGCGAGAAACAGGGGCAGAAGGCCAAATACGGGGGTGGGGATGCGAGACGGGCAGTGGAATGAGAAGAGATTGTGAGTGATTGGGAGGATGGGGAGAAACTGGGGGAGTGGTGTGACACAGGAGGAGTGCGGAGAGACGGCAGGAGTTGGGAGGAACGGAGGGTGTGGGGGAGACGTGCGGAGGGGGGTGGAGTGGGGAGAGACGGGGGATGCGGGACGTATCCGAAGAAGAGTTACCTTCACGAACACATCGCTCGTTCATGGTTCATGTCGCTGGGACGTTCACTCGGATCGGACGATCGGGAAAATTGGGACAGACTTTTATTCACCTGGACCCTCCTCCTTCCCCAACCAAAATCGTCCACTCCACGTTGCCCCTCCCCAGGGGCGGAACATATGCGGGCGGGGTGCGAAGATGAGCTCCATAACAAATTCTCTTGGACAAACTCCACCCCGGTTAGCATGACCTGTGCACTAGGTTCGTATGACCCGGACACCAGGTTAGCATGACCTGTGCACTATTCTTCACTCTTTCCCGTTACGCCCCCTCCCCAACCCCGCGCTGTGAGCACAGGGGGGGTCAGCTGTGTTCACCGGGATGTGGCCAGGTGTGACCTGTCCAAGCACTATCGCCAGTTGTGCTTCCTTCTACTTGCCGCCATGAGCTTAATTGACCACCCTGCCCCCAACACTGCGCTTGCACCGAGTTTAATCACACAGACGGGAAGAGCAGTGGGATGGGGAAGACGAAGACAGAGGGGGATACCAGTAAGTGGGGACAAGACAGGGTTGGGGGGGGGGGGGTGTTTGGGAGAGTCGGTGAGAGAGGAGAGACGGAGACGTGGGAATGGATTGGGGAGTGGATACAGGCGGGGTCCGAAGATCACCTTGAAACCAAATTCTCAGTTGCGATCTCCAGCCAGGTAGATAACGATTTACATGGTCTGTACAGTATTTGTTACAACGTCCTCGTTAACCCCCTCCCCCTCCCCCACATCCCTCCTCTCGCTGTGAGCACAGTCAGTTGTGCTCACAGGGCTGTGGCGGGTGCAGGAGTGGAGGCGCCTACAGACAGGGGATGGGGTAGGGGGAGGAGGAACGATGAGAGAGGGAGTCGGGGGAACAGGCGAGGGACGGGGCAGTGAGGGAGACACGGGGAGCGACGGAGTGTGGGGCTGGGGGAGGGGAGACGGAACAAAGGCGGGCGGGGTCCGAACAACTTCAAACCAAACTCTCTTGTACAATCTACACCCCAGGCGACAGCTGTTTACTCCGCCTAAAGGAGCTCGTCCTCCACCCTCAACAACTTCTTCTTTGACTACTCCCACTTCCGCCAAGTCCAAGGCGTAGCTATGGGCCGCACCTAACGTGTGCAGTTTTGGTCTCCAAATTTGAGGAAGGATATTCTTGCTATTGAGGGTGTGCAGCGTAGGTTTACTAGGTTAATTTCCGGAATGGCGGGGCTGTCGTATGTTGAAAGACTGGAGCGACTAGGCTTGTATACTCTGGAATTTAGAAGGATGAGAGGAGATCTTATGGAAACGTATAAGATTATTAAGAAGTTGGACACGTTCGAGGCAGGAAACATGTTCCCAATGTTGAGGGTGTCCAGAACAAGGGGCCACAGTTTAAGAATAAGGGGTAGGCCATTTAGAACTGAGATGAAAAACTTTTTCAGTCAGAGAGTTGTGAATCTGTGGAATTCTGTACCTCAGAAGACAGTGGATGCCAATTCTCTGAATGCATTCAAGAGAGAGCTAGATAGAGCTCTTAAGGATAGCGGAGTCAGGGGTATGGGGAGAAGGCATGAACGGGGTACTGATTGAGAATGATCAGCCATGATCACATTGAATGGCGGTGCTGGCTCGAAGGGCCGAGTGGCCTGCTCCTGCACCTATTGTCTATTTTCTATTGTCTATTCCTCTAATCCCAATTCCGGGTGTGGGGACCATATAACCAGGGGAGTGCGGAGAGGGGGAAGATACCGGGGTGTGGGGGAGGGACAGGGCAAGTAGGGGAGAGGCGGGGAAAGTTGGAAGCATCGGAGGGAGTTGGGAATAAAAGGGGGAGTGGGAACAGACGAGGTGGGGGGGGGGGGGCAAGACCGGGATCGTGGGGACCTGTAGGGGGTGTTGGGAGAGGAGTGGGTTGTAGGGGAGAGGGGTCGAGAGTAGAGAAGAGACGAGATGGGTGGGTGGGGGGGGGGGGTTAGACAGGGACGATCAAATTATACTGCATCTGCCATGCATCTGCCCACACAGTCAACCTGTCCAAGTCACCCTGCAACCTCTTAACATCCTCTTCGCCGTTCACACTGATACCCAGCTTTATGTCCTCTGCAAACTTGCTAGTGTCATGTCTAATTCCATCATCCAAATTGTTAATAAATGTTGTAAATAGTAGGGGCTCCAGAACCAAGCCTTGCGGCACTCCACTCGCCACTGCCAGCTATTCTGAAAATGACCCGTTTATTCCTACTCCTTGTTTCCTGTCTGCCAACCAATTCTCTATCCATGTCAATACCCCACCCCCAATACCATGTGCTCTCATTTTGCTCACCAATCTCCCGTGTGGAACCTTATCAAAGGCTTTCTGAAATTCTAGATACACGACATCCACTGGCTCTCCATAATCCATTTCCATCATTACATCCTCAAAAAAATTCAGAAGATTAGTCAAGCAGGATTTCCCCTTCATAAATCCATGCTGACTTGGACTTATCCCTTTACTGCTATCCAAATGGGCCGTTATTACCTCTTTAGCAATCGACTCCAGCATCTTCCCCACCACCGAAGTCAGGCTAACTGGTCCATAATTCCCCGTTTTCTCTCTCACTCCTTTCTTGAAAAGTGGGATAACATTAGCTACTCTGCAATCCGCAGGAACTGATCCTGATTCAATTGAACATTGGAAAATAATCACCAATGCGTCCACGATTTCTAGAGCCACCTCCTTGAGTAACCTAGGATGCAGACAATCAGGCCCTGGGGATTTATCAGCCTTCAGTCCCATCAGTCTACCCAATACTATTTCTCGCCTAATGCAAATTTCTTTCAGTTCTTCTATGTCCCTCGATTCTTCAAGATTATCTTGAAAACAAATGCTTTTTTTGCGATCACCACGCCGGGGGACAACAGATTCACATGTTCTGTACAGTATTCGCTCCATCGTTCGCTGTGAGCACAGAGAGGGTCGGCTGTGTTAACAGGGCCGTGGTTTGGAATAGGGAGAGGCGAGCGGGGAATGGTGGAGCGGTAGGGGGTATCGACGTCTCCCGGGGATGGGGGGGGGAGGGGATGCTGGGGCGGGGGGAGACGGGGGGAATGGGGAAAGGCGGCGCTGCGGAGTCGGGCCGATAGTTAGCACTGGGATCTGACCCCTCCCAGGAGACGGAGCAAGTGAGGGCGAGGTTCGAGGATCAACTTCAAAACAAACTCTCTTCTCCAATCTAATCCGCGGGCGGCAGCAGTGTACATGATCTGTGCAATTCTTGTTATCTGTCGACAGGAGAGCGGTGTGTGGAGTGCGAGAGACTCGGACTGTGGACGTGAGACGGGGGAGGGTTGTATGGGGAGATGAAGGGAGTGTGGGGAGCTAGAGGGAGATGGTAAGAGACGGGGGAGTGGGGAGTGACCAGCAGATCGGGAAGCAAATGGGGGTGGTGGACAAGCGGCGGTGAAGGTGCGATGAGGGGAGCCGTAGGAGTTTTTAATCGACGTGGAGAGAAGGGAGAGACGTGAAGTGAGGGGAGGAGTGGGGAGACGGAGGGCGGTTCATGTGCAGATGCTACCGGCAGTTGTGCTTCCTTCTACCTGACAGTGAGAGTTTCATCGAACACACTGCGCCCAACACTGCGCTTGCACCGCCGATTTTGATCACAGCTCGGGAGGGGCTATGGGAGCAATGCGGCAGAGAAAGGGGACAGGGCGAGAGAGGGGGAGTGGGAGAGAAATGGGGAGTGGGTGCGAAACGGGAAGAGTGGACGAGAAACAGGGGGAGTGGGAGAGAAATGGGGAGTGAGCGAGCGACGTGCGCAGATGGCAAAATATGGGGTTGCGAGAAACGGAAGGTGGAATGAGCAGAGGTGGAGAACAACTGGGAGGGTGGGGAGAGACTGCGGGAGTAGGGAGGGAGGAGAGGTGGGGAGAGACGGCGGGAGTGGGGAGAGGCGGCAGGAGTGGAGTGGGACGGGGGACAGTGTGGAGTGAGGAGGAGTGGGGAGAGACGGGGGGAGTGTGGAGAGACGGGGGGGGGGGGTGTGGAGAGACCGGGGGCAGTAGGGAGTGAGGAGGAGTGGGGAGAGACGGGGGGAGTGGAGAAACGGGGGAAGTGTGGGGAGACGGGGGGAGTGTGGAGAGACGGGGGGCAGTAGGGAGGTAGGAGGAGTGGGGAGAGACGGGAGGAGTGGGGAGTGGCGGCAGGAGTGGGGAGAGACGGGGGGAGTGGGGAGAGACGGGAGGAGTGGGGAGTGGCGGCAGGAGTGGGGAGAGACGGGGGTAGTGGGGAGAGGCGGCAGGAGTGGGGAGGGCGGGGGGCAGTGGGGAGAGGCGGCAGGAGTGGGGAGAGACGGGGAGAGTGGGGAGGGAAGGGGGAGGCGAGTCGTATCTGGAGTAGAATTACCTTGACGAACACCTCGCTCGTTCCTCGATCACGTCGCTGGGACTTTCACTCGGATCAGATGCTCGGAAAAATTGGGACCGACTTTTATCCACCGGGACGCTCCTCCCTCCCCGAACCAAAATCGTCCACTCCACCTTGCCCCTCCCCAGGGGCGGAACATATGCGGGCGTGGTCCGAAGATGAGCTTCAAAACAACTTATCTTGGACAATCTCCACCCCGGGCGACACCAGGTTCGCATGACCTGTGCACTATTATTCACTCTCTCCCGTTATGCCCCCTCTCCAACCCCGCGCTGTGAGCAGATGGGGAGTCAGCTGTGTTCACCGGGCTGTGGCCAGGTGTGTCCTGTCCAAGCACTATCGCCAGTGGTGCTTCCTTCTTCCTGAATTTGATCACACAGACGGGAGGAGTAACGGGTAGTGGGGGAAGACGGAATGAGAGAGGGGGATATCAGGATGTGCGCATAAGACAGGGGAGGGGAGACGTTTGAGACGGAAAAGTGTGGATGGACTGGGGAGTGGGTACGGGGTCCGAAGATCAACTTAAAAACAAATTCTCAGTTGCAATCTTCACCCCGGGAGATAACGATTTACATGGCCTGTACAGTATTTGTCCCCATGTCCTCGTTACACTTCCTCCCCAACATCACCTCCCCCCCTCCCCCACACCCCTCCTCTCGCTGTGAGCAGTCAGCAGTGCTCACAGGGCTGTGGATGGTGCAGGAGTGGGGGCGCCTTTCGACAGGGGATGGAGGGGAGGGGGAGGGGGAGACGGAAGGATTTGGAGTCAGGGAGTTGGGGGAACAGGCAAGGGACGGGGCAGTGAGGGAGAGACGGGGAGGGACTGAGTGTGGGGCTGGGGGAGGGGAGACGGAACAAAGGTGGGCGCGGTCCGAAGATCAACTTCAAAACAAACTCTCTTGTACAATCTACACCCCAGGCGACAGCTGTTTACTCCGCCTAGCAGAGCTGGTCCTCCACCCTCAACAACTTCTTTGACTCCTCCCACTTCCTCCAAGTCCAAGCCGTAGCTATGGACATCAGCATGGGCCGCACCTACGTCTGCCTCTTTGTAGGGTACGTTGAACAATCCCTGTTCCAGACGTACACTGGCCCTATCCCCAAACTCTATCGCCATTACATTGATGACTGCATCGGTGCTACCTCCTGCACCCATGGAGAACTCATGGATTTCATCAACTTCACTACCAATTTTCATCCGGCACTCAGATTTACTTGGACCATCTCCGACACCTCCCTCCCCTTTCTTGATCTCACGGTCTCCATCATAGGACATACACTATTGACGGAGGTCTATTAAGAGCCCTCTGACTCCCATAACTATCTCGATTACACTTCTTCCCATCCTGCTTCCTGCAAAGACTCTATCCCCTACTCCCAATTCCTCCGTCTATGCCGCATCTGCGCCAAGATGAGGTGTTCCGTACTAGGATATTCGAAATGTCCTCATTCTTTAGGGAACAGGGGTTCCCCTCTCCCATGATAAATAATGCCGTCACTCGTGTCTCCTCGGTACCCCGCTACTCCGCTTTTGCTCCCCTCCCCCTGGACGCAACAAGGTCAGTCCCCCTAGTCCAGACCTTCCACCCCATCAGCCGTCGTATACAACACATAATTCTCCATAATTTCCGGCACCTCCAAGATTTTCCCACCTCCACCCCTCTCCGCCTTCCGCAGAGACCGTTCCCTCCGCAACTCCCTGTTTAACTCATCCTTTCCCACTGAAACCACCGTCTCCCCAGGTACCTTCCCCTGCAACCGCAGCAGATACAACACCTGTCGCTGTACCTTCTCCCTCGACTCTGTCCAGGGACCCCGACAGTCCTTCCAGGTTAGGCAAAGGTTCACTTGCACTCCTCCAACCTCAACTTCTGTATCGGTTGTCGAAGATGTGGACTCTGAAAAAGTGCCCTCCATAATGTTTGGGGCAAACACTCATCATTTATTTATTTGCCTCTGTACTCCACAAATTGAGATTTTTAATAGAAACAAATTACATGTGATTAAAGTGCACATTGTCAGATTTTAACAAAGGCAATTTTTATACTTTGTGCTTTCACCATGAAGAAATTACAGCTGTGTTTATACATAGTCCCCCCATTTCAGGGCACCATAATTTTCGGGACACAACAATGTCATGTTTAGTATTTTGTTGCATATCCTTTGGATACAATGACTGCTTGAAGTGTGCAATTCATGGACATGACCATTTGCTGGGTGTCTTGCCTGGCGATGCTCTGCCAGCCCTGTATTGCAGCCATCTGTGGATTATCCATGTTTTGGGGGGTAATCCCCTTCTGTTTTCTCTTCAGCATTTAAAAGGCGTGCTCAATTTGGTTCAGATCGGGTGATTGACTTGGCCACTCAAGAGTTAACCATTTCATAGCTTTGAAAAACACCTTTGTTGCTTTAGCAGTATATTTGGGATCATTGTCTTGCTGTAGAATGAACCACCGGCCAATGAATTTTGAGGCATTTGTTTGAACTTGAGCAGATAGGATGTGTCTATACACTTCAGAATTCATTATGCTACTCTCATCAGCAGATGTATCATCAATGAAGATAAGTGAGCCAGTACCTTCAGCAGCCAAACATGCCCAGGCCATAACACCCCCATCACCGCGTTTCACAGATGAGCTTTGGATCTCGGGCACTTCCTTCGCTCCTCCTTACTTTGCTCTTGCCATCACTCTGATATAAGTTAATCTTGGTCTCATCTGTCAAAGACCTTTTTCCAGAACTGTGGTTGCTCTTTTAAGTACTTCTTGGCAAACTGTAACCTTACCATTGGGGGGTGCACTATGCATAAACACGGCTGTAATCTCTACATGGTGAATCCAAAATGGATAAAAAAAATACCCTTTACTGAAATCCAACAATGTGCACTTCAACCACATGGGATTTTATCTAGTAAAAATCTCAAATTGTGGAGTACCTGACACTGAGAGCTTCATTGAACACACTGCCCCAACATTGCGGGGAGAGACGGGGGGAGGGCAGACAGGCGGCCGAACGGATGGCGAGGGGAGTGGGCAGTAAAGGTGAGAGTGGGGGTGATGCGTGGCCAGAGACGGGGGGAGAGATGGAACAAATATGGGCGTGGTCCGAAGATCAGCTTGAAAACGAATTCTCTGTTGCAATCTCCACCCCGGGAGACAACAGATTCACCTGGTCTGTGCGGTATTTGTTCAGCGTCCCCGTTACCCTTCCCCACCATCACCCCTCTCCCTCCCCCCACCCACACCCTACTGTCGTTGTGAACACAGAGTCATCTGTGTCCATGGGGCTGTGGCGGGTGCAGGAGTAGGGGGATCTATAATCAGGGGAGACGGGGGACACATGGGGTCGATTGAGACGGAACGACCAGAGAGAGAGTCGGGGGAATGGGGGAGGGTCGTTGAGGGGAGACAGAACGAAGACGGGCGGGGTCCGAAGATCAACCTCAAAACAAAATCTCCTGCACAATATACACCCCTGGAGCCCGGGCGAGCAGGGGAAGAGACGGGTTTGTTGGGGAGAGACTCGGGACGTGTTCGCAGGAGGAGGGGGAGCGGCGGGGGGAGTCGGGAGAGCCGCGAGTAAGAGGGGGAGACGGTGAACGAGTGGAAGCGTGCGGGATTTTGGGTGGAGAGGGAGGAAACAAATGCGGGCTGGATCCGACGATTCGCTTGACACCGGGACACAGAAGATGTACACAATCTGTTCATTATTGTTCTCCCCCCTCACTCCGCGACGTGAACTCAGGGTTGTGGCGTGTGTGGGGACGGGTATACACAGGAGAGTGGAGAGAGGCATGGAGAGGGGGGATATACCGGGGTGTGGGAGAGACAAGTAGGGGAGAGACGGGGAGAGTTGGAAGAAGCGGTGGGAGTTGGGACAGAAAGGGGGAGTGGGGAGAGAGTGGGAAATACGGGGAGCGTAGGGACGGGTAAGGGGTTTGGGGAGAGGAGTGCGTGTTTGGTGAGAGAGGCGTAGAGTAGAGGAGAGACGAGGTGGGGCGTGGTGGTTGTGGCGGGGGGGGGGGGTGGAGAGACAGGGGCTGACTTGGAGTGCGGAGGCGGTGAGATGCGGAACAAATGCAGACGGGGTTCGAAGATCAACTTGATTCTCCCGTACAATCACTCCCTGGGCGACAGCACGTTCACATATTCTGTACGTTACATGTTCACTCTCAACCTGGTACACCCCCCCCCCCCCCACTTCCCCCACCACCCTCGCTGTGACCACGGGGAGAGTCAGCTGTGTTCACGGGGCTGTAGTCCGGTGTGTTCTGTGCACACACTGTCGCCAGTCGTGCTTCCTTCTACGTGACACTGACAGCTTCATTGAACACTCCGTCCCCAACACTGCGCTTGCACCCAGTTTGAGCACACAGTACGCAGGGAGAACGCGAGTAGTGCGGCGGAGGTGATGGATGGGGAGAGAAGTGTGGGGAGCGTGTGAGACGAGGGAATGGGGAGAGGAGGGGGATGAAGGGGAGAGACCGGAGGGTGAGAAACATGGAAGGAGGTGCTGGGAATAGACGCAGGGACAACGATTTGGACTGGGGTGACCGATTAGACTGGGGCAGAGACAGGAGGGCGATGGAGGGACGGGGAGTGGGCGAGAGACGGAGAGAGACTGGGTGAGTGCGGGTGGGGTGTGGGGAGAGACGGAGTAACTGTGGACTGGGTCCGAATATTATATTGAAAACAAATGCTCCTTTGTGATCACCACGTCGCGGGACAACAGATTCACATGTTCTGTACAATATTCGTTCCATCGTTCGCTGTGAGCAGAGAGCTGGTAAGAGACGGAGAAGTGGGGAGTGACCAGCTGATCTGGGAGCAACTGGGGTGGTGGACAAGCGGAGGTGAAGGTGCGACGAGGAGAGCCGTGGGAGTGGGCAGCGACGTGGGATGAAAGGGGGGACGTGAAGAGAGGGCAGGAGTGGGGAGACGGAGGGCAGGTCCTGTGTAGATACATCCGGCAGTTGTGCTTCCTTCTACCTGACACTGAGAGGATCATTGAATACACTGCCCCCGACATTGCGCTTGCACCGATTTTGATCACAACTCGGGAGGGGATACGCGAGCAATGCGGCCGGGGGGGGGGGGGGGGGCAGATAGAGAGGTTCAGTTCCGGAGAGGGAGATCATGGGGCGTGCAGTAGAGTCGGAAAAGTGGGGATGGACTAGGGAGTGTGGAGCGACGACCTGATCCCGGTGAGAGAGGGGTGGACGGACAGGCGGTGGAACGGATGGCCAGGGAGTGGGAAGAGAAAGTGAGAGTGAGGAGTGAGGGGTGGGTAGAGACGTGGGGAGAGATGGAGATAATACGGGTTGGGTTGTGTCCGAAGATCAGCTTGAAAACAAATTATCTGTTGCAATCTCCACGACGGGAGACAACAGAATCACATGGTCTGTACGGTATTTGTTCCCATGTGCTCGTTACACCCCCTTCCACACCATCACCCCCACCCCACCCCACCCCCCAGTGGGTGATAAACGGAGGAGCGGGGAGACACGGGAAGCGGCTGGGAGATTGGGGGCGGGGAGTGAAATAAACATGTGTGCGGGACATTCTCTCGTACAATCACCCGCTGGCGACAGCACGTTGACATAATCTGCACATTACATGTTCACTCTCCACCGGTACCCCCCCCCCCTCGCTGTGAACACTGAGAGAGGCAGCTGTGCTCACGGGGCTGTGGTCACGGGGCTGTGGACTGGTGTGTCCAGTCCAGACACTGTCGCCAGTTGTGCTTCCTTCTACCCGACACTGAGAGCTTCATTGAACACACTGCCCCAACACTGCGCTTCCACCCAGTGTGATCACACAGACGGGAAGGGGGTCGAGAGCAGTGCGGGTGGGGGGTGGGGGTGGGGTGGACGTAGAGACAGGGCGGATGTCGGAATATGGGGTATAAACAACGCGGTCTAGGACCGAAGATCTGCTTTAAAACGAATTCTCTGTTGCATTTTCCACCCCGGGAGACAACAGATTCACCTGGTCTGTTTTGTCCTCTCGCTGTGAGCACAAATTCAGCTGTGATCACAGGGCAGTGGCGGGCGCAGGTGTGGGGGCGGCTAAAAAAACATGACAGAGGTGGGGGGAGAGGTCGGGGAGGGGCGGGTGTGGGGGGGGGGGGGGGGAAATGGGGACCGACTGAGAGTGCTGCTGGGGGAGCAGAGGCGGAACAAAGACGGGCGGGGTCCAAGATGAGCTTCAAAACAAGCTGTCTTGAACAATCTACACCCCAGGCGACAGCGACTTACATGATCTGTACATTACATGTTTACTCTCCCACGATAACTCCCCCCCCCCACCACACACACACACACACGCACACACACAAAATGCGGGCTGTGTCCGAAGATCAGCTTGACCCCGGGAGATAGAAGGTTTACACAACCCGTACATTATTGTTCTCTCTACCATTAGCAGTGGTGGGTGGGTGGGGGGGGGGGGGGGGGGGAGGGGGTTGGGGGGCGGGGGCGGGGAGATACGTACCGAGAGGGGGGAATACCACGATATACGGATAAGACAGGGGGAGTCTGGGAGAGTCGGCGAGCGAGGGGCGTACGTTAGGGCCAGGAGATGTGGGGATGGACTGGAGTGTGTGGAGCGACAGGCTGAGCGCGGTTTGACGGGGGGGGGGGGGGGCGGGGGGGGGGGCGGACAGGCGACGGAACGGATGGCGAGGGTCGTGGGGAGAGAAAGTGAGAGTGGGGAGTGAGGGGTGGGTATAGACGTGGAGAGAGATGGAGGGTGGGGCTGTGGGTGGGGAGACGGAACAAAGACGGGCGGGGTCCAAGATGAGCTTCAAAACAAACTCTCTTGCACAATCTACACCCCAGGCGACAGCGACTTACATGATATGTACATTACTTGTTCACTCTTCCGCGCTACCCTCCCACCCTCTCACCATCACCATCACACACACACACACACACACACACACACACACACACCCGTACACACACACACACACACACACACACACACATACCCACACACACACACACACACACACACACACACACACACGCGCAAATGCGGATTGGGTCCGAATATCAGCCTGACCCCGGGAGACAAGGTTTACGTAACCTGTACATTATTGTTCTCTCTGAGCAGTGGGGGGCGGCGGTTGGGTGACACACAGAGAGAGGGGGGTTATCGGGATATGGGAATAAGACAGGGGGTGTCTGGTAGAGTCGTGGAGAGGGGGGAGACATGGGTCGTGTGGTAGACCCGGAGAAGTGGGGATGGACTGGGGAGTGTGGAGTGATGAGCTGAGCGGGGAGAGATGGGAGAGGGCGGACAGGCGGCGGAACGGATGGCGAGGGGAGTGGGTAGAGCAGGTTAGAGTGGGGGTGAGGGGTGGCAAGAGAGGTGGGGACAGATGAAGCAATAAATAATAGACAATAGACAATAGGTGCAGGAGGAGGTCATTCGGTCCTTCGAGCCAGCACCGCCATTCAATGTGATCATGGCTGATCATTCTCAATCAGTACCCCGTTCCTGCCTTCTCCCCATACCCCCTGACTCCGCTATCCTTAAGAGCTCTATCTAGCTCTCTCTTGAATGCATTCAGAGAATTGGCCTCCACTGCTTTCTGAGGCAGAGAATTCCACAGATTCACAACTCTCTGACTGAAAAGGTTTTTCCTCATCTCAGATCTAAATGGCCTACCCCTTATTCTTAAACTGTGGCCCCTTGCTCTGGACTCCCCCAACATTGGGAACATGTTTCCTGCCTCTAACGCGTCCAACACCATAATAATCTGATATGTTTCCATAAGATCTCCTCTCATCCTTCTAAATTCCAGTGTATACAAGCCTAGTCGCTCCAGTCTTTCAACATATGACAGCCCCGCCATTCCGGGAATTAACCCAGTAAACCTACGCTGCACGCCCTCAATAGCAAAAATATCCTTACTCAAATTTGGAGACCAAAACTGCACACCGTACTCCAGGTGCGGTCTCACTAGGGCCAAGTACAACTGCAGAAGGAACTCTTTGCTCCTATACTCAACTCCTCTTGTTATGAAGGTCAAAATTTCATCGGCTTTCTTCACTGCCTGCTGTGCCTGCATGCTTCCATTCAGTGACTGATGCACGAGGACACCCAGATCTCGTTGTACGTCCCCTTTTCCTAACTTGACACCATTCAGATAATACTCTGCCTTCCCATTCTTACCACCAAAGTGGATAACCTCACACTTATCCACATTAAACTGCATCTGCCATGTATCCGCCCTCTTATACAACCTGTCCAGGTCACACTACAACCTCATAGCATCTTCCTCATCGTTGTATCATCTGCAAGTTTGCTAATGGTACTTTTAATCCCTTCATCCAAGTCATTAATGTATATTGTAAATAGTATATTGTAAACAGCTGCGGTCCCAGCGCCGAGCCTTGCGGTACCCCACCAGTTACTGCCTGCCATTCTGAAAGGGACCTGGGAATGGGGCACCGGGAGGGGAGACGGAACAAAGACGGGCGGGGTCCAAAGATGAATTTCAAAACAAACTCTCGTTCACAATCTACACCCCAGGCGACAGCGATTTACATGATGTGTACATTACTGGTTTACTCTCCCACGCTACCCGCCCCCCTTAGCCCCCCCCCGACACACACACACACACACACACACACACACATGCACACACACGGTGATAAAAGAAACGGGAGAAGAAACAAAGCTTGAAAACATGTACCACCACATTAATATGGTTAATATACAAAAAGGCACAAAGTACTGGAGTAGCTCAGTGGGCAGACAGCAACTCTGGAAAACATTGGTAGGCAATGTTTCTTCAGAGGGTCCCAACTTGAATGTCGGAGATACCAAACATAGACTGGTTGATCATTTAGCTGAACACCTTCGCTCACTCAGCCTGGGCCTAACTGATCTCCCGGTTGCCAAACACTTTCATTCCCCTTCCCATTGCCACAATGACCTTCGGTCCTGGATCTCCTCTATTGTCAGAATGAGGTCAATATGCAAATTAGAGCACCAGCACCTCATATCTCGCTTGGGCAGCTTAAAACCAAGCAGTAGAAGTTTTGATTTCTCGAACTTCAAGTAATTCTTGCATCCCCTCTTGCTCTCCGTCTCACCCCCACGTGTCATCCTCGTGTTTCATTACCTACAGCTCGTTTTCACCTAGCCCACAGTCTACAATCGTCTGTTTCGTTTATCGTTGTTACTTTTGGGCATATCTTTCATTCATTTGTTTGATATCTCTCTATATCACTATCTTTATCTCTAGTTTCCATATCCCCTGACTTTCAGTCTGAAGACAGGTCTCGACCCGAAACACCAGCTATTCCTTTTCTGCAGAGATGCTGCCTGACCCGCTGAGATACTCCAGATGTTTGTGTCTATGTTCAGTTTAAACCAGTATTTACAGTTCCTTCCTACACAGGGTATCCCAGCGCTATATTTCTATATCTTTGAGTTGCTCTCGACTGCTAGCAATCAGCAGATATGAATAATTGAAAGATGCTGCATGGAAACAGGTCGTTAGCCAACTGAGTCCAAGCCGAACAGTAATCGCCCGTTCACACGAGTTCTATGTTATCACACTTTCTTGTCACAGGCAGCCAACCATGAAATGCTCCCTTTATTGCCACACTTTGCCTCTTTCTTGTCCACCCCATACACGCTCGGGGCAATTTACGAAAAACAATTAACCTACAAACCCGCACGTCTTTGAATATGGGGGAAGACGGAGCATCCAGAGGAAACCCTCACAGTCACCGAGAGAACATGCAAACTCCACATAGACAGCTCGTGAGGTCTGGTACGATCTCGGGTCTCTGGCGCTGTGAGGTAGCATCTCGAGCAGTTACATCTCTGCACCAGACGTTGCAGCAATATGGAAAGGGAGTGCGTACGTGAACTTTACTTGGGGTTGTGTCTTGTGGCCAGAGGTGGGAACACATGCTGAGCTGTTGCAGAAAGGAGGGCTCTACACAGAACTGGTCAGCAGACAGACCAGCAAATGAAACCGGCGCCTGTGAGGGAGGCACGCAGACCAAGGACCGCGTTATGGATTCCAGGCATTTATTCCCACTGGACGATTCATTCAGAGATGAGATGTAAGGAAGCTATGCTCCAATGACACGCCCTCTCCACCGGTCGGTCTGACAACACAATATCCACACAGATTCCAGCAGGGTGCGTCGAGTGTGTCATCCAGGTACACAGGTTCAGAGAACACACCGAATCTATACATAAATTATACCTAAATTCTACAGGAGAGTGAAAAGAAAAACACACCAAAAAGCTAGACATTAATGCAAAACAGCTGGCAGCGCTGCAGCCTCACGGCCCTGAAAACTTGGGTTCGATCCGGACCTCGCGTGGTCTCTGTGCGAAGTTTACAGCTTCTCTCTGTGGCTGCGTGTGTTTGCTCCAGATGGTCTAGCTTCCTCCCACATTCCAAAGACGTGCAGGGCAAAGAAAATGCACGTTTATAAAAAGTGTAAGGTCCACAATGAGGCAGGTTGGGAGATCAGGACGACACGCTACCTTATGGAAGGACTGTTCAGCATTCAAATAACAGCGGGGAAGTAGCTGTTCCTGAGCCTAGAAGGACGTGTTTTCAAGTTTCTGTATTCGCTGCCTGATGGGAGAGGGGAGAGGAAAGAATGATAGGGGTGGACAAGTCATAGATTATGTTGGATGCTTTTCCAACGCAGTGTGAACCATAGATGGTCACTGGTGGAAAGTCTGGTCTGTGTGATCGACTGGGCTAAATCTACAACTCTGCAATTTTTTACAGTCTTGGGCAGCGTTGTGCCCAACATTGATTAAACACATTTCTTCCTTTCCCCTTACCACCTATCCCATTCGTCCTATATTGCTCTGACCACATGTTGTGCCTCTTCTATCCCATCTCACACTTTTTGTCTTTTCATCTCTGCCCTTGCCCAAACATCTTCCAAACAAACCCTTCTCCTGACCTATCCACCCATCACTTGCTAGACTTTGCCCCCCCCCCCCCGCCACCCTCTCTTCCAACTTTCTATCCATTCTACCACTACAATAAGTCTGAACAAGTCCCAAGCTAAAATATCACCGATCCATGTTCTCCAGAGATGCTGCCTGACCCCCTGAGCTACTCCAGCACATTGTGTCCTTTTTTGTAAACCAGCATCTGCAGATCTTTGTCTCTGCTTCCTCTGGCAGATTGTTCCATCTACCCAGCACCGTTTGTGAAAAGGTTATCCCATAGGTTCATATTGTACCTTTCTCCTCTCACTCTCCTTTAAACCTATTACCTCTGTTTTTTTATTCCACTAGCCTTGGAATAAGATGATATGCATTCACCCTTTCGATTCCCCTGATGATTTTATACATTCATTATACATTTGACCACTTCCGACTTTTCTGAGTTAACTTCCATCAGCCATTCATTTACCCATTTTCCAAGTCAATATAGAACCTGTTCTAACCTTAGACAACATTCCTCACCATCCTCCATACCGCCAACTTTGGTGTCATCCACCATCTTCATGCCACCTGTCATCTCATTTGGCTTGTTAACCGCTGCCTTCCTTGGATATGTGGAACGACCAGTGAACTGACATCCCTCTCCTTGCGCGTCCACTTATGTGCCATGGGGGTGACTACTTGAGGGCTTGAGGGTGTTATCTGATATCTGACTAGCTGTTATCTGACTAGCCGCCCTTGAGGACCCAGTAAGCCAGACCCTGGTTCCCTCTCCCCTCGTATCGGCCTCGCTCCTCACCCATCATAGACATAGAATCAGGAGATGAAGAATCAGTATGGATAGAAATGAGGAATTGTAAGGGTAAAAAGGACCCTAATGGGAGTTATCTACAGGCCCCCGAACAGTAGACTCGACATAGGGTGTAAGTTGAATCAGGAGCTAAAATTGGCATGTCGCAACTGTAATGCTATGGTGGTTATGGGAGATTTCAACTTGCAGGTAGACTGGGAAAATCAATTGGTAATGGACCCCAGGAAAGAGAGTTTGTGGAGTGTCTCAGAGATGGATTCTTAGAACAGCTTGTATTGGAGGCAAACAGGGGGAAGGCAATTCTGGATTTTGGGTATGTAAAGAGGAAAAAAATAGTCAAGGCGAATGTGGGTCCCTTGAAGATAGAAGCAGTGGAATTTATTATGGGGGACAAGGAAATGGCAGATGAGTTGAACCGGTGCTTTGGATCTGTCTTCACTAAGGAAGATACAAGCAATCTCCCAGATGCTCTAGTGGACAGAGATCCTAGGGTGACGGAGGAACTGAACGAAATCCACATTAGACAGGAAATGGTGTTGGGTAGACTGATGGGACTGAAGGCTAATAAATCCCCAGGGCCTGATGGTCTGCATCCCAGAGTACTTAAGGAGGTGGCGCTAGAAATTGTGGATGCATTGGTGATCATTTTCCAATGTTCTATACATTCCTGTGGATTGGAGGGTAGCTAATCTTGTCTCACTTTTTAAGAAAGGAGGGAGAGAGAAAACGGTAAATTTTCGACCAGTTAGTCTTACATCAGTGGTGGGAAGATGCTGGAGTCAATTATAAAAGACGAAATTGCGGGGCATTTGGAGAGTAGTAACAGGATCGTTCCGAGTCAGCATGGGTTTTCGAAGGGGAAATCATGCTTGACTAATCTTCTAGAATTCTTTGAGGATGTAACTAGGAAAATTGACAGGGGAGAGCCGGTGGATGTGGTGTACCTTGACTTTCAGAAAGCCTTCGACAAGGTTCCACATAGGAGATCAGTGGGCAAAATTAGAGCACATGGTATTGGAGGTAGGGTACTGACATGGATAGAAAATTGGTTGACAGACAGAAAGCAAAGAGTGGGGATAAATGGGTCCCTTTCAGAATGGCAGGCAGTAAGTAGTGGGATACCGCAAGGTTCGGTGCTCGGACAGCAGCTATTTAAAATATACATTAATGACTTGGATGAAGGGATTAAAAATAACATTAGCAAATTTGCAGATGATACAAAGCTGGGTGGTAGTGTGAACTGTGAGAAAGTTGCTGTGAGGTTGCAGGGTGACTTGGACAGGTTGTATGAGTGCGCGGATGCATGGCAGATGCAGTTTAATGTGGATAAGTGTGAGGTTATCCACTTTGGCGGTAAGAATAGGAAGGCAGAGTATTATCTGAATGGTGTCAATTTTGGAAGAGGGGACGTACAACGAGATCTGGGTGTCCGAGTGCATCAGTCACTGAAAGGAAGCATGCAGATACAGCAGGCAGTGAAGAAAGCCAATGGAATGTTGGCCTTCATAATAAGTTGAGTATAGGAGCAAAGAGGTCATTCTGCAGTTGTACAGGGCCCTAGTGAGACCGCACCCGGAGTACTGTCTGCAGTTGTGGTCTCCAAATTTGAGGAAGGATATTCTTGCTATTGAGGGCGGTGCAGCGTAGGTTTACTAGGTTAATTCCTGCAACGGCGGGACTGTCATGTTTTGAAACACTGGAACGACTAGGCTTGTATACACTGGAATATAGCAGGATGAGAGTGGATCTTATCGAAACGTTTTAGATTATTAAGTGATTGGACACGTTAGATGCAGGAAACATGTTCGCAATGTTGGGGGAGTCCAGAACAAGGGGCCATAGTTTCAGAATAAGGGGTAGGCCATTTAGAACTGAGATGAGGAAAAACTTTTCCATTCAGAGAGTTGTGAATCTGTGAAATTCTCTGTCTCAGAATGCAGTGGAGGCCAATTCTCTGAATGCATTCAAGAGATAGCTAGATAGAGCTCTTCGGGATAGCGGAGTCAGGGGGTATTGGGAGAAGGCAGGGACGGGGTACTGATTGAGAATGATCAGCCATGATCACATTGAATGGCGGTGCTGGCTCGAAGGGCCGAATGGCCTCCTCCTGCACCTATTGTCTATTGTCCATTATCATGTCCAACATGCTTGCCGGTTCCATCCTCCCGGTCTCTGGTCTCGGGGGAGGAGCACAAGCCGGCTCGGCGGCTCCCCCACAAGGCTGCGGTATCACATTTATGAACTTGTTATTACACTCAGAACCATATAAATGCAGGATGTTACCATCACGTGGTGCTGCCTCTTGGGACGGTGGGTCATGACATGGTTCTCAATGATTCAATGGTGCTTTATTTGTTACATATATAACTGCACAGTGAAAGTAGTTTTTGCATATGATAAACATGCAGGCGCCGCCATATTTTGGCGCCATTATTCAAAGTCCCAAGTCTAGTCGGCCGGGCAAAAGATGTTGCGGAGCAGTTCCTGCAAACCGACATGTCTCTTTGTCCGCCCATCGTTGTGTCCCAGGGACGCCTCCGGTGGCCGACCTTGGCTACAAACCTCTATAAGGTCAACCTGTGTGCCCATTCACTCGAGAGAACACAAACCAGTCCCTCCTTAACACTCAAGTCCTCCAGTCATCGCAACATCCTTGTGAATCT
Source organism: Rhinoraja longicauda (assembly GCF_053455715.1). NCBI lineage: Eukaryota > Metazoa > Chordata > Chondrichthyes > Rajiformes > Arhynchobatidae > Rhinoraja > Rhinoraja longicauda. The sequence continues at coordinate 67,456,057 of NC_135956.1, forward strand.
TTTCTGCACCCGCCTCTCGCTTAGTCCTACAGCAGTGCGACTCAACTGCATACAGCATTCCAAGTGCGCTCTCACCAACAGCTTCTACAGTTATAGCCGGACATCCCAACTCCTGTACTCATTGCCGTGACCGTCAAAGGCAAAAGTGCGTGATCCTTCTTCACTACTGTGGGGCGGCGCAATGGCACTGCGGTCGAGCCGTTGCCTTACAACGACAATGACCCGGGTTTGATCAGGACCACGGGTGTTATCTCTGCAGAATTTGCACATCCTCCCTGTGACCGCGTGGATTTCCTCCGGGTGTTCCGGTTTCTTCCCATATCCCAAAGACGTGCAGGTTTGTAGATTAATTGGATTCTATAAATTGCGCTCGTGTGTAGGATGCGAAACTGGGTCAACATAGAACTAGTGTATGGAGAATGGCCCATACCCGAAACGTCACCCATCCTTTTCCTCCATAGATGCTGCCTGACCCGCTGATTACTCTCATATTTTGTGTCTATCTTTAGTAAACGGGTGATCAATGGTCAGCGTGGACTACATGGGCCTAAGGATCTGTTGCCACGCTGTATCTCTAACCTAAACGCTGTGTCTATATATGTTGTTACTTTCAAGGACCTATGTACTTGTATCCCCCCTCTCCCCCTTTACAAAAACACTCCCAGCGCCCGATCCAAGTGACAGTACTTGGACCTCGTGAGCACGTTCCCTGGGCTGGAGTCAGCGCTGGACGGCCGTGGACGAGGCGGCCTCTCTGCCCGGCGTTGGGGTGCAGAGACCCGGGAGGTGAGTCAGTCCGTTCCACGGGATCGTCGGGGTGGTGGCAGTTCGAGCCCTTTCCAGGCCGCCCCCCCCCACCGGTGGAGTCGTCGGGAGCTACCAGGGACCTAGTGAGACCTAGTGTCGACCCTCGGGTCGGGCTGACCTCCGGAGGCCGGTGGCGGTGCTGGTCGGCCCGGAGGTGAGTGCCTGGGTGCGGCGGGTGTTCGCAAGGACGGGCCTCACGCCGCTGGTCGGGCCGGGAGGCGTAGGGCCTCGAACCTCTGACCTTGTGTTTCATTTATTTCCGTAGCCCCTTTTACCTACTTTCTCACCAATCATAAACCATGTGCAGATAAGGCCAATTAGTGCGTCTAACATTCGTGAGGCTGCTGGCGCGTCGCCAGCGCTGACAGGCTGTATGCAAAGCCAACGTGGGCGTGAAGGCTTCACAAAGTAAATGGCAGGATGGACAAATGAGAGTCAGTGACTGTTGTTACATGGAGTTTCAGAAGGCCTTTGATAAGGTACCATATGTGAGGCTGCTGATGACGATGAGAGCCCATGGTATCAGAGGGAAGATACTAGCTTGGACAGCAGGTTGGCTGGGTGGCAGAGGCAATGTGTGGCAAGAAAGGGAGCATTTCATGGTTGGCTGCCTGTGCCTAGCGGAGTTTAACAAGCGTTGGAGACGGGGTCACTATTGTACATAAATGATTTGGATGAAGGAATTAAAGTGTCTGTGGCCAGGTTTACGGATTACACGTAGATAGGTGGGGGGGGGGGGGGGGTGGTGGGGGCGTGGGGGTAGTTGGTGGGTGGGGTTGGTGGGTGGGTGTGTGGGGGATGGGGGTTTTTGTGTGGGTGGAGGGTTTGGGTGGGTGGGTGGGGGTGGGGGGCAGGTGGTATAGTGAAAGCAGTGGTTCTGCAGAAGTACCTGGACAGATTGGAAGAGTGGGCAAAGAAGTGGCAGATGGAATACAGCGGAGTAAAATGTGGAGTCATTCATTTTGGTTGTAGGAACAAAGACGTAGACTGTCTGGTAAATAGGGAGAGACCCAGACATTTGAGGTGCAGCGGGAGTGCTGGTGCAGGATTTTCAAAACGTTCATTTGCAAGTTGAATCAGTCGTAAAGAAGGCACATGCAATTTTAGCATTTATTTCGAGAGGACCAGGATATAAAACAGGGATGTAATGCCGAGGCTTCATAAGGCACAGGTCAGAGCGCATTTGGAGTATTTTGAAGAGTTCTGGACTCCATGTCTGAGAAGGATGTGCTGGTGTTGGAGTGGGTCTTGAGGAGGTTTACAAGAATGATTCCAGGAATGATTGGGTTAACGTATGACGAGTGTTTGGCGCCACTGAGCCTGTAGTCGCTGGAGTTTATGAGGGTGGGGATGAGGGGCTCATTGAAACTTACCGGATAGTGAAACGCTTGGTATTGGGGATGTGGGGAGTATGTTTCTACTGGTGGGAGGTTCTTGGCTCCGAGGACACAACCTTAGACTAAAAGGACGCACTTTTGGAAAGGAAATGAGGTGAATATTCTTTAGACAGAGGATGATAACATGGGACCACCCGAATCTAAAGGAGGGGACGCGGCACTGCTAAATCCTCCCGCACAGAAACCGCATAGAAGGCGCTGAAACCACGATCAGACCCAAGTGTATCTTTGGCACAATGTGCTGGATAATGTCCACCTCAACTCCCTACGTTCGCTCGCCACTCCCCGCCCCTCACTACAATCTGCCCCTCGCTATATCATGCCATCTACCCCTTCTCCCTACTGTCTCTCCCCACTCCCTCGTCCTTTCCTGCACCCTTCTCTCCACTTCTCCCTCATCCCAAAATGCCTGTCATTCCCCATTCCGTCACGTCCCTTCGCATGCCTCCCACCTCGTCACAGCCCCCCTTTCTCTCCCCACCCCCACTCTCCGACACGCCCCTTTCTCCCACTTCCCCCGTTCTCTCCATTGCCCTCGTCTGTCCCACCACCTCCCACCTTTTTCATTCCCCCCATCTCCACAACACCCCTGTCTATATCAGTACCCGAGGATATCCTCAGTCCCTATCCTTTCCAGCACCGCCATCACCCACATTCCCTACGCACACCCAACTGTCCCTCCATTTCTTCCCATTTCCCCCCGCTTTCCCCATTCCACATCTCAATGCAATCTCTCTCCCAACTCCCCCAAAGATCTCCACTCGCTTTCTCCACCTACTACCCCCACTCCCCCAACCCTCCCTTTCCCCGCTCCCCAACTCCCACTCCCCACCCCACTCCACGGTATTCCTCCGTCCCTCCCCTCGTGTCACTCGCACCGCCAATCCTGGCCTATCCTTGCAGTGCAGTTATTGCCGTTGAACTCGCCAGCTCCCGATCCCGCTCCCCATCCTGCGCCTCTGTCTGCCCTGCCCACTCCACATGCTCCATTTGCCCTCTACATCATGGTCGCCTCCCCCCTCGCTCCACCCACAACTGCCCCTTCCTCCACCCCCTGCTCCTTCCTCCACTCCCCCTCCCCGCGGACACATTAGTGTTGACCCTCCCGAGTGTGTGCGTAAACTTTGTGCAAACGCAGTGTTGGGGGCAGTGTGTTCACAGAAGCTCTCTGTGTCGGGCAGAAAGAAGCACAAGGACGACAAGTGTTTGCACAGCGAAGGTTTATTCAGCACGGCGCCACACCCTGACATAAAGCGCTATCTTCAGCTTTAAGCAACATGCAGCGGGTAAACACGGGATTTCGGTCGGGAAATAGAAGCGCGGCGCATCGCGGGGAATCTCCGCGCTCACAGTGAGAGGGACAGACCGTCACTGAGAGTCAACACGGAGCTCTGGACGGTGGGGGCCTCGGTGATGGTCAGTGGGTGTGGACCGTCCGTTGATGGGTCACTCTGAGTGGACACAGATAGTGACTCCGTCGTAAGTTTTGAACATGATGTTTTCGGCTGGGAAGTTTTTCATGCAGTAGACCCCATTGTACCGGCGGATGGCATGGACCATGTACCCGGGCAGTTTGCTTTTGAGGTGTGTCACCACTTGCCCTGCATCATTGCAATCCCTTTTATCACTCATGAGCTTCAGTATCGTGTTACGATCAATGGCGGTTTTCGACGTGCTGTAGGAGACTACACAATTGATGCCTTTGAGTCGGTAGAAGTAGAAAAAGTTGACGCCTTTTGTGCAGTGATATGCGAAGCCGCCCACCTCGTCGTACACAATCAGCGCCCAATAAAGCCAGTAGTATTTCTTTGCCAGCGCCTGGTGGTATTTGAAGGATTGGTCCGAGTGCGAGGTGACTTTGTTATCTTTGATCATCACCTCCAAGTCGCTCTTCGCCTGATCCAGAAACTCGGCGGTGCAGCGATCCACTATGGCCTTCATCTTCACCTCCACCTTACCCATTTTCAATTCCCACTCCTTCTTGATGCTTTCTACGTCGTTACCGGTGATCGCGGTCTGACCCACGAGGGCGATCAGGCCGATGCAGAAGAGCGTCTTCAGCCGGGCGCACATCTGCTCCATCACCCGACGGTTCTTCTTGCTTGAAATCATGGCCGTTTCCAGGATCGGGACCCCGAACACGAAGTTTTCGCCCATGATGCCGTCGTAGAGGGTGTGGAGGTTCTGGTCGCCTTTGGTGTCCTTGAAGTGATCGATGAATTCCTCTTTCTCCGCCTCCATGTATTCGGATCGGGCACTGATGATCTCCATGTACTTTCTGAACTGGTTTTTCAGATTCTCCTCCACTGGGGCGTACAAGCTCCGTGACGTGCTCTGCTCCACCGCGCGTAGCACGTTTCCCAGTTCTTCCGAGATCACGTCCAGCTTGTTCCTGACTTCCCCGAACTGTTCCTTCATGTAAGCTAACTCTTCGCTGTCCTGGCCACCTAGGGCCAATCCGATGAGTAGTCCGGCCAAGCCGGCGATGGGCCCGAGTACTCCGGCCGCAGAAGCTAACTTCTCCAGACTGGCAAACACTTCCATTGCCGCCCCCATATCGGCCATAGCCCCCGTCAGCTCAATGGCATCGCTCATGATGTCGCGAGTCGTGGATGCGGTGGGTTCTCTTGACTGGGTGCTGTAGAGGAAAAAATTAAGGTTGCGAGGAAGCCCAGCAAAGCGGAACGGTGAAGAGTGGAGAGGAGGGAGGATTGCGGAAGAGATGGGGGTGAGGGCATGGAGGAGAAGCGGGTGGAGGAGGGGTGGGGGCAACTCCTGGTGGGGAGGGGACTGAGAGTCGGCGATGAGATTGCAAGACAGGAGAGAGATAGAGGCGTGGGGGGTGGGTCAGATAGGGACATGGGAAGCGGTGGAGTAACGTGGAAGGGGGGAGTTGAAGGGAAGCGGCAGGGAGAGTGAAGAAAGACGGCCGTGCGGCACCCAATCCTGCGGAGAGTTACTTTCAAGGACACTTCGCTGGTTCGTGGGTGAGGGACTTACCCCCCTCCACCACCCCCCCCCCCTGCAGGCGGGTTCCGGATATCAGCTTAACCCCCCCCCCCCCCCCCACCGCCCATGCTGTGAACGGGGGAGTCAGCTGTGTTCACGGGGCTGTGCCCTGTGTGTTCTGTCCAGACAATGTCGTCAGTTGTGCTTCCTTCTACCTGACGCTGAGCTTCATTGAACACAGTGCGTCCAACAATGCGGTTGCATCGAGTTTGCTCACGGATTCGGGAGGGGGACCAAGTGCAGTGCGGCAGCGGGGTTTATGGTTGGGGGAGGGGGGGAGTGAGTGGATAGAGCCGTGAAGGGAGGAAGATTTAATGGGAACCCGAGGGCCAACGTTTTTTACACAGAGGGCGATGGGTGTATGGAAGAAGCTGCCTGGGGAGGTAGTTGAGGCTGGTATTATCACACCCTTTAAAAAAACATCTGACAGATACACGGGTATGATTGTTTTAAGGGGGTTGAGTCAAATGCAAGCAGATGGGCAATCATGTTCTGCGTGAGCAAGTTGGGCCGAAGGGCGTGTTTCCATGTTGTATGATTCTTTATGACGTGGGGAGTGGAGAGAGACGGGGGAGTTGTTAAGGATAAAGAAACGATTTACGAAGATGCTGCCAGGACCTGTGGATCTGGGCTACAGGGAGAGGTTGAGTCATCCGAGACACTATATCTTGGAGCGCAGGTGGATGATGGATAATCTTGCTCGATCCCGGGGTCGGGACCTATCCCTCCCCGGAACGAGATCAAATCCAAGAGGGGATCTTAATCAGCTTCAAATCAAACTTATTTGATGACTGTCCCCCTGTTCCCACCACCCCCACTCCCATCGCTGTCACCACAGGGATAGCCCGTTGTGTTCACGGCTCTGTGGTTCAGTGGTGAAACGTCACCAATTCCTTCCCTCCAGAGATGCTGCCTGACCCGCTGAGTTGCTCCAGCATTTTGTGTCTATATCCAGCCCAGACATATCGCTCATTGTGTTTCCTTGTACCTGACAATGAGCGTTTCATTGCACACATTGCCCGCAAAACTGCGCTTGCACCGAGTTTGATCACACAGTTGGGAGGGGGAACAGGAGGAGTGCGGTGCGGTGGGTGGGGGGGAGATCGAGGGGGTGCAGACAGCCGTGAGGGGCGAAAGATTTACGAGGAGACTCGAAGGCAACCTTTTTTTTTCATTGAGGGTGGTGGGTGTGTGGAACGAGCTGCCGGAGGATGTAGTTGAGGGGGGGGGGGGTGAGGGGTGGGGTGGGGCGGCAAACGAGCAGGGGAGTGAAGGAACGACCGGAGGAGTGGGAGGGCGACGAGGCGAGTGGGCGAGAAACGGAGGGAGGGGGGGGGGGCGAGAAACGGGGAGGGACGAGAGAGGAGGCCCAATGCCAAAGAGACGCGGGACAGGGCGAGAGACGGGGAGTGGGAGAGAAATGGGGAATGGGCGAGAAACAGGGGCAGAAGGCAAAATACGGGGGTGGGGATGCGAGACGGGCAGTGGAATGAGAAGAGATTGTGAGTGATTGGGAGGATGGGGAGAAACTGGGGGAGTGGTGTGACACAGGAGGAGTGCGGAGAGACGGCAGGAGTTGGGAGGAACGGAGGGTGTGGGGGAGACGTGCGGAGGGGGGTGGAGTGGGGAGAGACGGGGGATGCGGGACGTATCCGAAGAAGAGTTACCTTCACGAACACATCGCTCGTTCATGGTTCATGTCGCTGGGACGTTCACTCGGATCGGACGATCGGGAAAATTGGGACAGACTTTTATTCACCTGGACCCTCCTCCTTCCCCAACCAAAATCGTCCACTCCACGTTGCCCCTCCCCAGGGGCGGAACATATGCGGGCGGGGTGCGAAGATGAGCTCCATAACAAATTCTCTTGGACAAACTCCACCCCGGTTAGCATGACCTGTGCACTAGGTTCGTATGACCCGGACACCAGGTTAGCATGACCTGTGCACTATTCTTCACTCTTTCCCGTTACGCCCCCTCCCCAACCCCGCGCTGTGAGCACAGGGGGAGTCAGCTGTGTTCACCGGGATGTGGCCAGGTGTGACCTGTCCAAGCACTATCGCCAGTTGTGCTTCCTTCTACTTGCCGCCATGAGCTTAATTGACCACCCTGCCCCCAACACTGCGCTTGCACCGAGTTTAATCACACAGACGGGAAGAGCAGTGGGATGGGGAAGACGAAGACAGAGGGGGATACCAGTAAGTGGGGACAAGACAGGGTTGGGGGGGGGGGGGTTTTGGGAGAGTCGGAGAGAGAGGAGAGACGGAGACGTGGGAATGGATTGGGGAGTGGATACAGGCGGGGTCCGAAGATCACCTTGAAACCAAATTCTCAGTTACGATCTCCAGCCAGGAAGATAACGATTTACATGGTCTGTACAGTATTTGTTACAACGTCCTCGTTAACCCCCTCCCCCTCCCCCACATCCCTCCTCTCGCTGTGAGCACAGTCAGTTGTGCTCACAGGGCTGTGGCGGGTGCAGGAGTGGAGGCGCTTACAGACAGGGGATGGGGTAGGGGGAGGAGGAACGATGAGAGAGGGAGTCGGGGGAACAGGCGAGGGACGGGGCAGTGAGGGAGACACGGGGAGCGACGGAGTGTGGGGCTGGGGGAGGGGAGACGGAACAAAGGCGGGCGGGGTCCGAACAACTTCAAACCAAACTCTCTTGTACAATCTACACCCCAGGCGACAGCTGTTTACTCCGCCTAAAGGAGCTCGTCCTCCACCCTCAACAACTTCTTCTTTGACTACTCCCACTTCCGCCAAGTCCAAGGCGTAGCTATGGGCCGCACCTACCGTGTGCAGTTTTGGTCTCCAAATTTGAGGAAGGATATTCTTGCTATTGAGGGTGTGCAGCGTAGGTTTACTAGGTTAATTTCCGGAATGGCGGGGCTGTCGTATGTTGAAAGACTGGAGCGACTAGGCTTGTATACTCCGGAATTTAGAAGGATGAGAGGAGATCTTATGGAAACGTATAAGATTATTAAGAAGTTGGACACGTTCGAGGCAGGAAACATGTTCCCAATGTTGAGGGTGTCCAGAACAAGGGGCCACAGTTTAAGAATAAGGGGTAGGCCATTTAGAACTGAAATGAAAAACTTTTTCAGTCAGAGAGTTGTGAATCTGTGGATTTCTGTACCTCAGAAGACAGTGGATGCCAATTCTCTGAATGCATTCAAGAGAGAGCTAGATAGAGCTCTTAAGGATAGCGGAGTCAGGGGGTATGGGGAGAAGGCATGAACGGGGTACTGATTGAGAATGATCAGCCATGATCACATTGAATGGCGGTGCTGGCTCGAAGGGCCGAGTGGCCTGCTCCTGCACCTATTGTCTATTTTCTATTGTCTATTCCTCTAATCCCAATTCCGGGTGTGGGGACCATATAACCAGGGGAGTGCGGAGAGGGGGAAGATACCGGGGTGTGGGGGAGGGACAGGGCAAGTAGGGGAGAGGCGGGGAAAGTTGGAAGCATCGGAGGGAGTTGGGAATAAAAGGGGGAGTGGGAACAGACGCGGTGGGGGGGGGGCAAGACCGGGATCGTGGGGACCTGTAGGGGGTGTTGGGAGAGGAGTGGGTTGTAGGGGAGAGGGGTCGAGAGTAGAGAAGAGACGAGATGGGTGGGTGGGGGGGGGGGGGGGGGGTTAGACAGGGACGATCAAATTATACTGCATCTGCCATGCATCTGCCCACACAGTCAACCTGTCCAAGTCACCCTGCAACCTCTTAACATCCTCTTCGCCGTTCACACTGATACCCAGCTTTATGTCCTCTGCAAACTTGCTAGTGTCATGTCTAATTCCATCATCCAAATTGTTAATAAATGTTGTAAATAGTAGGGGCTCCAGAACCAAGCCTTGCGGCACTCCACTCGCCACTGCCAGCTATTCTGAAAATGACCCGTTTATTCCTACTCCTTGTTTCCTGTCTGCCAACCAATTCTCTATCCATGTCAATACCCCACCCCCAATACCATGTGCTCTCATTTTGCTCACCAATCTCCCGTGTGGAACCTTATCAAAGGCTTTCTGAAATTCTAGATACACGACATCCACTGGCTCTCCATAATCCATTTCCATCATTACATCCTCAAAAAAATTCAGAAGATTAGTCAAGCAGGATTTCCCCTTCATAAATCCATGCTGACTTGGACTTATCCCTTTACTGCTATCCAAATGGGCCGTTATTACCTCTTTAGCAATCGACTCCAGCATCTTCCCCACCACCGAAGTCAGGCTAACTGGTCCATAATTCCCCGTTTTCTCTCTCACTCCTTTCTTGAAAAGTGGGATAACATTAGCTACTCTGCAATCCGCAGGAACTGATCCTGATTCAATTGAACATTGGAAAATAATCACCAATGCGTCCACGATTTCTAGAGCCACCTCCTTGAGTAACCTAGGATGCAGACAATCAGGCCCTGGGGATTTATCAGCCTTCAGTCCCATCAGTCTACCCAATACTATTTCTCGCCTAATGCAAATTTCTTTCAGTTCTTCTATGTCCCTCGATTCTTCAAGATTATCTTGAAAACAAATGCTTTTTTTGCGATCACCACGCCGGGGGACAACAGATTCACATGTTCTGTACAGTATTCGCTCCATCGTTCGCTGTGAGCACAGAGAGGGTCGGCTGTGTTAACAGGGCCGTGGTTTGGAATAGGGAGAGGCGAGCGGGGAATGGTGGAGCGGTAGGGGGTATCGACGTCTCCCGGGGATGGGGGGGGGGGGATGCTGGGGCGGGGGGAGACGGGGAGAATGGGGAAAGGCGGCGCTGCGGAGTCGGGCCGATAGTTAGCACTGGGATCTGACCCCTCCCAGGAGACGGAGCAAGTGAGGGCGAGGTTCGAGGATCAACTTCAAAACAAACTCTCTTCTCCAATCTAATCCGCGGGCGGCAGCAGTGTACATGATCTGTGCAATTCTTGTTATCTGTCGACAGGAGAGCGGTGTGTGGAGTGCGAGAGACTCGGACTGTGGACGTGAGACGGGGGAGGGTTGTATGGGGAGATGAAGGGAGTGTGGGGAGCTAGAGGGAGATGGTAAGAGACGGGGGAGTGGGGAGTGACCAGCAGATCGGGAAGCAAATGGGGGTGGTGGACAAGCGGCGGTGAAGGTGCGATGAGGGGAGCCGTAGGAGTTTTTAATCGACGTGGAGAGAAGGGAGAGACGTGAAGTGAGGGGAGGAGTGGGGAGACGGAGGGCGGTTCATGTGCAGATGCTACCGGCAGTTGTGCTTCCTTCTACCTGACAGTGAGAGTTTCATCGAACACACTGCGCCCAACACTGCGCTTGCACCACCGATTTTGATCACAGCTCGGGAGGGGCTATGGGAGCAATGCGGCAGAGAAAGGGGACAGGGCGAGAGAGGGGGAGTGGGAGAGAAATGGGGAGTGGGTGCGAAACGGGAAGAGTGGACGAGAAACAGGGGGAGTGGGAGAGAAATGGGGAGTGAGCGAGCGACGTGCGCAGATGGCAAAATATGGGATTGCGAGAAACGGAAGGTGGAATGAGCAGAGGTGGAGAACAACTGGGAGGGTGGGGAGAGACTGCGGGAGTAGGGAGGGAGGAGAGGTGGGGAGAGACGGCGGGAGTGGGGAGAGGCGGCAGGAGTGGAGTGGGACGGGGGACAGTGTGGAGTGAGGAGGAGTGGGGAGAGACGGGGGGAGTGTGGAGAGACGGGGGGGGGGGGGGGGTGTGGAGAGACCGGGGGCAGTAGGGAGTGAGGAGGAGTGGGGAGAGACGGGGGGAGTGGAGAAACGGGGGAAGTGTGGGGAGACGGGGGGAGTGTGGAGAGACGGGGGGCAGTAGGGAGGTAGGAGGAGTGGGGAGAGACGGGAGGAGTGGGGAGTGGCGGCAGGAGTGGGGAGAGACGGGGGGAGTGGGGAGAGACGGGAGGAGTGGGGAGTGGCGGCAGGAGTGGGGAGAGACGGGGGGAGTGGGGAGAGGCGGCAGGAGTGGGGAGGGCGGGGGGCAGTGGGGAGAGGCGGCAGGAGTGGGGAGAGACGGGGAGAGTGGGGAGGGAAGGGGGAGGCGAGTCGTATCTGGAGTAGAATTACCTTCACGAACACCTCGCTCGTTCCTCGATCACGTCGCTGGGACTTTCACTCGGATCAGATGCTCGGAGAAATTGGGACCGACTTTTATCCACCGGGACGCTCCTCCCTCCCCGAACCAAAATCGTCCACTCCACCTTGCCCCTCCCCAGGGGCGGAACATATGCGGGCGTGGTCCGAAGATGAGCTTCAAAACAACTTATCTTGGACAATCTCCACCCCGGGCGACACCAGGTTCGCATGACCTGTGCACTATTATTCACTCTCTCCCGTTATGCCCCCTCTCCAACCCCGCGCTGTGAGCAGATGGGGAGTCAGCTGTGTTCACCGGGCTGTGGCCAGGTGTGTCCTGTCCAAGCACTATCGCCAGTGGTGCTTCCTTCTTCCTGAATTTGATCACACAGACGGGAGGAGTAACGGGTAGTGGGGGAAGACGGAATGAGAGAGGGGGATATCAGGATGTGCGCATAAGACAGGGGAGGGGAGACGTTTGAGACGGAAAGGTGTGGATGGACTGGGGAGTGGGTACGGGGTCCGAAGATCAACTTAAAAACAAATTCTCAGTTGCAATCTTCACCCCGGGAGATAACGATTTACATGGCCTGTACAGTATTTGTCCCCATGTCCTCGTTACACTTCCTCCCCAACATCACCTCCCCCCCTCCCCCACACCCTTCCTCTCGCTGTGAGCAGTCAGCAGTGCTCACAGGGCTGTGGATGGTGCAGGAGTGGGGGCGCCTTTCGACAGGGGATGGAGGGGAGGGGGAGGGGGAGACGGAAGGATTTGGAGTCAGGGAGTTGGGGGAACAGGCAAGGGACGGGGCAGTGAGGGAGAGACGGGGAGGGACTGAGTGTGGGGCTGGGGGAGGGGAGACGGAACAAAGGTGGGCGCGGTCCGAAGATCAACTTCAAAACAAACTCTCTTGTACAATCTACACCCCAGGCGACAGCTGTTTACTCCGCCTAGCAGAGCTGGTCCTCCACCCTCAACAACTTCTTTGACTCCTCCCACTTCCTCCAAGTCCAAGCCGTAGCTATGGACATCAGCATGGGCCGCACCTACGTCTGCCTCTTTGTAGGGTACGTTGAACAATCCCTGTTCCAGACGTACACTGGCCCTATCCCCAAACTCTATCGCCATTACATTGATGACTGCATCGGTGCTACCTCCTGCACCCATGGAGAACTCATGGATTTCATCAACTTCACCACCAATTTTCATCCGGCACTCAGATTGACTTGGACCATCTCCGACACCTCCCTCCCCTTTCTTGATCTCACGGTCTCCATCATAGGACATACACTATTGACGGAGGTCTATTAAGAGCCCTCTGACTCCCATAACTATCTCGATTACACTTCTTCCCATCCTGCTTCCTGCAAAGGCTCTATCCCCTACTCCCAATTCCTCCGTCTATGCCGCATCTGCGCCAAGATGAGGTGTTCCGTACTAGGATATTCGAAATGTCCTCATTCTTTAGGGAACAGGGGTTCCCCTCTCCCATGATAAATAAGGCCGTCACTCGTGTCTCCTCGGTACCCCGCTACTCCGCTTTTGCTCCCCTCCCCCTGGACGCAACAAGGTCAGTCCCCCTAGTCCAGACCTTCCACCCCATCAGCCGTCGTATACAACACATAATTCTCCATAATTTCCGGCACCTCCAACATTTTCCCACCTCCACCCCTCTCCGCCTTCCGCAGAGACCGTTCCCTCCGCAACTCCCTGTTTAACTCATCCTTTCCCACTGAAACCACCGTCTCCCCAGGTACCTTCCCCTGCAACCGCAGCAGATACAACACCTGTCGCTGTACCTTCTCCCTCGACTCTGTCCAGGGACCCCGACAGTCCTTCCAGGTTAGGCAAAGGTTCACTTGCACTCCTCCAACCTCAACTTCTGTATCGGTTGTCGAAGATGTGGACTCTGAAAAAGTGCCCTCCATAATGTTTGGGGCAAACACTCATCATTTATTTATTTGCCTCTGTACTCCACAAATTGAGATTTTTAATAGAAACAAATTACATGTGATTAAAGTGCACATTGTCAGATTTTAACAAAGGCAATTTTTATACTTTGTGCTTTCACCATGAAGAAATTACAGCTGTGTTTATACATAGTCCCCCCATTTCAGGGCACCATAATTTTCGGGACACAACAATGTCATGTTTAGTATTTTGTTGCATATCCTTTGGATACAATGACTGCTTGAAGTGTGCAATTCATGGACATGACCATTTGCTGGGTGTCTTGCCTGGCGATGCTCTGCCAGCCCTGTATTGCAGCCATCTGTGGATTATCCATGTTTTGGGGGGTAATCCCCTTCTGTTTTCTCTTCAGCATTTAAAAGGCGTGCTCAATTTGGTTCAGATCGGGTGATTGACTTGGCCACTCAAGAGTTAACCATTTCATAGCTTTGAAAAACACCTTTGTTGCTTTAGCAGTATATTTGGGATCATTGTCTTGCTGTAGAATGAACCACCGGCCAATGAATTTTGAGGCATTTGTTTGAACTTGAGCAGATAGGATGTGTCTATACACTTCAGAATTCATTATGCTACTCTCATCAGCAGATGTATCATCAATGAAGATAAGTGAGCCAGTACCTTCAGCAGCCAAACATGCCCAGGCCATAACACCCCCATCACCGCGTTTCACAGATGAGCTTTGGATCTCGGGCACTTCCTTCGCTCCTCCTTACTTTGCTCTTGCCATCACTCTGATATAAGTTAATCTTGGTCTCATCTGTCAAAGACCTTTTTCCAGAACTGTGGTTGCTCTTTTAAGTACTTCTTGGCAAACTGTAACCTTACCATTGGGGGGTGCACTATGCATAAACACGGCTGTAATCTCTACATGGTGAATCCAAAATGGATAAAAAAAATACCCTTTACTGAAATCCAACAATGTGCACTTCAACCACATGGGATTTTATCTAGTAAAAATCTCAAATTGTGGAGTACCTGACACTGAGAGCTTCATTGAACACACTGCCCCAACATTGCGGGGAGAGACGGGGGGAGGGCAGACAGGCGGCCGAACGGATGGCGAGGGGAGTGGGCAGTAAAGGTGAGAGTGGGGGTGATGCGTGGCCAGAGACGGGGGGAGAGATGGAACAAATATGGGCGTGGTCCGAAGATCAGCTTGAAAACGAATTCTCTGTTGCAATCTCCACCCCGGGAGACAACAGATTCACCTGGTCTGTGCGGTATTTGTTCAGCGTCCCCGTTACCCTTCCCCACCATCACCCCTCTCCCTCCCCCCACCCACACCCTACTGTCGTTGTGAACACAGAGTCATCTGTGTCCATGGGGCTGTGGCGGGTGCAGGAGTAGGGGGATCTATAATCAGGGGAGACGGGGGACACATGGGGTCGATTGAGACGGAACGACCAGAGAGAGAGTCGGGGGAATGGGGGAGGGTCGTTGAGGGGAGACAGAACGAAGACGGGCGGGGTCCGAAGATCAACCTCAAAACAAAATCTCCTGCACAATATACACCCCTGGAGCCCGGGCGAGCAGGGGAAGAGACGGGTTTGTTGGGGAGAGACTCGGGACGTGTTCGCAGGAGGAGGGGGAGCGGCGGGGGGAGTCGGGAGAGCCGCGAGTAAGAGGGGGAGACGGTGAACGAGTGGAAGCGTGCGGGGTTTTGGGTGGAGAGGGAGGAAACAAATGCGGGCTGGATCCGACGATTCGCTTGACACCGGGACACAGAAGATGTACACAATCTGTTCATTATTGTTCTCCCCCCTCACTCCGCGACGTGAACTCAGGGTTGTGGCGTGTGTGGGGACGGGTATACACAGGAGAGTGGAGAGAGGCATGGAGAGGGGGGATATACCGGGGTGTGGGAGAGACAAGTAGGGGAGAGACGGGGAGAGTTGGAAGAAGCGGTGGGAGTTGGGACAGAAAGGGGGAGTGGGGAGAGAGTGGGAAATACGGGGAGCGTAGGGACGGGTAAGGGGTTTGGGGAGAGGAGTGCGTGTTTGGTGAGAGAGGCGTAGAGTAGAGGAGAGACGAGGTGGGGCGTGGTGGTTGTGGCGGGGGGGGGGGTGGAGAGACAGGGGCTGACTTGGAGTGCGGAGGCGGTGAGATGCGGAACAAATGCAGACGGGGTTCGAAGATCAACTTGATTCTCCCGTACAATCACTCCCTGGGCGACAGCACGTTCACATATTCTGTACGTTACATGTTCACTCTCAACCTGGTACACCCCCCCCCCCCCACTTCCCCCACCACCCTCGCTGTGACCACGGGGAGAGTCAGCTGTGTTCACGGGGCTGTAGTCCGGTGTGTTCTGTGCACACACTGTCGCCAGTCGTGCTTCCTTCTACGTGACACTGACAGCTTCATTGAACACTCCGTCCCCAACACTGCGCTTGCACCCAGTTTGAGCACACAGTACGCAGGGAGAACGCGAGTAGTGCGGCGGAGGTGATGGATGGGGAGAGAAGTGTGGGGAGCGTGTGAGACGAGGGAATGGGGAGAGGAGGGGGATGAAGGGGAGAGACCGGAGGGTGAGAAACATGGAAGGAGGTGCTGGGAATAGACGCAGGGACAACGATTTGGACTGGGGTGACCGATTAGACTGGGGCAGAGACAGGAGGGCGATGGAGGGACGGGGAGTGGGCGAGAGACGGAGAGAGACTGGGTGAGTGCGGGTGGGGTGTGGGGAGAGACGGAGTAACTGTGGACTGGGTCCGAATATTATATTGAAAACAAATGCTCCTTTGTGATCACCACGTCGCGGGACAACAGATTCACATGTTCTGTACAATATTCGTTCCATCGTTCGCTGTGAGCAGAGAGCTGGTAAGAGACGGAGAAGTGGGGAGTGACCAGCTGATCTGGGAGCAACTGGGGTGGTGGACAAGCGGAGGTGAAGGTGCGACGAGGAGAGCCGTGGGAGTGGGCAGCGACGTGGGATGAAAGGGGGGACGTGAAGAGAGGGCAGGAGTGGGGAGACGGAGGGCAGGTCCTGTGTAGATACATCCGGCAGTTGTGCTTCCTTCTACCTGACACTGAGAGGATCATTGAATACACTGCCCCCGACATTGCGCTTGCACCGATTTTGATCACAACTCGGGAGGGGATACGCGAGCAATGCGGCCGGGGGGGGGGGGGGGGGGGGCGGGCAGATAGAGAGGTTCAGTTCCGGAGAGGGAGATCATGGGGCGTGCAGTAGAGTCGGAAAAGTGGGGATGGACTAGGGAGTGTGGAGCGACGACCTGATCCCGGTGAGAGAGGGGTGGACGGACAGGCGGTGGAACGGATGGCCAGGGAGTGGGAAGAGAAAGTGAGAGTGAGGAGTGAGGGGTGGGTAGAGACGTGGGGAGAGATGGAGATAATACGGGTTGGGTTGTGTCCGAAGATCAGCTTGAAAACAAATTATCTGTTGCAATCTCCACGACGGGAGACAACAGAATCACATGGTCTGTACGGTATTTGTTCCCATGTGCTCGTTACACCCCCTTCCACACCATCACCCCCCCCCCACCCCACCCCCCAGTGGGTGATAAACGGAGGAGCGGGGAGACACGGGAAGCGGCTGGGAGATTGGGGGCGGGGAGTGAAATAAACATGTGTGCGGGACATTCTCTCGTACAATCACCCGCTGGCGACAGCACGTTGACATAATCTGCACATTACATGTTCATTCTCCACCGGTACCCCCCCCCCCCCTCGCTGTGAACAATGAGAGAGGCAGCTGTGCTCACGGGGCTGTGGTCACGGGGCTGTGGACTGGTGTGTCCAGTCCAGACACTGTCGCCAGTTGTGCTTCCTTCTACCCGACACTGAGAGCTTCATTGAACACACTGCCCCAACACTGCGCTTCCACCCAGTGTGATCACACAGACGGGAAGGGGGTCGAGAGCAGTGTGGGTGGGGGGTGGGGGTGGGGTGGACGTAGAGACAGGGCGGATGTCGGAATATGGGGTATAAACAACGCGGTCTAGGACCGAAGATCTGCTTTAAAACGAATTCTCTGTTGCATTTTCCACCCCGGGAGACAACAGATTCACCTGGTCTGTTTTGTCCTCTCGCTGTGAGCACAAATTCAGCTGTGATCACAGGGCAGTGGCGGGCGCAGGTGTGGGGGCGGCTAAAAAACATGACAGAGGTGGGGGGAGAGGTGGGGGAGGGGCGGGTGTGGGGGGGGGGGGAGATGGGGACCGACTGAGAGTGCTGCTGGGGGAGCAGAGGCGGAACAAAGACGGGCGGGGTCCAAGATGAGCTTCAAAACAAGCTGTCTTGAACAATCTACACCCCAGGCGACAGCGACTTACATGATCTGTACATTACATGTTTACTCTCCCACGATAACTCCCCCCCCCCCACCACACACACACACACACGCACACACACAAAATGCGGGCTGTGTCCGAAGATCAGCTTGACCCCGGGAGATAGAAGGTTTACACAACCCGTACATTATTGTTCTCTCTACCATTAGCAGTGGTGGGTGGGTGGGGGGGGGGGGGGGGGAGGGGGTTGGGGGGCGGGGGCGGGGAGATACGTACCGAGAGGGGGGAATACCACGATATACGGATAAGACAGGGGGAGTCTGGGAGAGTCGGCGAGCGAGGGGCGTACGTTAGGGCCAGGAGATGTGGGGATGGACTGGAGTGTGTGGAGCGACAGGCTGAGCGCGGTTTGACGGGGGCGGGGGGGGGGGGGGCGGACAGGCGACGGAACGGATGGCGAGGGTCGTGGGGAGAGAAAGTGAGAGTGGGGAGTGAGGGGTGGGTATAGACGTGGAGAGGGATGGAGGGTGGGGCTGTGGGTGGGGAGACGGAACAAAGACGGGCGGGGTCCAAGATGAGCTTCAAAACAAACTCTCTTGCACAATCTACACCCCAGGCGACAGCGACTTACATGATATGTACATTACTTGTTCACTCTTCCGCGCTACCCTCCCACCCTCTCACCATCACCATCACACACACACACACACACACACACACACACACACACACACACACACACACACACACACCCGTACACACACACACACACACACACACACACACACATACCCACACACACACACACACACACACACACACACACGCAAATGCGGATTGGGTCCGAATATCAGCCTGACCCCGGGAGACAAGGTTTACGTAACCTGTACATTATTGTTCTCTCTGAGCAGTGGGGGGCGGCGGTTGGGTGACACACAGAGAGAGGGGGGTTATCGGGATATGGGAATAAGACAGGGGGTGTCTGGTAGAGTCGTGGAGAGGGGGGAGACATGGGTCGTGTGGTAGACCCGGAGAAGTGGGGATGGACTGGGGAGTGTGGAGTGATGAGCTGAGCGGGGAGAGATGGGAGAGGGCGGACAGGCGGCGGAACGGATGGCGAGGGGAGTGGGTAGAGCAGGTTAGAGTGGGGGTGAAGGGTGGCAAGAGAGGTGGGGACAGATGAAGCAATAAATAATAGACAATAGACAATAGGTGCAGGAGGAGGTCATTCGGTCCTTCGAGCCAGCACCGCCATTCAATGTGATCATGGCTGATCATTCTCAATCAGTACCCCGTTCCTGCCTTCTCCCCATACCCCCTGACTGCGCTATCCTTAAGAGCTCTATCTAGCTCTCTCTTGAATGCATTCAGAGAATTGGCCTCCACTGCTTTCTGAGGCAGAGAATTCCACAGATTCACAACTCTCTGACTGATAAGGTTTTTCCTCATCTCAGATCTAAATGGCCTACCCCTTATTCTTAAACTGTGGCCCCTTGCTCTGGACTCCCCCAACATTGGGAACATGTTTCCTGCCTCTAACGCGTCCAACACCATAATAATCTGATATGTTTCCATAAGATCTCCTCTCATCCTTCTAAATTCCAGTGTATACAAGCCTAGTCGCTCCAGTCTTTCAACATATGACAGCCCCGCCATTCCGGGAATTAACCTAGTAAACCTACGCTGCACGCCCTCAATAGCAAAAATATCCTTACTCAAATTTGGAGACCAAAACTGCACACCGTACTCCAGGTGCGGTCTCACTAGGGCCAAGTACAACTGCAGAAGGAACTCTTTGCTCCTATACTCAACTCCTCTTGTTATGAAGGTCAAAATTTCATCGGCTTTCTTCACTGCCTGCTGTGCCTGCATGCTTCCATTCAGTGACTGATGCACGAGGACACCTAGATCTCGTTGTACGTCCCCTTTTCCTAACTTGACACCATTCAGATAATACTCTGCCTTCCCATTCTTACCACCAAAGTGGATAACCTCACACTTATCCACATTAAACTGCATCTGCCATGTATCCGCCCTCTTATACAACCTGTCCAGGTCACACTACAACCTCATAGAATCTTCCTCACTGTTCCCACTACCACCCATCGTTGTATCATCTGCAAGTTTGCTAATGGTACTTTTAATCCCTTCATCCAAGTCATTAATGTATATTGTAAATAGTATATTGTAAACAGCTGCGGTCCCAGCGCCGAGCCTTGCGGTACCCCACCAGTTACTGCCTGCCATTCTGAAAGGGACCTGGGAATGGGGCACCGGGAGGGGAGACGGAACAAAGACGGGCGGGGTCCAAAGATGAATTTCAAAACAAACTCTCGTTCACAATCTACACCCCAGGCGACAGCGATTTACATGATGTGTACATTACTGGTTTACTCTCCCACGCTACCCGCCCCCCTTAGCCCCCCCCCCGACACACACACACACACACACACACATGCACACACACGGTGATAAAAGAAACGGGAGAAGAAACAAAGCTTGAAAACATGTACCACCACATTAATATGGTTAATATACAAAAAGGCACAAAGTACTGGAGTAGCTCAGTGGGCAGACAGCAACTCTGGAAAACATTGGTAGGCAATGTTTCTTCAGAGGGTCCCAACTTGAATGTCGGAGATACCAAACATAGACTGGTTGATCATTTAGCTGAACACCTTCGCTCACTCAGCCTGGGCCTAACTGATCTCCCGGTTGCCAAACACTTTCATTCCCCTTCCCATTGCCACAATGACCTTCGGTCCTGGATCTCCTCTATTGTCAGAATGAGGTCAATATGCAAATTAGAGCACCAGCACCTCATATCTCGCTTGGGCAGCTTAAAACCAAGCAGTAGAAGTTTTGATTTCTCGAACTTCAAGTAATTCTTGCATCCCCTCTTGCTCTCCGTCTCACCCCCACGTGTCATCCTCGTGTTTCATTACCTACAGCTCGTTTTCACCTAGCCCACAGTCTACAATCGTCTGTTTCGTTTATCGTTGTTACTTTTGGGCATATCTTTCATTCATTTGTTTGATATCTCTCTATATCACTATCTTTATCTCTAGTTTCCATATCCCCTGACTTTCAGTCTGAAGACAGGTCTCGACCCGAAACACCAGCTATTCCTTTTCTGCAGAGATGCTGCCTGACCCGCTGAGATACTCCAGATGTTTGTGTGTATGTTCAGTTTAAACCAGTATTTACAGTTCCTTCCTACACAGGGTATCCCAGCGCTATATTTCTATATCTTTGAGTTGCTCTCGACTGCTAGCAATCAGCAGATATGAATAATTGAAAGATGCTGCATGGAAACAGGTCGTTAGCCAACTGAGTCCAAGCCGAACAGTAATCGCCCGTTCACACGAGTTCTATGTTATCACACTTTCTTGTCACAGGCAGCCAACCATGAAATGCTCCCTTTATTGCCACACTTTGCCTCTTTCTTGTCCACCCCATACACGCTCGGGGCAATTTACGAAAAACAATTAACCTACAAACCCGCACGTCTTTGAATATGGGGGAAGACGGAGCATCCAGAGGAAACCCTCACAGTCACCGAGAGAACATGCAAACTCCACATAGACAGCTCGTGAGGTCTGGTACGATCTCGGGTCTCTGGCGCTGTGAGGTAGCATCTCGAGCAGTTACATCTCTGCACCAGACGTTGCAGCAATATGGAAAGGGAGTGCGTACGTGAACTTTACTTGGGGTTGTGTCTTGTGGCCAGAGGTGGGAACACATGCTGAGCTGTTGCAGAAAGGAGGGCTCTGCACAGAACTGGTCAGCAGACAGACCAGCAAATGAAACCGGCGCCTGTGAGGGAGGCACGCAGACCAAGGACCGCGTTATGGATTCCAGGCATTTATTCCCACTGGACGATTCATTCAGAGATGAGATGTAAGGAAGCTATGCTCCAATGACACGCCCTCTCCACCGGTCGGTCTGACAACACAATATCCACACAGATTCCAGCAGGGTGCGTCGAGTGTGTCATCCAGGTACACAGGTTCAGAGAACACACCGAATCTATACATAAATTATACCTAA
The DNA here is from genome assembly GCF_053455715.1 of Rhinoraja longicauda. Lineage (NCBI taxonomy): Eukaryota > Metazoa > Chordata > Chondrichthyes > Rajiformes > Arhynchobatidae > Rhinoraja > Rhinoraja longicauda. Next base: position 67,477,612 of record NC_135956.1, read on the forward strand.
ATTCTACAGGAGAGTGAAAAGAAAAACACACCAAAAAGCTAGACATTAATGCAAAACAGCTGGCAGCGCTGCAGCCTCACGGCCCTGAAAACTTGGGTTCGATCCGGACCTCGCGTGGTCTCTGTGCGAAGTTTACAGCTTCTCTCTGTGGCTGCGTGTGTTTGCTCCAGATGGTCTAGCTTCCTCCCACATTCCAAAGACGTGCAGGGCAAAGAAAATGCACGTTTATAAAAAGTGTAAGGTCCACAATGAGGCAGGTTGGGAGATCAGGACGACACGCTACCTTATGGAAGGACTGTTCAGCATTCAAATAACAGCGGGGAAGTAGCTGTTCCTGAGCCTAGAAGGACGTGTTTTCAAGTTTCTGTATTCGCTGCCTGATGGGAGAGGGGAGAGGAAAGAATGATAGGGGTGGACAAGTCATAGATTATGTTGGATGCTTTTCCAACGCAGTGTGAACCATAGATGGTCACTGGTGGAAAATCTGGTCTGTGTGATCGACTGGGCTAAATCTACAACTCTGCAATTTTTTACAGTCTTGGGCAGCGCTGTGCCCAACATTGATTGAACACATTTCTTCCTTTCCCCTTACCACCTATCCCCTTCGTCCTATATTGCTCTGACCACATGTTGTGCCTCTTCTATCCCATCTCACACTTTTTGTCTTTTCATCTCTGCCCTTGCCCAAACATCTTCCAAACAAACCCTTCTCCTGACCTATCCACCCATCACTTGCTAGACTTTGCCCCCCCCCCCCCGCCTCCCTCTCTTCCAACTTTCTATCCATTCTACCACTACAATAAGTCTGAACAAGTCCCAAGCTAAAATATCACCGATCCATGTTCTCCAGAGATGCTGCCTGACCCCCTGAGCTACTCCAGCACATTGTGTCCTTTTTTGTAAACCAGCATCTGCAGATCTTTGTCTCTGCTTCCTCTGGCAGATTGTTCCATCTACCCAGCACCGTTTGTGAAAAGGTTATCCCATAGGTTCATATTGTACCTTTCTCCTCTCACTCTCCTTTAAACCTATTACCTCTGTTTTTGTATTCCACTAGCCTTGGAATAAGATGATATGCATTCACCCTTTCGATTCCCCTGATGATTTTATACATTCATTATACATTTGACCACTTCCGACTTTTCTGAGTTAACTTCCATCAGCCATTCATTTACCCATTTTCCAAGTCAATATAGAACCTGTTCTAACCTTAGACAACATTCCTCACCATCCTCCATACCGCCAACTTTGGTGTCATCCACCATCTTCATGCCACCTGTCATCTCATTTGGCTTGTTAACCGCTGCCTTCCTTGGATATGTGGAACGACCAGTGAACTGACATCCCTCTCCTTGCGCGTCCACTTATGTGCCATGGGGGTGACTACTTGAGGGCTTGAGGGTGTTATCTGATATCTGACTAGCTGTTATCTGACTAGCCGCCCTTGAGGACCCAGTAAGCCAGACCCTGGTTCCCTCTCCCCTCGTATCGGCCTCGCTCCTCACCCATCATAGACATAGAATCAGGAGATGAAGAATCAGTATGGATAGAAATGAGGAATTGTAAGGGTAAAAAGGACCCTAATGGGAGTTATCTACAGGCCCCCGAACAGTAGACTCGACATAGGGTGTAAGTTGAATCAGGAGCTAAAATTGGCATGTCGCAACTGTAATGCTATGGTGGTTATGGGAGATTTCAACTTGCAGGTAGACTGGGAAAATCAATTGGTAATGGACCCCAGGAAAGAGAGTTTGTGGAGTGTCTCAGAGATGGATTCTTAGAACAGCTTGTACTGGAGGCAAACAGGGGGAAGGCAATTCTGGATTTTGGGTATGTAAAGAGGAAAAAAATAGTCAAGGCGAATGTGGGTCCCTTGAAGATAGAAGCAGTGGAATTTATTATGGGGGACAAGGAAATGGCAGATGAGTTGAACCGGTGCTTTGGATCTGTCTTCACTAAGGAAGATACAAGCAATCTCCCAGATGCTCTAGTGGACAGAGATCCTAGGGTGACGGAGGAACTGAACGAAATCCACATTAGACAGGAAATGGTGTTGGGTAGACTGATGGGACTGAAGGCTAATAAATCCCCAGAGCCTGATGGTCTGCATCCCAGAGTACTTAAGGAGGTGGCGCTAGAAATTGTGGATGCATTGGTGATCATTTTCCAATGTTCTATACATTCCTGTGGATTGGAGGGTAGCTAATCTTGTCTCACTTTTTAAGAAAGGAGGGAGAGAGAAAACGGTAAATTATAGACCAGTTAGTCTTACATCAGTGGTGGGAAGATGCTGGAGTCAATTATAAAAGACGAAATTGCGGAGCATTTGGAGAGTAGTAACAGGATCGTTCCGAGTCAGCATGGGTTTTCGAAGGGGAAATCATGCTTGACTAATCTTCTAGAATTCTTTGAGGATGTAACTAGGAAAATTGACAGGGGAGAGCCGGTGGATGTGGTGTACCTTGACTTTCAGAAAGCCTTCGACAAGGTTCCACATAGGAGATCAGTGGGCAAAATTAGAGCACATGGTATTGGAGGTAGGGTACTGACATGGATAGAAAATTGGTTGACAGACAGAAAGCAAAGAGTGGGGATAAATGGGTCCCTTTCAGAATGGCAGGCAGTAAGTAGTGGGATACCGCAAGGTTCGGTGCTCGGACAGCAGCTATTTAAAATATACATTAATGACTTGGATGAAGGGATTAAAAATAACATTAGCAAATTTGCAGATGATACAAAGCTGGGTGGTAGTGTGAACTGTGAGAAAGTTGCTGTGAGGTTGCAGGGTGACTTGGACAGGTTGTATGAGTGCGCGGATGCATGGCAGATGCAGTTTAATGTGGATAAGTGTGAGGTTATCCACTTTGGCGGTAAGAATAGGAAGGCAGAGTATTATCTGAATGGTGTCAATTTTGGAAGAGGGGACGTACAACGAGATCTGGGTGTCCGAGTGCATCAGTCACTGAAAGGAAGCATGCAGATACAGCAGGCAGTGAAGAAAGCCAATGGAATGTTGGCCTTCATAATAAGTTGAGTATAGGAGCAAAGAGGTCATTCTGCAGTTGTACAGGGCCCTAGTGAGACCGCACCCGGAGTACTGTCTGCAGTTGTGGTCTCCAAATTTGAGGAAGGATATTCTTGCTATTGAGGGCGGTGCAGCGTAGGTTTACTAGGTTAATTCCTGCAACGGCGGGACTGTCATGTTTTGAAACACTGGAGCGACTAGGCTTGTATACACTGGAATATAGCAGGATGAGAGTGGATCTTATCGAAACGTTTTAGATTATTAAGTGATTGGACACGTTAGATGCAGGAAACATGTTCGCAATGTTGGGGGAGTCCAGAACAAGGGGCCATAGTTTCAGAATAAGGGGTAGGCCATTTAGAACTGAGATGAGGAAAAACTTTTCCATTCAGAGAGTTGTGAATCTGTGAAATTCTCTGTCTCAGAATGCAGTGGAGGCCAATTCTCTGAATGCATTCAAGAGATAGCTAGATAGAGCTCTTCGGGATAGCGGAGTCAGGGGGTATTGGGAGAAGGCAGGGACGGGGTACTGATTGAGAATGATCAGCCATGATCACATTGAATGGCGGTGCTGGCTCGAAGGGCCGAATGGCCTCCTCCTGCACCTATTGTCTATTGTCCATTATCATGTCCAACATGCTTGCCGGTTCCATCCTCCCGGTCTCTGGTCTCGGGGGAGGAGCACAAGCCGGCTCGGCGGCTCCCCCACAAGGCTGCGGTATCACATTTATGAACTTGTTATTACACTCAGAACCATATAAATGCAGGATGTTACCATCACGTGGTGCTGCCTCTTGGGACGGTGGGTCATGACATGGTTCTCAATGATTCAATGGTGCTTTATTTGTTACATATATAACTGCACAGTGAAAGTAGTTTTTGCATATGATAAACATGCAGGCGCCGCCATATTTTGGCGCCATTATTCAAAGTCCCAAGTCTAGTCGGCCGGGCAAAAGATGTTGCGGAGCAGTTCCTGCAAACCGACATGTCTCTTTGTCCGCCCATCGTTGTGTCCCAGGGACGCCTCCGGTGGCCGACCTTGGCTACAAACCTCTATAAGGTCAACCTGTGTGCCCATTCACTCGAGAGAACACAAACCAGTCCCTCCTTAACACTCAAGTCCTCCAGTCATCGCAACATCCTTGTGAATCTTTTCTGCACCCGCCTCTCGCTTAGTCCTACAGCAGTGCGACTCAACTGCATACAGCATTCCAAGTGCGCTCTCACCAACAGCTTCTACAGTTATAGCCGGACATCCCAACTCCTGTACTCATTGCCGTGACCGTCAAAGGCAAAAGTGCGTGATCCTTCTTCACTACTGTGGGGCGGCGCAATGGCACTGCGGTCGAGCCGTTGCCTTACAACGACAATGACCCGGGTTTGATCAGGACCACGGGTGTTATCTCTGCAGAATTTGCACATCCTCCCTGTGACCGCGTGGATTTCCTCCGGGTGTTCCGGTTTCTTCCCATATCTCAAAGACGTGCAGGTTTGTAGATTAATTGGATTCTATAAATTGCGCTCGTGTGTAGGATTAGAAACTGGGTCAACATAGAACTAGTGTATGGAGAATGGCCCATACCCGAAACGTCACCCATCCTTTTCCTCCATAGATGCTGCCTGACCCGCTGATTACTCTCACATTTTGTGTCTATCTTTAGTAAACGGGTGATCAATGGTCAGCGTGGACTACATGGGCCTAAGGATCTGTTGCCACGCTGTATCTCTAACCTAAACGCTGTGTCTATATATGTTGTTACTTTCAAGGACCTATGTACTTGTATCCCCCCTCTCCCCCTTTACAAAAACACTCCCAGCGCCCGATCCAAGTGACAGTACTTGGACCTCGTGAGCACGTTCCCTGGGCTGGAGTCAGCGCTGGACGGCCGTGGACGAGGCGGCCTCTCTGCCCGGCGTTGGGGTGCAGAGACCCGGGAGGTGAGTCAGTCCGTTCCACGGGATCGTCGGGGTGGTGGCAGTTCGAGCCCTTTCCAGGCCGCCCCCCCCCACCGGTGGAGTCGTCGGGAGCTACCAGGGACCTAGTCAGACCTAGTGTCGACCCTCGGGTCGGGCTGACCTCCGGAGGCCGGTGGCGGTGCTGGTCGGCCCGGAGGTGAGTGCCTGGGTGCGGCGGGTGTTCGCAAGGACGGGCCTCACGCCGCTGGTCGGGCCGGGAGGCGTAGGGCCTCGAACCTCTGACCTTGTGTTTCATTTATTTCCGTAGCCCCTTTTACCTACTTTCTCACCAATCATAAACCATGTGCAGATAAGGCCAATTAGTGCGTCTAACATTCGTGAGGCTGCTGGCGCGTCGCCAGCGCTGACAGGCTGTATGCAAAGCCAACGTGGGCGTGAAGGCTTCACAAAGTAAATGGCAGGATGGACAAATGAGAGTCAGTGACTGTTGTTACATGGAGTTTCAGAAGGCCTTTGATAAGGTACCATATGTGAGGCTGCTGATGACGATGAGAGCCCATGGTATCAGAGGGAAGATACTAGCTTGGACAGCAGGTTGGCTGGGTGGCAGAGGCAATGTGTGGCAAGAAAGGGAGCATTTCATGGTTGGCTGCCTGTGCCTAGCGGAGTTTAACAAGCGTTGGAGACGGGGTCACTATTGTACATAAATGATTTGGATGAAGGAATTAAAGTGTCTGTGGCCAGGTTTACGGATTACACGTAGATAGGTGGGGGGGGGTGGTGGGGGCGTGGGGGTAGTTGGTGGGTGGGGTTGGTGGGTGGGTGTGTGGGGGATGGGGGTTTTTGTGTGGGTGGAGGGTTTGGGTGGGTGGGTGGGGGGGGCAGGTGGTATAGTGAAAGCAGTGGTTCTGCAGAAGTACCTGGACAGATTGGAAGAGTGGGCAAAGAAGTGGCAGATGGAATACAGCGGAGTAAAATGTGGAGTCATTCATTTTGGTTGTAGGAACAAAGACGTAGACTGTCTGGTAAATAGGGAGAGACCCAGACATTTGAGGTGCAGCGGGCGTGCTGGTGCAGGATTTTCAAAACGTTCATTTGCAAGTTGAATCAGTCGTAAAGAAGGCACATGCAATTTTAGCATTTATTTCGAGAGGACCAGGATATAAAACAGGGATGTAATGCCGAGGCTTCATAAGGCACAGGTCAGAGCGCATTTGGAGTATTTTGAAGAGTTCTGGACTCCATGTCTGAGAAGGATGTGCTGGTGTTGGAGTGGGTCTTGAGGAGGTTTACAAGAATGATTCCAGGAATGATTGGGTTAACGTATGACGAGTGTTTGGCGCCACTGAGCCTGTAGTCGCTGGAGTTTATGAGGGTGGGGATGAGGGGCTCATTGAAACTTACCGGATAGTGAAACGCTTGGTATTGGGGATGTGGGGAGTATGTTTCTACTGGTGGGAGGTTCTTGGCTCCGAGGACACAACCTTAGACTAAAAGGACGCACTTTTGGAAAGGAAATGAGGTGAATATTCTTTAGACAGAGGATGATAACATGGGACCACCCGAATCTAAAGGAGGGGACGCGGCACTGCTAAATCCTCCCGCACAGAAACCGCATAGAAGGCGCTGAAACCACGATCAGACCCAAGTGTATCTTTGGCACAATGTGCTGGATAATGTCTTTGACATGGAGCGTATCTCCGAAAACAGCGCGGGGTCCGCCAACGATCAACGTCTTCCTGAATGTGACACATCCCCCTTCTGGGACACTGCCTCGCCCCGTCCCTCCCCCGTCCCTCCCCACTCCCCCATCCATCCACATTCCCCAGTCTCCCCACAACCCCAGTCCATTTCCACACTCCATATCCACCTCAACTCCCTACGTTCGCTCGCCACTCCCCGCCCCTCACTACAATCTGCCCCTCGCTATATCATGCCATCTACCCCTTCTCCCTACTGTCTCTCCCCACTCCCTCGTCCTTTCCTGCACCCTTCTCTCCACTTCTCCCTCATCCCACAATCCCTGTCATTCCCCATTCCGTCACGTCCCTTCGCATGCCTCCCACCTCGTCACAGCCCCCCTTTCTCTCCCCACCCCCACTCTCCGACACGCCCCTTTCTCCCACTTCCCCCGTTCTCTCCATTGCCCTCGTCTGTCCCACCACCTCCCACCTTTCTCATTCCCCCCATCTCCACAACACCCCTGTCTATATCAGTACCCGAGGATATCCTCAGTCCCTATCCTTTCCAGCACCGCCATCACCCACATTCCCTACGCACACCCAACTGTCCCTCCATTTCTTCCCATTTCCCCCCGCTTTCCCCATTCCACATCTCAATGCAATCTCTCTCCCAACTCCCCCAAAGATCTCCACTCGCTTTCTCCACCTACTACCCCCACTCCCCCAACCATCCCTTTCCCCGCTCCCCAACTCCCACTCCCCACCCACTCCACGGTATTCCTCCGTCCCTCCCCTCGTGTCACTCGCACCGCCAATCCTGGCCTATCCTTGCAGTGCAGTTATTGCCGTTGAACTCGCCAACTCCCGATCCCGCTCCCCATCCTGCGCCTCTGTCTGCCCTGCCCACTCCACATGCTCCATTTGCCCTCTACATCATGGTCGCCTCCCCCCTCGCTCCACCCACAACTGCCCCTTCCTCCACCCCCTGCTCCTTCCTCCACTCCCCCTCCCCGCGGACACATTAGTGTTGACCCTCCCGAGTGTGTGCGTAAACTTTGTGCAAACGCAGTGTTGGGGGCAGTGTGTTCACAGAAGCTCTCTGTGTCGGGCAGAAAGAAGCACAAGGACGACAAGTGTTTGCACAGCGAAGGTTTATTCAGCACGGCGCCACACCCTGACATAAAGCGCTATCTTCAGCTTTAAGCAACATGCAGCGGGTAAACACGGGATTTCGGTCGGGAAATAGAAGCGCGGCGCATCGCGGGGAATCTCCGCGCTCACAGTGAGAGGGACAGACCGTCACTGAGAGTCAACACGGAGCTCTGGACGGTGGGGGCCTCGGTGATGGTCAGTGGGTGTGGACCGTCCGTTGATGGGTCACTCTGAGTGGACACAGATAGTGACTCCGTCGTAAGTTTTGAACATGATGTTTTCGGCTGGGAAGTTTTTCATGCAGTAGACCCCATTGTACCGGCGGATGGCATGGACCATGTACCCGGGCAGTTTGCTTTTGAGGTGTGTCACCACTTGCCCTGCATCATTGCAATCCCTTTTATCACTCATGAGCTTCAGTATCGTGTTACAATCAATGGCGGTTTTCGACGTGCTGTAGGAGACTACACAATTGATGCCTTTGAGTCGGTAGAAGTAGAAAAAGTTGACGCCTTTTGTGCAGTGATATGCGAAGCCGCCCACCTCGTCGTACACAATCAGCGCCCAATAAAGCCAGTAGTATTTCTTTGCCAGCGCCTGGTGGTATTTGAAGGATTGGTCCGAGTGCGAGGTGACTTTGTTATCTTTGATCATCACCTCCAAGTCGCTCTTCGCCTGATCCAGAAACTCGGCGGTGCAGCGATCCACTATGGCCTTCATCTTCACCTCCACCTTACCCATTTTCAATTCCCACTCCTTCTTGATGCTTTCTACGTCGTTACCGGTGATCGCGGTCTGACCCACGAGGGCGATCAGGCCGATGCAGAAGAGCGTCTTCAGCCGGGCGCACATCTGCTCCATCACCCGACGGTTCTTCTTGCTTGAAATCATGGCCGTTTCCAGGATCGGGACCCCGAACACGAAGTTTTCGCCCATGATGCCGTCGTAGAGGGTGTGGAGGTTCTGGTCGCCTTTGGTGTCCTTGAAGTGATCGATGAATTCCTCTTTCTCCGCCTCCATGTATTCGGATCGGGCACTGATGATCTCCATGTACTTTCTGAACTGGTTTTTCAGATTCTCCTCCACTGGGGCGTACAAGCTCCGTGACGTGCTCTGCTCCACCGCGCGTAGCACGTTTCCCAGTTCTTCCGAGATCACGTCCAGCTTGTTCCTGACTTCCCCGAACTGTTCCTTCATGTAAGCTAACTCTTCGCTGTCCTGGCCACCTAGGGCCAATCCGATGAGTAGTCCGGCCAAGCCGGCGATGGGCCCGAGTACTCCGGCCGCAGAAGCAAACTTCTCCAGACTGGCAAACACTTCCATTGCCGCCCCCATATCGGCCATAGCCCCCGTCAGCTCAATGGCATCGCTCATGATGTCGCGAGTCGTGGATGCGGTGGGTTCTCTTGACTGGGTGCTGTAGAGGAAAAAATTAAGGTTGCGAGGAAGCCCAGCAAAGCGGAACGGTGAAGAGTGGAGAGGAGGGAGGATTGCGGAAGAGATGGGGGTGAGGGCATGGAGGAGAAGCGGGTGGAGGAGGGGTGGGGGCAACTCCTGGTGGGGAGGGGACTGAGAGTCGGCGATGAGATTGCAAGACAGGAGAGAGATAGAGGCGTGGGGGGTGGGTCAGATAGGGACATGGGAAGCGGTGGAGTAACGTGGAAGGGGGGAGTTGAAGGGAAGCGGCAGGGAGAGTGAAGAAAGACGGCCGTGCGGCACCCAATCCTGCGGAGAGTTACTTTCAAGGACACTTCGCTGGTTCGTGGGTGAGGGACTTACCCCCCTCCACCACCCCCCCCCCCCCTGCAGGCGGGTTCCGGATATCAGCTTCAAACCCCCCCCCCCCTCCCCCACCGCCCATGCTGTGAACGGGGGAGTCAGCTGTGTTCACGGGGCTGTGCCCTGTGTGTTCTGTCCAGACAATGTCGTCAGTTGTGCTTACTTCTACCTGACGCTGAGCTTCATTGAACACAGTGCGTCCAACAATGCGGTTGCATCGAGTTTGCTCACGGATTCGGGAGGGGGACCAAGTGCAGTGCGGCAGCGGGGTTTATGGTTGGGGGAGGGGGGGAGTGAGTGGATAGAGCCGTGAAGGGAGGAAGATTTAATGGGAACCCGAGGGCCAACGTTTTTTACACAGAGGGCGATGGGTGTATGGAAGAAGCTGCCTGGGGAGGTAGTTGAGGCTGGTATTATCACACCCTTTAAAAAAACATCTGACAGATACACGGGTATGATTGTTTTAAGGGGGTTGAGTCAAATGCAAGCAGATGGGCAATCATGTTCTGCGTGAGCAAGTTGGGCCGAAGGGCGTGTTTCCATGTTGTATGATTCTTTATGACGTGGGGAGTGGAGAGAGACGGGGGAGTTGTTAAGGATAAAGAAACGATTTACGAAGATGCTGCCGGGACCTGTGGATCTGGGCTACAGGGAGAGGTTGAGTCATCCGAGACACTATATCTTGGAGCGCAGGTGGATGATGGATAATCTTGCTCGATCCCGGGGTCGGGAACTATCCCTCCCCGGAACGAGATCAAATCCAAGAGGGGATCTTAATCAGCTTCAAATCAAACTTATTTGATGACTGTCCCCCTGTTCCCACCACCCACACTCCCATCGCTGTCACCACAGGGATAGCCCGTTGTGTTCACGGCTCTGTGGTTCAGTGGTGAAACGTCACCAATTCCTTCCCTCCAGAGATGCTGCCTGACCCGCTGAGTTGCTCCAGCATTTTGTGTCTATATCCAGCCCAGACATATCGCTCATTGTGTTTCCTTGTACCTGACAATGAGCGTTTCATTGCACACATTGCCCGCAAAACTGCGCTTGCACCGAGTTTGATCACACAGTTGGGAGGGGGAACAGGAGGAGTGCGGTGCGGTGGGAGGGGGGGAGATCGAGGGGGTGCAGACAGCCGTGAGGGGCGAAAGATTTACGAGGAGACTCGAAGGCAACCTTTTTTTTCATTGAGGGTGGTGGGTGTGTGGAACGAGCTGCCGGAGGATGTAGTTGAGGGGGGGGGGGGGTGAGGGGGTGGGGTGGGGCGGCAAACGAGCAGGGGAGTGAAGGAACGACCGGAGGAGTGGGAGGGCGACGAGGCGAGTGGGCGAGAAACGGAGGGAGGGGGGGGGGGGGCGAGAAACGGGGAGGGACGAGAGAGGAGGCCCAATGCCAAAGAGACGCGGGACAGGGCGAGAGACGGGGAGTGGGAGAGAAATGGGGAATGGGCGAGAAACAGGGGCAGAAGGCCAAATACGGGGGTGGGGATGCGAGACGGGCAGTGGAATGAGAAGAGATTGTGAGTGATTGGGAGGATGGGGAGAAACTGGGGGAGTGGTGTGACACAGGAGGAGTGCGGAGAGACGGCAGGAGTTGGGAGGAACGGAGGGTGTGGGGGAGACGTGCGGAGGGGGGTGGAGTGGGGAGAGACGGGGGATGCGGGACGTATCCGAAGAAGAGTTACCTTCACGAACACATCGCTCGTTCATGGTTCATGTCGCTGGGACGTTCACTCGGATCGGACGATCGGGAAAATTGGGACAGACTTTTATTCACCTGGACCCTCCTCCTTCCCCAACCAAAATCGTCCACTCCACGTTGCCCCTCCCCAGGGGCGGAACATATGCGGGCGGGGTGCGAAGATAAGCTCCATAACAAATTCTCTTGGACAAACTCCACCCCGGTTAGCATGACCTGTGCACTAGGTTCGTATGACCCGGACACCAGGTTAGCATGACCTGTGCACTATTCTTCACTCTTTCCCGTTACGCCCCCTCCCCAACCCCGCGCTGTGAGCACAGGGGGAGTCAGCTGTGTTCACCGGGATGTGGCCAGGTGTGACCTGTCCAAGCACTATCGCCAGTTGTGCTTCCTTCTACTTGCCGCCATGAGCTTAATTGACCACCCTGCCCCCAACACTGCGCTTGCACCGAGTTTAATCACACAGACGGGAAGAGCAGTGGGATGGGGAAGACGAAGACAGAGGGGGATACCAGTAAGTGGGGACAAGACAGGGTTGGGGGGGGGGTGTTTGGGAGAGTCGGAGAGAGAGGAGAGACGGAGACGTGGGAATGGATTGGGGAGTGGATACAGGCGGGGTCCGAAGATCACCTTGAAACCAAATTCTCAGTTGCGATCTCCAGCCAGGAAGATAACGATTTACATGGTCTGTACAGTATTTGTTACAACGTCCTCGTTAACCCCCTCCCCCTCCCCCACATCCCTCCTCTCGCTGTGAGCACAGTCAGTTGTGCTCACAGGGCTGTGGCGGGTGCAGGAGTGGAGGCGCCTACAGACAGGGGATGGGGTAGGGGGAGGAGGAACGATGAGAGAGGGAGTCGGGGGAACAGGCGAGGGACGGGGCAGTGAGGGAGACACGGGGAGCGACGGAGTGTGGGGCTGGGGGAGGGGAGACGGAACAAAGGCGGGCGGGGTCCGAACAACTTCAAACCAAACTCTCTTGTACAATCTACACCCCAGGCGACAGCTGTTTACTCCGCCTAAAGGAGCTCGTCCTCCACCCTCAACAACTTCTTCTTTGACTACTCCCACTTCCGCCAAGTCCAAGGCGTAGCTATGGGCCGCACCTACCGTGTGCAGTTTTGGTCTCCAAATTTGAGGAAGGATATTCTTGCTATTGAGGGTGTGCAGCGTAGGTTTATTAGGTTAATTTCCGGAATGGCGGGGCTGTCGTATGTTGAAAGACTGGAGCGACTAGGCTTGTATACTCTGGAATTTAGAAGGATGAGAGGAGATCTTATGGAAACGTATAAGATTATTAAGAAGTTGGACACGTTCGAGGCAGGAAACATGTTCCCAATGTTGAGGGTGTCCAGAACAAGGGGCCACAGTTTAAGAATAAGGGGTAGGCCATTTAGAACTGAGATGAAAAACTTTTTCAGTCAGAGAGTTGTGAATCTGTGGAATTCTGTACCTCAGAAGACAGTGGATGCCAATTCTCTGAATGCATTCAAGAGAGAGCTAGATAGAGCTCTTAAGGATAGCGGAGTCAGGGGGTATGGGGAGAAGGCATGAACGGGGTACTGATTGAGAATGATCAGCCATGATCACATTGAATGGCGGTGCTGGCTCGAAGGGCCGAGTGGCCTGCTCCTGCACCTATTGTCTATTTTCTATTGTCTATTCCTCTAATCCCAATTCCGGGTGTGGGGACCATATAACCAGGGGAGTGCGGAGAGGGGGAAGATACCGGGGTGTGGGGGAGGGACAGGGCAAGTAGGGGAGAGGCGGGGAAAGTTGGAAGCATCGGAGGGAGTTGGGAATAAAAGGGGGAGTGGGAACAGACGAGGTGGGGCAAGACCGGGATCGTGGGGACCTGTAGGGGGTGTTGGGAGAGGAGTGGGTTGTAGGGGAGAGGGGTCGAGAGTAGAGAAGAGACGAGATGGGTGGGTGGGGGGGGGGGGGTTAGACAGGGACGATCAAATTATACTGCATCTGCCATGCATCTGCTCACACAGTCAACCTGTCCAAGTCACCCTGCAACCTCTTAACATCCTCTTCGCCGTTCACACTGATACCCAGCTTTATGTCCTCTGCAAACTTGCTAGTGTCATGTCTAATTCCATCATCCAAATTGTTAATAAATGTTGTAAATAGTAGGGGCTCCAGAACCAAGCCTTGCGGCACTCCACTCGCCACTGCCAGCTATTCTGAAAATGACCCGTTTATTCCTACTCCTTGTTTCCTGTCTGCCAACCAATTCTCTATCCATGTCAATACCCCACCCCCAATACCATGTGCTCTCATTTTGCTCACCAATCTCCCGTGTGGAACCTTATCAAAGGCTTTCTGAAATTCTAGATACACGACATCCACTGGCTCTCCATAATCCATTTCCATCATTACATCCTCAAAAAAATTCAGAAGATTAGTCAAGCAGGATTTCCCCTTCATAAATCCATGCTGACTTGGACTTATCCCTTTACTGCTATCCAAATGGGCCGTTATTACCTCTTTAGCAATCGACTCCAGCATCTTCCCCACCACCGAAGTCAGGCTAACTGGTCCATAATTCCCCGTTTTCTCTCTCACTCCTTTCTTGAAAAGTGGGATAACATTAGCTACTCTGCAATCCGCAGGAACTGATCCTGATTCAATTGAACATTGGAAAATAATCACCAATGCGTCCACGATTTCTAGAGCCACCTCCTTGAGTAACCTAGGATGCAGACAATCAGGCCCTGGGGATTTATCAGCCTTCAGTCCCATCAGTCTACCCAATACTATTTCTCGCCTAATGCAAATTTCTTTCAGTTCTTCTATGTCCCTCGATTCTTCAAGATTATCTTGAAAACAAATGCTTTTTTTGCGATCACCACGCCGGGGGACAACAGATTCACATGTTCTGTACAGTATTCGCTCCATCGTTCGCTGTGAGCACAGAGAGGGTCGGCTGTGTTAACAGGGCCGTGGTTTGGAATAGGGAGAGGCGAGCGGGGAATGGTGGAGCGGTAGGGGGTATCGACGTCTTCCGGGGATGGGGGGGGAGGGGATGCTGGGGCGGGGGGAGACGGGGGGAATGGGGAAAGGCGGCGCTGCGGAGTCGGGCCGATAGTTAGCACTGGGATCTGACCCCTCCCAGGAGACGGAGCAAGTGAGGGCGAGGTTCGAGGATCAACTTCAAAACAAACTCTCTTCTCCAATCTAATCCGCGGGCGGCAGCAGTGTACATGATCTGTGCAATTCTTGTTATCTGTCGACAGGAGAGCGGTGTGTGGAGTGCGAGAGACTCGGACTGTGGACGTGAGACGGGGGAGGGTTGTATGGGGAGATGAAGGGAGTGTGGGGAGCTAGAGGGAGATGGTAAGAGACGGGGGAGTGGGGAGTGACCAGCAGATCGGGAAGCAAATGGGGGTGGTGGACAAGCGGCGGTGAAGGTGCGATGAGGGGAGCCGTAGGAGTTTTTAATCGACGTGGAGAGAAGGGAGAGACGTGAAGTGAGGGGAGGAGTGGGGAGACGGAGGGCGGTTCATGTGCAGATGCTACCGGCAGTTGTGCTACCTTCTACCTGACAGTGAGAGTTTCATCGAACACACTGCGCCCAACACTGCGCTTGCACCGCCGATTTTGATCACAGCTCGGGAGGGGCTATGGGAGCAATGCGGCAGAGAAAGGGGACAGGGCGAGAGAGGGGGAGTGGGAGAGAAATGGGGAGTGGGTGCGAAACGGGAAGAGTGGACGAGAAACAGGGGGAGTGGGAGAGAAATGGGGAGTGAGCGAGCGACGTGCGCAGATGGCAAAATATGGGGTTGCGAGAAACGGAAGGTGGAATGAGCAGAGGTGGAGAACAACTGGGAGGGTGGGGAGAGACTGCGGGAGTAGGGAGGGAGGAGAGGTGGGGAGAGACGGCGGGAGTGGGGAGAGGCGGCAGGAGTGGAGTGGGACGGGGGACAGTGTGGAGTGAGGAGGAGTGGGGAGAGACGGGGGGAGTGTGGAGAGACGGGGGGGGGGGGGGTTGTGGAGAGACCGGGGGCAGTAGGGAGTGAGGAGGAGTGGGGAGAGACGGGGGGAGTGGAGAAACGGGGGAAGTGTGGGGAGACGGGGGGAGTGTGGAGAGACGGGGGGCAGTAGGGAGGTAGGAGGAGTGGGGAGAGACGGGAGGAGTGGGGAGTGGCGGCAGGAGTGGGGAGAGACGGGGGGAGTGGGGAGAGACGGGAGGAGTGGGGAGTGGCGGCAGGAGTGGGGAGAGACGGGGGGAGTGGGGAGAGGCGGCAGGAGTGGGGAGGGCGGGGGGCAGTGGGGAGAGGCGGCAGGAGTGGGGAGAGACGGGGGGAGTGGGGAGAGGCGGCAGGAGTGGGGAGGGCGGGGGGCAGTGGGCAGAGGCGGCAGGAGTGGGGAGAGACGGGGAGAGTGGGGAGGGAAGGGGGAGGCGAGTCGTATCTGGAGTAGAATTACCTTCACGAACACCTCGCTCGTTCCTCGATCACGTCGCTGGGACTTTCACTCGGATCAGATGCTCGGAGAAATTGGGACCGACTTTTATCCACCGGGACGCTCCTCCCTCCCCGAACCAAAATCGTCCACTCCACCTTGCCCCTCCCCAGGGGCGGAACATATGCGGGCGTGGTCCGAAGATGAGCTTCAAAACAACTTATCTTGGACAATCTCCACCCCGGGCGACACCAGGTTCGCATGACCTGTGCACTATTATTCACTCTCTCCCGTTATGCCCCCTCTCCAACCCCGCGCTGTGAGCAGATGGGGAGTCAGCTGTGTTCACCGGGCTGTGGCCAGGTGTGTCCTGTCCAAGCACTATCGCCAGTTGTGCTTCCTTCTTCCTGAATTTGATCACACAGACGGGAGGAGTAACGGGTAGTGGGGGAAGACGGAATGAGAGAGGGGGATATCAGGATGTGCGCATAAGACAGGGGAGGGGAGACGTTTGAGACGGAAAAGTGTGGATGGACTGGGGAGTGGGTACGGGGTCCGAAGATCAACTTAAAAACAAATTCTCAGTTGCAATCTTCACCCCGGGAGATAACGATTTACATGGCCTGTACAGTATTTGTCCCCATGTCCTCGTTACACTTCCTCCCCAACATCACCTCCCCCCCTCCCCCACACCCCTCCTCTCGCTGTGAGCAGTCAGCAGTGCTCACAGGGCTGTGGATGGTGCAGGAGTGGGGGCGCCTTTCGACAGGGGATGGAGGGGAGGGGGAGGGGGAGACGGAAGGATTTGGAGTCAGGGAGTTGGGGGAACAGGCAAGGGACGGGGCAGTGAGGGAGAGACGGGGAGGGACTGAGTGTGGGGCTGGGGGAGGGGAGACGGAACAAAGGTGGGCGCGGTCCGAAGATCAACTTCAAAACAAACTCTCTTGTACAATCTACACCCCAGGCGACAGCAGAGCTGGTCCTCCACCCTCAACAACTTCTTTGACTCCTCCCACTTCCTCCAAGTCCAAGCCGTAGCTATGGACATCAGCATGGGCCGCACCTACGTCTGCCTCTTTGTAGGGTACGTTGAACAATCCCTGTTCCAGACGTACACTGGCCCTATCCCCAAACTCTATCGCCATTACATTGATGACTGCATCGGTGCTACCTCCTGCACCCATGGAGAACTCATGGATTTCATCAACTTCACCACCAATTTTCATCCGGCACTCAGATTTACTTGGACCATCTCCGACACCTCCCTCCCCTTTCTTGATCTCACGGTCTCCATCATAGGACATACACTATTGACGGAGGTCTATTAAGAGCCCTCTGACTCCCATAACTATCTCGATTACACTTCTTCCCATCCTGCTTCCTGCAAAGACTCTATCCCCTACTCCCAATTCCTCCGTCTATGCCGCATCTGCGCCAAGATGAGGTGTTCCGTACTAGGATATTCGAAATGTCCTCATTCTTTAGGGAACAGGGGTTCCCCTCTCCCATGATAAATAAGGCCGTCACTCGTGTCTCCTCGGTACCCCGCTACTTCGCTTTTGCTCCCCTCCCCCTGGACGCAACAAGGTCAGTCCCCCTAGTCCAGACCTTCCACCCCATCAGCCGTCGTATACAACACATAATTCTCCATAATTTCCGGCACCTCCAACATTTTCCCACCTCCACCCCTCTCCGCCTTCCGCAGAGACCGTTCCCTCCGCAACTCCCTGTTTAACTCATCCTTTCCCACTGAAACCACCGTCTCCCCAGGTACCTTCCCCTGCAACCGCAGCAGATACAACACCTGTCGCTGTACCTTCTCCCTCGACTCTGTCCAGGGACCCCGACAGTCCTTCCAGGTTAGGCAAAGGTTCACTTGCACTCCTCCAACCTCAACTTCTGTATCGGTTGTCGAAGATGTGGACTCTGAAAAAGTGCCCTCCATAATGTTTGGGGCAAACACTCATCATTTATTTATTTGCCTCTGTACTCCACAAATTGAGATTTTTAATAGAAACAAATTACATGTGATTAAAGTGCACATTGTCAGATTTTAACAAAGGCAATTTTTATACTTTGTGCTTTCACCATGAAGAAATTACAGCTGTGTTTATACATAGTCCCCCCATTTCAGGGCACCATAATTTTCGGGACACAACAATGTCATGTTTAGTATTTTGTTGCATATCCTTTGGATACAATGACTGCTTGAAGTGTGCAATTCATGGACATGACCATTTGCTGGGTGTCTTGCCTGGCGATGCTCTGCCAGCCCTGTATTGCAGCCATCTGTGGATTATCCATGTTTTGGGGGGTAATCCCCTTCTGTTTTCTCTTCAGCATTTAAAAGGCGTGCTCAATTTGGTACAGATCGGGTGATTGACTTGGCCACTCAAGAGTTAACCATTTCATAGCTTTGAAAAACACCTTTGTTGCTTTAGCAGTATATTTGGGATCATTGTCTTGCTGTAGAATGAACCACCGGCCAATGAATTTTGAGGCATTTGTTTGAACTTGAGCAGATAGGATGTGTCTATACACTTCAGAATTCATTATGCTACTCTCATCAGCAGATGTATCATCAATGAAGATAAGTGAGCCAGTACCTTCAGCAGCCAAACATGCCCAGGCCATAACACCCCCATCACCGCGTTTCACAGATGAGCTTTGGATCTCGGGCACTTCCTTCGCTCCTCCTTACTTTGCTCTTGCCATCACTCTGATATAAGTTAATCTTGGTCTCATCTGTCAAAGACCTTTTTCCAGAACTGTGGTTGCTCTTTTAAGTACTTCTTGGCAAACTGTAACCTTACCATTGGGGGGTGCACTATGCATAAACACGGCTGTAATCTCTACATGGTGAATCCAAAATGGATTAAAAAAATACCCTTTACTGAAATCCAACAATGTGCACTTCAACCACATGGGATTTTATCTAGTAAAAATCTCAAATTGTGGAGTACCTGACACTGAGAGCTTCATTGAACACACTGCCCCAACATTGCGGGGAGAGACGGGGGGAGGGCAGACAGGCGGCCGAACGGATGGCGAGGGGAGTGGGCAGTAAAGGTGAGAGTGGGGGTGATGCGTGGCCAGAGACGGGGGGAGAGATGGAACAAATATGGGCGTGGTCCGAAGATCAGCTTGAAAACGAATTCTCTGTTGCAATCTCCACCCCGGGAGACAACAGATTCACCTGGTCTGTGCGGTATTTGTTCAGCGTCCCCGTTACCCTTCCCCACCATCACCCCTCTCCCTCCCCCCACCCACACCCTACTGTCGTTGTGAACACAGAGTCATCTGTGTCCATGGGGCTGTGGCGGGTGCAGGAGTAGGGGGATCTATAATCAGGGGAGACGGGGGACACATGGGGTCGATTGAGACGGAACGACCAGAGAGAGAGTCGGGGGAATGGGGGAGGGTCGTTGAGGGGAGACAGAACGAAGACGGGCGGGGTCCGAAGATCAACCTCAAAACAAAATCTCCTGCACAATATACACCCCTGGAGCCCGGGCGAGCAGGGGAAGAGACGGGTTTGTTGGGGAGAGACTCGGGACGTGTTCGCAGGAGGAGGGGGAGCGGCGGGGGGAGTCGGGAGAGCCGCGAGTAAGAGGGGGAGACGGTGAACGAGTGGAAGCGTGCGGGGTTTTGGGTGGAGAGGGAGGAAACAAATGCGGGCTGGATCCGACGATTCGCTTGACACCGGGACACAGAAGATGTACACAATCTGTTCATTATTGTTCTCCCCCCTCACTCCGCGACGTGAACTCAGGGTTGTGGCGTGTGTGGGGACGGGTATACACAGGAGAGTGGAGAGAGGCATGGAGAGGGGGGATATACCGGGGTGTGGGAGAGACAAGTAGGGGAGAGACGGGGAGAGTTGGAAGAAGCGGTGGGAGTTGGGACAGAAAGGGGGAGTGGGGAGAGAGTGGGAAATACGGGGAGCGTAGGGACGGGTAAGGGGTTTGGGGAGAGGAGTGCGTGTTTGGTGAGAGAGGCGTAGAGTAGAGGAGAGACGAGGTGGGGCGTGGTGGTTGTGGCGGGGGGGGGGGGGGGGGTGGAGAGACAGGGGCTGACTTGGAGTGCGGAGGCGGTGAGATGAGGAACAAATGCAGACGGGGTTCGAAGATCAACTTGATTCTCCCGTACAATCACTCCCTGGGCGACAGCACGTTCACATATTCTGTACGTTACATGTTCACTCTCAACCTGGTACACCCCCCCCCCCCCACTTCCCCCACCACCCTCGCTGTGACCACGGGGAGAGTCAGCTGTGTTCACGGGGCTGTAGTCCGGTGTGTTCTGTGCACACACTGTCGCCAGTCGTGCTTCCTTCTACGTGACACTGACAGCTTCATTGAACACTCTGTCCCCAACACTGCGCTTGCACCCAGTTTGAGCACACAGTACGCAGGGAGAACGCGAGTAGTGCGGCGGAGGTGATGGATGGGGAGAGAAGTGTGGGGAGCGTGTGAGACGAGGGAATGGGGAGAGGAGGGGGATGAAGGGGAGAGACCGGAGGGTGAGAAACATGGAAGGAGGTGCTGGGAATAGACGCAGGGACAACGATTTGGACTGGGGTGACCGATTAGACTGGGGCAGAGACAGGAGGGCGATGGAGGGACGGGGAGTGGGCGAGAGACGGAGAGAGACTGGGTGAGTGCGGGTGGGGTGTGGGGAGAGACGGAGTAACTGTGGACTGGGTCCGAATATTATATTGAAAACAAATGCTCCTTTGTGATCACCACGTCGCGGGACAACAGATTCACATGTTCTGTACAATATTCGTTCCATCGTTCGCTGTGAGCAGAGAGCTGGTAAGAGACGGAGAAATGGGGAGTGACCAGCTGATCTGGGAGCAACTGGGGTGGTGGACAAGCGGAGGTGAAGGTGCGACGAGGAGAGCCGTGGGAGTGGGCAGCGACGTGGGATGAAAGGGGGGACGTGAAGAGAGGGCAGGAGTGGGGAGACGGAGGGCAGGTCCTGTGTAGATACATCCGGCAGTTGTGCTTCCTTCTACCTGACACTGAGAGGATCATTGAATACACTGCCCCCGACATTGCGCTTGCACCGATTTTGATCACAACTCGGGAGGGGATACGCGAGCAATGCGGCCGGGGGGGGGGGGGGGGGGGGGCAGATAGAGAGGTTCAGTTCCGGAGAGGGAGATCATGGGGCGTGCAGTAGAGTCGGAAAAGTGGGGATGGACTAGGGAGTGTGGAGCGACGACCTGATCCCGGTGAGAGAGGGGTGGACGGACAGGCGGTGGAACGGATGGCCAGGGAGTGGGAAGAGAAAGTGAGAGTGAGGAGTGAGGGGTGGGTAGAGACGTGGGGAGAGATGGAGATAATACGGGTTGGGTTGTGTCCGAAGATCAGCTTGAAAACAAATTATCTGTTGCAATCTCCACGACGGGAGACAACAGAATCACATGGTCTGTACGGTATTTGTTCCCATGTGCTCGTTACACCCCCTTCCACACCATCACCCCCCCCCCCCCACCCCACCCCCCAGTGGGTGATAAACGGAGGAGCGGGGAGACACGGGAAGCGGCTGGGAGATTGGGGGCGGGGAGTGAAATAAACATGTGTGCGGGACATTCTCTCGTACAATCACCCGCTGGCGACAGCACGTTGACATAATCTGCACATTACATGTTCACTCTCCACCGGTACCCCCCCCCCCCTCGCTGTGAACACTGAGAGAGGCAGCTGTGCTCACGGGGCTGTGGTCACGGGGCTGTGGACTGGTGTGTCCAGTCCAGACACTGTCGCCAGTTGTGCTTCCTTCTACCCGACACTGAGAGCTTCATTGAACACACTGCCCCAACACTGCGCTTCCACCCAGTGTGATCACACAGACGGGAAGGGGGTCGAGAGCAGTGCGGGTGGGGGGTGGGGGTGGGGTGGACGTAGAGACAGGGCGGATGTCGGAATATGGGGTATAAACAACGCGGTCTAGGACCGAAGATCTGCTTTAAAACGAATTCTCTGTTGCATTTTCCACCCCGGGAGACAACAGATTCACCTGGTCTGTTTTGTCCTCTCGCTGTGAGCACAAATTCAGCTGTGATCACAGGGCAGTGGCGGGCGCAGGTGTGGGGGCGGCTAAAAAACATGACAGAGGTGGGGGGAGAGGTGGGGGAGGGGCGGGTGTGGGGGGGGGGGGGGAGATGGGGACCGACTGAGAGTGCTGCTGGGGGAGCAGAGGCGGAACAAAGACGGGCGGGGTCCAAGATGAGCTTCAAAACAAGCTGTCTTGAACAATCTACACCCCAGGCGACAGCGACTTACATGATCTGTACATTACATGTTTACTCTCCCACGATAACTCCCCCCCCCCCCACCACACACACACACACACGCACACACACAAAATGCGGGCTGTGTCCGAAGATCAGCTTGACCCCGGGAGATAGAAGGTTTACACAACCCGTACATTATTGTTCTCTCTACCATTAGCAGTGGTGGGTGGGTGGGGGGGGGGGGGGGGGGGGAGGGGGTTGGGGGGCGGGGGCGGGGAGATACGTACCGAGAGGGGGGAATACCACGATATACGGATAAGACAGGGGGAGTCTGGGAGAGTCGGCGAGCGAGGGGCGTACGTTCGGGCCAGGAGATGTGGGGATGGACTGGAGTGTGTGGAGCGACAGGCTGAGCGCGGTTTGACGGGGGGGGGGGGGGGCGGGGGGGGGGGGGGCGGACAGGCGACGGAACGGATGGCGAGGGTCGTGGGGAGAGAAAGTGAGAGTGGGGAGTGAGGGGTGGGTATAGACGTGGAGAGAGATGGAGGGTGGGGCTGTGGGTGGGGAGACGGAACAAAGACGGGCGGGGTCCAAGATGAGCTTCAAAACAAACTCTCTTGCACAATCTACACCCCAGGCGACAGCGACTTACATGATATGTACATTACTTGTTCACTCTTCCGCGCTACCCTCCCACCCTCTCACCATCACCATCACACACACACACACACACACACACACACACACACACACACACACACACACACACACACCCGTACACACACACACACACACACACACACACACATACCCACCCACACACACACACACACACACACACACACACACACACACGCAAATGCGGATTGGGTCCGAATATCAGCCTGACCCCGGGAGACAAGGTTTACGTAACCTGTACATTATTGTTCTCTCTGAGCAGTGGGGGGCGGCGGTTGGGTGACACACAGAGAGAGGGGGGTTATCGGGATATGGGAATAAGACAGGGGGTGTCTGGTAGAGTCGTGGAGAGGGGGGAGACATGGGTCGTGTGGTAGACCCGGAGAAGTGGGGATGGACTGGGGAGTGTGGAGTGATGAGCTGAGCGGAGAGAGATGGGAGAGGGCGGACAGGCGGCGG
Organism: Rhinoraja longicauda; assembly: GCF_053455715.1. NCBI lineage: Eukaryota > Metazoa > Chordata > Chondrichthyes > Rajiformes > Arhynchobatidae > Rhinoraja > Rhinoraja longicauda. The sequence continues at coordinate 67,500,662 of NC_135956.1, forward strand.
AACGGATGGCGAGGGGAGTGGGTAGAGCAGGTTAGAGTGGGGGTGAGGGGTGGCAAGAGAGGTGGGGACAGATGAAGCAATAAATAATAGACAATAGACAATAGGTGCAGGAGGAGGTCATTCGGTCCTTCGAGCCAGCACCGCCATTCAATGTGATCATGGCTGATCATTCTCAATCAGTACCCCGTTCCTGCCTTCTCCCCATACCCCCTGACTCCGCTATCCTTAAGAGCTCTATCTAGCTCTCTCTTGAATGCATTCAGAGAATTGGCCTCCACTGCTTTCTGAGGCAGAGAATTCCACAGATTCACAACTCTCTGACTGAAAAGGTTTTTCCTCATCTCAGATCTAAATGGCCTACCCCTTATTCTTAAACTGTGGCCCCTTGCTCTGGACTCCCCCAACATTGGGAACATGTTTCCTGCCTCTAACGCGTCCAACACCATAATAATCTGATATGTTTCCATAAGATCTCCTCTCATCCTTCTAAATTCCAGTGTATACAAGCCTAGTCGCTCCAGTCTTTCAACATATGACAGCCCCGCCATTCCGGGAATTAACCTAGTAAACCTACGCTGCACGCCCTCAATAGCAAAAATATCCTTACTCAAATTTGGAGACCAAAACTGCACACCGTACTCCAGGTGCGGTCTCACTAGGGCCAAGTACAACTGCAGAAGGAACTCTTTGCTCCTATACTCAACTCCTCTTGTTATGAAGGTCAAAATTTCATCGGCTTTCTTCACTGCCTGCTGTGCCTGCATGCTTCCATTCAGTGACTGATGCACGAGGACACCCAGATCTCGTTGTACGTCCCCTTTTCCTAACTTGACACCATTCAGATAATACTCTGCCTTCCCATTCTTACCACCAAAGTGGATAACCTCACACTTATCCACATTAAACTGCATCTGCCATGTATCCGCCCTCTTATACAACCTGTCCAGGTCACACTACAACCTCATAGCATCTTCCTCACTGTTCCCACTACCACCCATCGTTGTATCATCTGCAAGTTTGCTAATGGTACTTTTAATCCCTTCATCCAAGTCATTAATGTATATTGTAAATAGTATATTGTAAACAGCTGCGGTCCCAGCGCCGAGCCTTGCGGTACCCCACCAGTTACTGCCTGCCATTCTGAAAGGGACCTGGGAATGGGGCGCCGGGAGGGGAGACGGAACAAAGACGGGCGGGGTCCAAAGATGAATTTCAAAACAAACTCTCGTTCACAATCTACACCCCAGGCGACAGCGATTTACATGATGTGTACATTACTGGTTTACTCTCCCACGCTACCCGCCCCCCTTAGCCCCCCCCCCCGACACACACACACACACACACACACATGCACACACACGGTGATAAAAGAAACGGGAGAAGAAACAAAGCTTGAAAACATATACCACCACATTAATATGGTTAATATACAAAAAGGCACAAAGTACTGGAGTAGCTCAGTGGGCAGACAGCAACTCTGGAAAACATTGGTAGGCAATATTTCTTCAGAGGGTCCCAACTTGAATGTCGGAGATACCAAACATAGACTGGTTGATCATTTAGCTGAACACCTTCGCTCACTCAGCCTGGGCCTAACTGATCTCCCGGTTGCCAAACACTTTCATTCCCCTTCCCATTGCCACAATGACCTTCGGTCCTGGATCTCCTCTATTGTCAGAATGAGGTCAATATGCAAATTAGAGCACCAGCACCTCATATCTCGCTTGGGCAGCTTAAAACCAAGCAGTAGAAGTTTTGATTTCTCGAACTTCAAGTAATTCTTGCATCCCCTCTTGCTCTCCGTCTCACCCCCACGTGTCATCCTCGTGTTTCATTACCTACAGCTCGTTTTCACCTAGCCCACAGTCTACAATCGTCTGTTTCGTTTATCGTTGTTACTTTTGGGCATATCTTTCATTCATTTGTTTGATATCTCTCTATATCACTATCTTTATCTCTAGTTTCCATATCCCCTGACTTTCAGTCTGAGGACAGGTCTCGACCCGAAACACCAGCTATTCCTTTTCTGCAGAGATGCTGCCTGACCCGCTGAGATACTCCAGATGTTTGTGTCTATGTTCAGTTTAAACCAGTATTTACAGTTCCTTCCTACACAGGGTATCCCAGCGCTATATTTCTATATCTTTGAGTTGCTCTCGACTGCTAGCAATCAGCAGATATGAATAATTGAAAGATGCTGCATGGAAACAGGTCGTTAGCCAACTGAGTCCAAGCCGAACAGTAATCGCCCGTTCACACGAGTTCTATGTTATCACACTTTCTTGTCACAGGCAGCCAACCATGAAATGCTCCCTTTATTGCCACACTTTGCCTCTTTCTTGTCCACCCCATACACGCTCGGGGCAATTTACGAAAAACAATTAACCTACAAACCCGCACGTCTTTGAATATGGGGGAAGACGGAGCATCCAGAGGAAACCCTCACAGTCACCGAGAGAACATGCAAACTCCACATAGACAGCTCGTGAGGTCTGGTACGATCTCGGGTCTCTGGCGCTGTGAGGTAGCATCTCGAGCAGTTACATCTCTGCACCAGACGTTGCAGCAATATGGAAAGGGAGTGCGTACGTGAACTTTACTTGGGGTTGTGTCTTGTGGCCAGAGGTGGGAACACATGCTGAGCTGTTGCAGAAAGGAGGGCTCTACACAGAACTGGTCAGCAGACAGACCAGCAAATGAAACCGGCGCCTGTGAGGGAGGCACGCAGACCAAGGACCGCGTTATGGATTCCAGGCATTTATTCCCACTGGACGATTCATTCAGAGATGAGATGTAAGGAAGCTATGCTCCAATGACACGCCCTCTCCACCGGTCGGTCTGACAACACAATATCCACACAGATTCCAGCAGGGTGCGTCGAGTGTGTCATCCAGGTACACAGGTTCAGAGAACACACCGAATCTATACATAAATTATACCTAAATTCTACAGGAGAGTGAAAAGAAAAACACACCAAAAAGCTAGACATTAATGCAAAACAGCTGGCAGCGCTGCAGCCTCACGGCCCTGAAAACTTGGGTTCGATCCGGACCTCGCGTGGTCTCTGTGCGAAGTTTACAGCTTCTCTCTGTGGCTGCGTGTGTTTGCTCCAGATGGTCTAGCTTCCTCCCACATTCCAAAGACGTGCAGGGCAAAGAAAATGCACGTTTATAAAAAGTGTAAGGTCCACAATGAGGCAGGTTGGGAGATCAGGACGACACGCTACCTTATGGAAGGACTGTTCAGCATTCAAATAACAGCGGGGAAGTAGCTGTTCCTGAGCCTAGAAGGACGTGTTTTCAAGTTTCTGTATTCGCTGCCTGATGGGAGAGGGGAGAGGAAAGAATGATAGGGGTGGACAAGTCATAGATTATGTTGGATGCTTTTCCAACGCAGTGTGAACCATAGATGGTCACTGGTGGAAAGTCTGGTCTGTGTGATCGACTGGGCTAAATCTACAACTCTGCAATTTTTTACAGTCTTGGGCAGCGCTGTGCCCAACATTGATTGAACACATTTCTTCCTTTCCCCTTACCACCTATCCCCTTCGTCCTATATTGCTCTGACCACATGTTGTGCCTCTTCTATCCCATCTCACACTTTTTGTCTTTTCATCTCTGCCCTTGCCCAAACATCTTCCAAACAAACCCTTCTCCTGACCTATCCACCCATCACTTGCTAGACTTTGCCCCCCCCCCCGCCACCCTCTCTTCCAACTTTCTATCCATTCTACCACTACAATAAGTCTGAACAAGTCCCAAGCTAAAATATCACCGATCCATGTTCTCCAGAGATGCTGCCTGACCCCCTGAGCTACTCCAGCACATTGTGTCCTTTTTTGTAAACCAGCATCTGCAGATCTTTGTCTCTGCTTCCTCTGGCAGATTGTTCCATCTACCCAGCACCGTTTGTGAAAAGGTTATCCCATAGGTTCATATTGTACCTTTCTCCTCTCACTCTCCTTTAAACAATAGACAATAGACAATAGACAATAGGTGCAGGAGTAGGCCATTCAGCCCTTCGAGCCAGCACCGCCATTCAATGCGATCATGGCTGATCACTATCAATCAGTACCCCGTTCCTGCCTTCTCCCCATACCCCCTCACTCCGCTATCCTTAAGAGCTCTATCCAGCTCTCTCTTGAAAGCATCCAACGAACTGGCCTCCACTGCCTTCTGAGGCAGAGAATTCCACACCTTCACCACCCTCTGACTGAAAAAGTTCTTCCTCATCTCCGTTCTAAATGGCCTACCCCTTATTCTCAAACTGTGGCCCCTTGTTCTGGACTCCCCCAACATTGGGAACATGTTATCTGCCTCTAATGTGTCCAATCCCCTAATTATCTTATATGTTTCAATAAGATCCCCCCTCATCCTTCTAAATTCCAGTGTATACAAGCCCAATCGCTCCAGCCTTTCAACATACGACAGTCCCGCCATTCCGGGAATTAATCTAGTGAACCTACGCTGCACGCCCTCCATAGCAAGAATATCCTTCCTCAAATTTGGAGACCAAAACTGCACACAGTACTCCAGGTGCGGTCTCACCAGGGCCCGGTACAACTGTAGAAGGACCTCTTTGCTCCTATACTCAACTCCTCTTGTTACGAAGGCCAACATTCCATTGGCTTTCTTCACTGCCTGCTGAACCTGCATGCTTCCTTTCATTGACTGATGCACTAGGACACCCAGATCTCGTTGAACCCCCCCTCCTCCTAACTTGACACCATTCAGATAATAATCTGCCTTTCTATTCTTACTTCCAAAGTGAATAACCTCACACTTATCTACATTAAACTGCATCTGCCATGTATCCGCCCACTCACACAACCTGTCCAGGTCACCCTGCAGCCTTATTGCATCTTCCTCACAATTCACACTACCCCCCAACTTAGTATCATCTGCAAATTTGCTAATGGTACTTTTAATCCCTTCGTCTAAGTCATTAATGTATATCGTAAATAGCTGGGGTCCCAGCACCGAACCTTGCGGTACCCCACTGGTCACTGCCTGCCATTCCGAAAGGGACCCATTTATCCCCACTCTTTGCTTTCTGTCTGTTAACCAATTTTCTATCCATGTCAGTACCCTACCCCCAATACCATGTGCCCTAATTTTGCCCACTAATCTCCTATGTGGGACCTTGTCGAAGGCTTTCTGAAAGTCGAGGTACACCACATCCACTGACTCTCCCTTGTCAATTTTCCTAGTTACATCCTCTTACCCTATTACCTATTACCTCTGTTTTTTTATTCCACTAGCCTTGGAATAAGATGATATGCATTCACCCTTTCGATTCCCCTGATGATTTTATACATTCATTATACATTTGACCACTTCCGACTTTTCTGAGTTAACTTCCATCAGCCATTCATTTACCCATTTTCCAAGTCAATATAGAACCTGTTCTAACCTTAGACAACATTCCTCACCATCCTCCATACCGCCAACTTTGGTGTCATCCACCATCTTCATGCCACCTGTCATCTCATTTGGCTTGTTAACCGCTGCCTTCCTTGGATATGTGGAACGACCAGTGAACTGACATCCCTCTCCTTGCGCGTCCACTTATGTGCCATGGGGGTGACTACTTGAGGGCTTGAGGGTGTTATCTGATATCTGACTAGCTGTTATCTGACTAGCCGCCCTTGAGGACCCAGTAAGCCAGACCCTGGTTCCCTCTCCCCTCGTATCGGCCTCGCTCCTCACCCATCATAGACATAGAATCAGGAGATGAAGAATCAGTATGGATAGAAATGAGGAATTGTAAGGGTAAAAAGGACCCTAATGGGAGTTATCTACAGGCCCCCGAACAGTAGACTCGACATAGGGTGTAAGTTGAATCAGGAGCTAAAATTGACATGTCGCAACTGTAATGCTATGGTGGTTATGGGAGATTTCAACTTGCAGGTAGACTGGGAAAATCAATTGGTAATGGACCCCAGGAAAGAGAGTTTGTGGAGTGTCTCAGAGATGGATTCTTAGAACAGCTTGTACTGGAGGCAAACAGGGGGAAGGCAATTCTGGATTTTGGGTATGTAAAGAGGAAAAAAATAGTCAAGGCGAATGTGGGTCCCTTGAAGATAGAAGCAGTGGAATTTATTATGGGGGACAAGGAAATGGCAGATGAGTTGAACCGGTGCTTTGGATCTGTCTTCACTAAGGAAGATACAAGCAATCTCCCAGATGCTCTAGTGGACAGAGATCCTCGGGTGACGGAGGAACTGAACGAAATCCACATTAGACAGGAAATGGTGTTGGGTAGACTGATGCGACTGAAGGCTAATAAATCCCCAGGGCCTGATGGTCTGCATCCCAGAGTACTTAAGGAGGTGGCGCTAGAAATTGTGGATGCATTGGTGATCATTTTCCAATGTTCTATAGATTCCTGTGGATTGGAGGGTAGCTAATCTTGTCTCACTTTTTAAGAAAGGAGGGAGAGAGAAAACGGTAAATTATAGACCAGTTAGTCTTACATCAGTGGTGGGAAGATGCTGGAGTCAATTATAAAAGACGAAATTGCGGAGCATTTGGAGAGTAGTAACAGGATCGTTCCGAGTCAGCATGGGTTTTCGAAGGGGAAATCATGCTTGACTAATCTTCTAGAATTCTTTGAGGATGTAACTAGGAAAATTGACAGGGGAGAGCCGGTGGATGTGGTGTACCTTGACTTTCAGAAAGCCTTCGACAAGGTTCCACATAGGAGATCAGTGGGCAAAATTAGAGCACATGGTATTGGAGGTAGGGTACTGACATGGATAGAAAATTGGTTGACAGACAGAAAGCAAAGAGTGGGGATAAATGGGTCCCTTTCAGAATGGCAGGCAGTAAGTAGTGGGATACCGCAAGGTTCGGTGCTCGGACAGCAGCTATTTAAAATATACATTAATGACTTGGATGAAGGGATTAAAAATAACATTAGCAAATTTGCAGATGATACAAAGCTGGGTGGTAGTGTGAACTGTGAGAAAGTTGCTGTGAGGTTGCAGGGTGACTTGGACAGGTTGTATGAGTGCGCGGATGCATGGCAGATGCAGTTTAATGTGGATAAGTGTGAGGTTATCCACTTTGGCGGTAAGAATAGGAAGGCAGAGTATTATCTGAATGGTGTCAATTTTGGAAGAGGGGACGTACAACGAGATCTGGGTGTCCGAGTGCATCAGTCACTGAAAGGAAGCATGCAGATACAGCAGGCAGTGAAGAAAGCCAATGGAATGTTGGCCTTCATAATAAGTTGAGTATAGGAGCAAAGAGGTCATTCTGCAGTTGTACAGGGCCCTAGTGAGACCGCACCCGGAGTACTGTCTGCAGTTGTGGTCTCCAAATTTGAGGAAGGATATTCTTGCTATTGAGGGCGGTGCAGCGTAGGTTTACTAGGTTAATTCCTGCAACGGCGGGACTGTCATGTGTTGAAACACTGGAGCGACTAGGCTTGTATACACTGGAATATAGCAGGATGAGAGTGGATCTTATCGAAACGTTTTAGATTATTAAGTGATTGGACACGTTAGATGCAGGAAACATGTTCGCAATGTTGGGGGAGTCCAGAACAAGGGGCCATAGTTTCAGAATAAGGGGTAGGCCATTTAGAACTGAGATGAGGAAAAACTTTTCCATTCAGAGAGTTGTGAATCTGTGAAATTCTCTGTCTCAGAATGCAGTGGAGGCCAATTCTCTGAATGCATTCAAGAGATAGCTAGATAGAGCTCTTCGGGATAGCGGAGTCAGGGGGTATTGGGAGAAGGCAGGGACGGGGTACTGATTGAGAATGATCAGCCATGATCACATTGAATGGCGGTGCTGGCTCGAAGGGCCGAATGGCCTCCTCCTGCACCTATTGTCTATTGTCCATTATCATGTCCAACATGCTTGCCGGTTCCATCCTCCCGGTCTCTGGTCTCGGGGGAGGAGCACAAGCCGGCTCGGCGGCTCCCCCACAAGGCTGCGGTATCACATTTATGAACTTGTTATTACACCCAGAACCATGTTACCATCACGTGGTGCTGCCTCTTGGGACGGTGGGTCATGACATGGTTCTCAATGATTCAATGGTGCTTTATTTGTTACATATATAACTGCACAGTGAAAGTAGTTTTTGCATATGATAAACATGCAGGCGCCGCCATATTTTGGCGCCATTATTCAAAGTCCCAAGTCTAGTCGGCAGGGCAAAAGATGTTGCGGAGCAGTTCCTGCAAACCGACATGTCTCTTTGTCCGCCCATCGTTGTGTCCCAGGGACGCCTCCGGTGGCCGACCTTGGCTACAAACCTCTATAAGGTCAACCTGTGTGCCCATTCACTCGAGAGAACACAAACCAGTCCCTCCTTAACACTCAAGTCCTCCAGTCATCGCAACATCCTTGTGAATCTTTTCTGCACCCGCCTCTCGCTTAGTCCTACAGCAGTGCGACTCAACTGCATACAGCATTCCAAGTGCGCTCTCACCAACAGCTTCTACAGTTATAGCCGGACATCCCAACTCCTGTACTCATTGCCGTGACCGTCAAAGGCAAAAGTGCGTGATCCTTCTTCACTACTGTGGGGCGGCGCAATGGCACTGCGGTCGAGCCGTTGCCTTACAACGACAATGACCCGGGTTTGATCAGGACCACGGGTGTTATCTCTGCAGAATTTGCACATCCTCCCTGTGACCGCGTGGATTTCCTCCGGGTGTTCCGGTTTCTTCCCATATCCCAAAGACGTGCAGGTTTGTAGATTAATTGGATTCTATAAATTGCGCTCGTGTGTAGGATGAGAAACTGGGTCAACATAGAACTAGTGTATGGAGAATGGCCCATACCCGAAACGTCACCCATCCTTTTCCTCCATAGATGCTGCCTGACCCGCTGATTACTCTCACATTTTGTGTCTATCTTTAGTAAACGGGTGATCAATGGTCAGCGTGGACTACATGGGCCTAAGGATCTGTTGCCACGCTGTATCTCTAACCTAAACGCTGTGTCTATATATGTTGTTACTTTCAAGGACCTATGTACTTGTATCCCCCCTCTCCCCCTTTACAAAAACACTCCCAGCGCCCGATCCAAGTGACAGTACTTGGACCTCGTGAGCACGTTCCCTGGGCTGGAGTCAGCGCTGGACGGCCGTGGACGAGGCGGCCTCTCTGCCCGGCGTTGGGGTGCAGAGACCCGGGAGGTGAGTCAGTCCGTTCCACGGGATCGTCGGGGTGGTGGCAGTTCGAGCCCTTTCCAGGCCGCCCCCCCCACCGGTGGAGTCGTCGGGAGCTACCAGGGACCTAGTCAGACCTAGTGTCGACCCTCGGGTCGGGCTGACCTCCGGAGGCCGGTGGCGGTGCTGGTCGGCCCGGAGGTGAGTGCCTGGGTGCGGCGGGTGTTCGCAAGGACGGGCCTCACGCCGCTGGTCGGGCCGGGAGGCGTAGGGCCTCGAACCTCTGACCTTGTGTTTCATTTATTTCCGTAGCCCCTTTTACCTACTTTCTCACCAATCATAAACCATGTGCAGATAAGGCCAATTAGTGCGTCTAACATTCGTGAGGCTGCTGGCGCGTCGCCAGCGCTGACAGGCTGTATGCAAAGCCAACGTGGGCGTGAAGGCTTCACAAAGTAAATGGCAGGATGGACAAATGAGAGTCAGTGACTGTTGTTACATGGAGTTTCAGAAGGCCTTTGATAAGGTACCATATGTGAGGCTGCTGATGACGATGAGAGCCCATGGTATCAGAGGGAAGATACTAGCTTGGACAGCAGGTTGGCTGGGTGGCAGAGGCAATGTGTGGCAAGAAAGGGAGCATTTCATGGTTGGCTGCCTGTGCCTAGCGGAGTTTAACAAGCGTTGGAGACGGGGTCACTATTGTACATAAACGATTTGGATGAAGGAATTAAAGTGTCTGTGGCCAGGTTTACGGATTACACGTAGATAGGTGGGGGGGGGGGGTGGTGGGGGCGTGGGGGTAGTTGGTGGGTGGGGTTGGTGGGTGGGTGTGTGGGGGATGGGGGTTTTTGTGTGGGTGGAGGGTTTGGGTGGGTGGGTGGGGGGGGGGGGCAGGTGGTATAGTGAAAGCAGTGGTTCTGCAGAAGTACCTGGACAGATTGGAAGAGTGGGCAAAGAAGTGGCAGATGGAATACAGCGGAGTAAAATGTGGAGTCATTCATTTTGGTTGTAGGAACAAAGACGTAGACTGTCTGGTAAATAGGGAGAGACCCAGACATTTGAGGTGCAGCGGGAGTGCTGGTGCAGGATTTTCAAAACGTTCATTTGCAAGTTGAATCAGTCGTAAAGAAGGCACATGCAATTTTAGCATTTATTTCGAGAGGACCAGGATATAAAACAGGGATGTAATGCCGAGGCTTCATAAGGCACAGGTCAGAGCGCATTTGGAGTATTTTGAAGAGTTCTGGACTCCATGTCTGAGAAGGATGTGCTGGTGTTGGAGTGGGTCTTGAGGAGGTTTACAAGAATGATTCCAGGAATGATTGGGTTAACGTATGACGAGTGTTTGGCGCCACTGAGCCTGTAGTCGCTGGAGTTTATGAGGGTGGGGATGAGGGGCTCATTGAAACTTACCGGATAGTGAAACGCTTGGTATTGGGGATGTGGGGAGTATGTTTCTACTGGTGGGAGGTTCTTGGCTCCGAGGACACAACCTTAGACTAAAAGGACGCACTTTTGGAAAGGAAATGAGGTGAATATTCTTTAGACAGAGGATGATAACATGGGACCACCCGAATCTAAAGGAGGGGACGCGGCACTGCTAAATCCTCCCGCACAGAAACCGCATAGAAGGCGCTGAAACCACGATCAGACCCAAGTGTATCTTTGGCACAATGTGCTGGATAATGTCTTTGACATGGAGCGTATCTCCGAAAACAGCGCGGGGTCCGCCAACGATCAACGTCTTCCTGAATGTGACACATCCCCCTTCTGGGACACTGCCTCGCCCCGTCCCTCCCCCGTCCCTCCCCACTCCCCCATCCATCCACATTCCCCAGTCTCCCCACAACCCCAGTCCATTTCCACACTCCATATCCACCTCAACTCCCTACGTTCGCTCGCCACTCCCCGCCCCTCACTACAATCTGTCCCTCGCTATACCATGCCATCTACCCCTTCTCCCTACTGTCTCTCCCCACTCCCTCGTCCTTTCCTGCACCCTTCTCTCCACTTCTCCCTCATCCCACAATCCCTGTCATTCCCCATTCCGTCACGTCCCTTCGCATGCCTCCCACCTCGTCACAGCCCCCCTTTCTCTCCCCACCCCCACTCTCCGACACGCCCCTTTCTCCCACTTCCCCCGTTCTCTCCATTGCCCTCGTCTGTCCCACCACCTCCCACCTTTCTCATTCCCCCCATCTCCACAACACCCCTGTCTATATCAGTACCCGAGGATATCCTCAGTCCCTATCCTTTCCAGCACCGCCATCACCCACATTCCCTACGCACACCCAACTGTCCCTCCATTTCTTCCCATTTCCCCCCGCTTTCCCCATTCCACATCTCAATGCAATCTCTCTCCCAACTCCCCCAAAGATCTCCACTCGCTTTCTCCACCTACTACCCCCACTCCCCCAACCATCCCTTTCCCCGCTCCCCAACTCCCACTCCCCACCCCACTCCACGTTATTCCTCCGTCCCTCCCCTCGTGTCACTCGCACCGCCAATCCTGGCCTATCCTTGCAGTGCAGTTATTGCCGTTGAACTCGCCAGCTCCCGATCCCGCTCCCCATCCTGCGCCTCTGTCTGCCCTGCCCACTCCACATGCTCCATTTGCCCTCTACATCATGGTCGCCTCCCCCCTCGCTCCACCCACAACTGCCCCTTCCTCCACCCCCTGCTCCTTCCTCCACTCCCCCTCCCCGCGGACACATTAGTGTTGACCCTCCCGAGTGTGTGCGTAAACTTTGTGCAAACGCAGTGTTGGGGGCAGTGTGTTCACAGAAGCTCTCTGTGTCGGGCAGAAAGAAGCACAAGGACGACAAGTGTTTGCACAGCGAAGGTTTATTCAGCACGGCGCCACACCCTGACATAAAGCGCTATCTTCAGCTTTAAGCAACATGCAGCGGGTAAACACGGGATTTCGGTCGGGAAATAGAAGCGCGGCGCATCGCGGGGAATCTCCGCGCTCACAGTGAGAGGGACAGACCGTCACTGAGAGTCAACACGGAGCTCTGGACGGTGGGGGCCTCGGTGATGGTCAGTGGGTGTGGACCGTCCGTTGATGGGTCACTCTGAGTGGACACAGATAGTGACTCCGTCGTAAGTTTTGAACATGATGTTTTCGGCTGGGAAGTTTTTCATGCAGTAGACCCCATTGTACCGGCGGATGGCATGGACCATGTACCCGGGCAGTTTGCTTTTGAGGTGTGTCACCACTTGCCCTGCATCATTGCAATCCCTTTTATCACTCATGAGCTTCAGTATCGTGTTACAATCAATGGCGGTTTTCGACGTGCTGTAGGAGACTACACAATTGATGCCTTTGAGTCGGTAGAAGTAGAAAAAGTTGACGCCTTTTGTGCAGTGATATGCGAAGCCGCCCACCTCGTCGTACACAATCAGCGCCCAATAAAGCCAGTAGTATTTCTTTGCCAGCGCCTGGTGGTATTTGAAGGATTGGTCCGAGTGCGAGGTGACTTTGTTATCTTTGATCATCACCTCCAAGTCGCTCTTCGCCTGATCCAGAAACTCGGCGGTGCAGCGATCCACTATGGCCTTCATCTTCACCTCCACCTTACCCATTTTCAATTCCCACTCCTTCTTGATGCTTTCTACGTCGTTACCGGTGATCGCGGTCTGACCCACGAGGGCGATCAGGCCGATGCAGAAGAGCGTCTTCAGCCGGGCGCACATCTGCTCCATCACCCGACGGTTCTTCTTGCTTGAAATCATGGCCGTTTCCAGGATCGGGACCCCGAACACGAAGTTTTCGCCCATGATGCCGTCGTAGAGGGTGTGGAGGTTCTGGTCGCCTTTGGTGTCCTTGAAGTGATCGATGAATTCCTCTTTCTCCGCCTCCATGTATTCGGATCGGGCACTGATGATCTCCATGTACTTTCTGAACTGGTTTTTCAGATTCTCCTCCACTGGGGCGTACAAGCTCCGTGACGTGCTCTGCTCCACCGCGCGTAGCACGTTTCCCAGTTCTTCCGAGATCACGTCCAGCTTGTTCCTGACTTCCCCGAACTGTTCCTTCATGTAAGCTAACTCTTCGCTGTCCTGGCCACCTAGGGCCAATCCGATGAGTAGTCCGGCCAAGCCGGCGATGGGCCCGAGTACTCCGGCCGCAGAAGCAAACTTCTCCAGACTGGCAAACACTTCCATTGCCGCCCCCATATCGGCCATAGCCCCCGTCAGCTCAATGGCATCGCTCATGATGTCGCGAGTCGTGGATGCGGTGGGTTCTCTTGACTGGGTGCTGTAGAGGAAAAAATTAAGGTTGCGAGGAAGCCCAGCAAAGCGGAACGGTGAAGAGTGGAGAGGAGGGAGGATTGCGGAAGAGATGGGGGTGAGGGCATGGAGGAGAAGCGGGTGGAGGAGGGGTGGGGGCAACTCCTGGTAGGGAGGGGACTGAGAGTCGGCGATGAGATTGCAAGACAGGAGAGAGATAGAGGCGTGGGGGGTGGGTCAGATAGGGACATGGGAAGCGGTGGAGTAACGTGGAAGGGGGGAGTTGAAGGGAAGCGGCAGGGAGAGTGAAGAAAGACGGCCGTGCGGCACCCAATCCTGCGGAGAGTTACTTTCAAGGACACTTCGCTGGTTCGTGGGTGAGGGACTTACCCCCCTCCACCACCCCCCCCCCCCCCTGCAGGCGGGTTCCGGATATCAGCTTCAAACCCCCCCCCCCCCCCCTCCCCCACCGCCCATGCTGTGAACGGGGGAGTCAGCTGTGTTCACGGGGCTGTGCCCTGTGTGTTCTGTCCAGACAATGTCGTCAGTTGTGCTTACTTCTACCTGACGCTGAGCTTCATTGAACACAGTGCGTCCAACAATGCGGTTGCATCGAGTTTGCTCACGGATTCGGGAGGGGGACCAAGTGCAGTGCGGCAGCGGGGTTTATGGTTGGGGGAGGGGGGGAGTGAGTGGATAGAGCCGTGAAGGGAGGAAGATTTAATGGGAACCCGAGGGCCAACGTTTTTTACACAGAGGGCGATGGGTGTATGGAAGAAGCTGCCTGGGGAGGTAGTTGAGGCTGGTATTATCACACCCTTTAAAAAAACATCTGACAGATACACGGGTATGATTGTTTTAAGGGGGTTGAGTCAAATGCAAGCAGATGGGCAATCATGTTCTGCGTGAGCAAGTTGGGCCGAAGGGCGTGTTTCCATGTTGTATGATTCTTTATGACGTGGGGAGTGGAGAGAGACGGGGGAGTTGTTAAGGATAAAGAAACGATTTACGAAGATGCTGCCGGGACCTGTGGATCTGGGCTACAGGGAGAGGTTGAGTCATCCGAGACACTATATCTTGGAGCGCAGGTGGATGATGGATAATCTTGCTCGATCCCGGGGTCGGGAACTATCCCTCCCCGGAACGAGATCAAATCCAAGAGGGGATCTTAATCAGCTTCAAATCAAACTTATTTGATGACTGTCCCCCTGTTCCCACCACCCACACTCCCATCGCTGTCACCACAGGGATAGCCCGTTGTGTTCACGGCTCTGTGGTTCAGTGGTGAAACGTCACCAATTCCTTCCCTCCAGAGATGCTGCCTGACCCGCTGAGTTGCTCCAGCATTTTGTGTCTATATCCAGCCCAGACATATCGCTCATTGTGTTTCCTTGTACCTGACAATGAGCGTTTCATTGCACACATTGCCCGCAAAACTGCGCTTGCACCGAGTTTGATCACACAGTTGGGAGGGGGAACAGGAGGAGTGCGGTGCGGTGGGAGGGGGGGAGATCGAGGGGGTGCAGACAGCCGTGAGGGGCGAAAGATTTACGAGGAGACTCGAAGGCAACCTTTTTTTTCATTGAGGGTGGTGGGTGTGTGGAACGAGCTGCCGGAGGATGTAGTTGAGGGGGGGGGGGGGGGGGTGAGGGGGTGGGGTGGGGCGGCAAACGAGCAGGGGAGTGAAGGAACGACCGGAGGAGTGGGAGGGCGACGAGGCGAGTGGGCGAGAAACGGAGGGAGGGGGGGGGGGGCGAGAAACGGGGAGGGACGAGAGAGGAGGCCCAATGCCAAAGAGACGCGGGACAGGGCGAGAGACGGGGAGTGGGAGAGAAATGGGGAATGGGCGAGAAACAGGGGCAGAAGGCCAAATACGGGGGTGGGGATGCGAGACGGGCAGTGGAATGAGAAGAGATTGTGAGTGATTGGGAGGATGGGGAGAAACTGGGGGAGTGGTGTGACACAGGAGGAGTGCGGAGAGACGGCAGGAGTTGGGAGGAACGGAGGGTGTGGGGGAGACGTGCGGAGGGGGGTGGAGTGGGGAGAGACGGGGGATGCGGGACGTATCCGAAGAAGAGTTACCTTCACGAACACATCGCTCGTTCATGGTTCATGTCGCTGGGACGTTCACTCGGATCGGACGATCGGGAAAATTGGGACAGACTTTTATTCACCTGGACCCTCCTCCTTCCCCAACCAAAATCGTCCACTCCACGTTGCCCCTCCCCAGGGGCGGAACATATGCGGGCGGGGTGCGAAGATGAGCTCCATAACAAATTCTCTTGGACAAACTCCACCCCGGTTAGCATGACCTGTGCACTAGGTTCGTATGACCCGGACACCAGGTTAGCATGACCTGTGCACTATTCTTCACTCTTTCCCGTTACGCCCCCTCCCCAACCCCGCGCTGTGAGCACAGGGGGAGTCAGCTGTGTTCACCGGGATGTGGCCAGGTGTGACCTGTCCAAGCACTATCGCCAGTTGTGCTTCCTTCTACTTGCCGCCATGAGCTTAATTGACCACCCTGCCCCCAACACTGCGCTTGCACCGAGTTTAATCACACAGACGGGAAGAGCAGTGGGATGGGGAAGACGAAGACAGAGGGGGATACCAGTAAGTGGGGACAAGACAGGGTTGGGGGGGGGGTGTTTGGGAGAGTCGGAGAGAGAGGAGAGACGGAGACGTGGGAATGGATTGGGGAGTGGATACAGGCGGGGTCCGAAGATCACCTTGAAACCAAATTCTCAGTTGCGATCTCCAGCCAGGAAGATAACGATTTACATGGTCTGTACAGTATTTGTTACAACGTCCTCGTTAACCCCCTCCCCCTCCCCCACATCCCTCCTCTCGCTGTGAGCACAGTCAGTTGTGCTCACAGGGCTGTGGCGGGTGCAGGAGTGGAGGCGCCTACAGACAGGGGATGGGGTAGGGGGAGGAGGAACGATGAGAGAGGGAGTCGGGGGAACAGGCGAGGGACGGGGCAGTGAGGGAGACACGGGGAGCGACGGAGTGTGGGGCTGGGGGAGGGGAGACGGAACAAAGGCGGGCGGGGTCCGAACAACTTCAAACCAAACTCTCTTGTACAATCTACACCCCAGGCGACAGCTGTTTACTCCGCCTAAAGGAGCTCGTCCTCCACCCTCAACAACTTCTTCTTTGACTACTCCCACTTCCGCCAAGTCCAAGGCGTAGCTATGGGCCGCACCTACCGTGTGCAGTTTTGGTCTCCAAATTTGAGGAAGGATATTCTTGCTATTGAGGGTGTGCAGCGTAGGTTTATTAGGTTAATTTCCGGAATGGCGGGGCTGTCGTATGTTGAAAGACTGGAGCGACTAGGCTTGTATACTCTGGAATTTAGAAGGATGAGAGGAGATCTTATGGAAACGTATAAGATTATTAAGAAGTTGGACACGTTCGAGGCAGGAAACATGTTCCCAATGTTGAGGGTGTCCAGAACAAGGGGCCACAGTTTAAGAATAAGGGGTAGGCCATTTAGAACTGAGATGAAAAACTTTTTCAGTCAGAGAGTTGTGAATCTGTGGAATTCTGTACCTCAGAAGACAGTGGATGCCAATTCTCTGAATGCATTCAAGAGAGAGCTAGATAGAGCTCTTAAGGATAGCGGAGTCAGGGGGTATGGGGAGAAGGCATGAACGGGGTACTGATTGAGAATGATCAGCCATGATCACATTGAATGGCGGTGCTGGCTCGAAGGGCCGAGTGGCCTGCTCCTGCACCTATTGTCTATTTTCTATTGTCTATTCCTCTAATCCCAATTCCGGGTGTGGGGACCATATAACCAGGGGAGTGCGGAGAGGGGGAAGATACCGGGGTGTGGGGGAGGGACAGGGCAAGTAGGGGAGAGGCGGGGAAAGTTGGAAGCATCGGAGGGAGTTGGGAATAAAAGGGGGAGTGGGAACAGACGAGGTGGGGGGGGGGGCAAGACCGGGATCGTGGGGACCTGTAGGGGGTGTTGGGAGAGGAGTGGGTTGTAGGGGAGAGGGGTCGAGAGTAGAGAAGAGACGAGATGGGTGGGTGGGGGGGGGGGGGTTAGACAGGGACGATCAAATTATACTGCATCTGCCATGCATCTGCTCACACAGTCAACCTGTCCAAGTCACCCTGCAACCTCTTAACATCCTCTTCGCCGTTCACACTGATACCCAGCTTTATGTCCTCTGCAAACTTGCTAGTGTCATGTCTAATTCCATCATCCAAATTGTTAATAAATGTTGTAAATAGTAGGGGCTCCAGAACCAAGCCTTGCGGCACTCCACTCGCCACTGCCAGCTATTCTGAAAATGACCCGTTTATTCCTACTCCTTGTTTCCTGTCTGCCAACCAATTCTCTATCCATGTCAATACCCCACCCCCAATACCATGTGCTCTCATTTTGCTCACCAATCTCCCGTGTGGAACCTTATCAAAGGCTTTCTGAAATTCTAGATACACGACATCCACTGGCTCTCCATAATCCATTTCCATCATTACATCCTCAAAAAAATTCAGAAGATTAGTCAAGCAGGATTTCCCCTTCATAAATCCATGCTGACTTGGACTTATCCCTTTACTGCTATCCAAATGGGCCGTTATTACCTCTTTAGCAATCGACTCCAGCATCTTCCCCACCACCGAAGTCAGGCTAACTGGTCCATAATTCCCCGTTTTCTCTCTCACTCCTTTCTTGAAAAGTGGGATAACATTAGCTACTCTGCAATCCGCAGGAACTGATCCTGATTCAATTGAACATTGGAAAATAATCACCAATGCGTCCACGATTTCTAGAGCCACCTCCTTGAGTAACCTAGGATGCAGACAATCAGGCCCTGGGGATTTATCAGCCTTCAGTCCCATCAGTCTACCCAATACTATTTCTCGCCTAATGCAAATTTCTTTCAGTTCTTCTATGTCCCTCGATTCTTCAAGATTATCTTGAAAACAAATGCTTTTTTTGCGATCACCACGCCGGGGGACAACAGATTCACATGTTCTGTACAGTATTCGCTCCATCGTTCGCTGTGAGCACAGAGAGGGTCGGCTGTGTTAACAGGGCCGTGGTTTGGAATAGGGAGAGGCGAGCGGGGAATGGTGGAGCGGTAGGGGGTATCGACGTCTTCCGGGGATGGGGGGGGAGGGGATGCTGGGGCGGGGGGAGACGGGGGGAATGGGGAAAGGCGGCGCTGCGGAGTCGGGCCGATAGTTAGCACTGGGATCTGACCCCTCCCAGGAGACGGAGCAAGTGAGGGCGAGGTTCGAGGATCAACTTCAAAACAAACTCTCTTCTCCAATCTAATCCGCGGGCGGCAGCAGTGTACATGATCTGTGCAATTCTTGTTATCTGTCGACAGGAGAGCGGTGTGTGGAGTGCGAGAGACTCGGACTGTGGACGTGAGACGGGGGAGGGTTGTATGGGGAGATGAAGGGAGTGTGGGGAGCTAGAGGGAGATGGTAAGAGACGGGGGAGTGGGGAGTGACCAGCAGATCGGGAAGCAAATGGGGGTGGTGGACAAGCGGCGGTGAAGGTGCGATGAGGGGAGCCGTAGGAGTTTTTAATCGACGTGGAGAGAAGGGAGAGACGTGAAGTGAGGGGAGGAGTGGGGAGACGGAGGGCGGTTCATGTGCAGATGCTACCGGCAGTTGTGCTACCTTCTACCTGACAGTGAGAGTTTCATCGAACACACTGCGCCCAACACTGCGCTTGCACCGCCGATTTTGATCACAGCTCGGGAGGGGCTATGGGAGCAATGCGGCAGAGAAAGGGGACAGGGCGAGAGAGGGGGAGTGGGAGAGAAATGGGGAGTGGGTGCGAAACGGGAAGAGTGGACGAGAAACAGGGGGAGTGGGAGAGAAATGGGGAGTGAGCGAGCGACGTGCGCAGATGGCAAAATATGGGGTTGCGAGAAACGGAAGGTGGAATGAGCAGAGGTGGAGAACAACTGGGAGGGTGGGGAGAGACTGCGGGAGTAGGGAGGGAGGAGAGGTGGGGAGAGACGGCGGGAGTGGGGAGAGGCGGCAGGAGTGGAGTGGGACGGGGGACAGTGTGGAGTGAGGAGGAGTGGGGAGAGACGGGGGGAGTGTGGAGAGACGGGGGGGGGGGGGTTGTGGAGAGACCGGGGGCAGTAGGGAGTGAGGAGGAGTGGGGAGAGACGGGGGGAGTGGAGAAACGGGGGAAGTGTGGGGAGACGGGGGGAGTGTGGAGAGACGGGGGGCAGTAGGGAGGTAGGAGGAGTGGGGAGAGACGGGAGGAGTGGGGAGTGGCGGCAGGAGTGGGGAGAGACGGGGGGAGTGGGGAGAGACGGGAGGAGTGGGGAGTGGCGGCAGGAGTGGGGAGAGACGGGGGGAGTGGGGAGAGGCGGCAGGAGTGGGGAGGGCGGGGGGCAGTGGGGAGAGGCGGCAGGAGTGGGGAGAGACGGGGGGAGTGGGGAGAGGCGGCAGGAGTGGGGAGGGCGGGGGGCAGTGGGCAGAGGCGGCAGGAGTGGGGAGAGACGGGGAGAGTGGGGAGGGAAGGGGGAGGCGAGTCGTATCTGGAGTAGAATTACCTTCACGAACACCTCGCTCGTTCCTCGATCACGTCGCTGGGACTTTCACTCGGATCAGATGCTCGGAGAAATTGGGACCGACTTTTATCCACCGGGACGCTCCTCCCTCCCCGAACCAAAATCGTCCACTCCACCTTGCCCCTCCCCAGGGGCGGAACATATGCGGGCGTGGTCCGAAGATGAGCTTCAAAACAACTTATCTTGGACAATCTCCACCCCGGGCGACACCAGGTTCGCATGACCTGTGCACTATTATTCACTCTCTCCCGTTATGCCCCCTCTCCAACCCCGCGCTGTGAGCAGATGGGGAGTCAGCTGTGTTCACCGGGCTGTGGCCAGGTGTGTCCTGTCCAAGCACTATCGCCAGTTGTGCTTCCTTCTTCCTGAATTTGATCACACAGACGGGAGGAGTAACGGGTAGTGGGGGAAGACGGAATGAGAGAGGGGGATATCAGGATGTGCGCATAAGACAGGGGAGGGGAGACGTTTGAGACGGAAAAGTGTGGATGGACTGGGGAGTGGGTACGGGGTCCGAAGATCAACTTAAAAACAAATTCTCAGTTGCAATCTTCACCCCGGGAGATAACGATTTACATGGCCTGTACAGTATTTGTCCCCATGTCCTCGTTACACTTCCTCCCCAACATCACCTCCCCCCCTCCCCCACACCCCTCCTCTCGCTGTGAGCAGTCAGCAGTGCTCACAGGGCTGTGGATGGTGCAGGAGTGGGGGCGCCTTTCGACAGGGGATGGAGGGGAGGGGGAGGGGGAGACGGAAGGATTTGGAGTCAGGGAGTTGGGGGAACAGGCAAGGGACGGGGCAGTGAGGGAGAGACGGGGAGGGACTGAGTGTGGGGCTGGGGGAGGGGAGACGGAACAAAGGTGGGCGCGGTCCGAAGATCAACTTCAAAACAAACTCTCTTGTACAATCTACACCCCAGGCGACAGCAGAGCTGGTCCTCCACCCTCAACAACTTCTTTGACTCCTCCCACTTCCTCCAAGTCCAAGCCGTAGCTATGGACATCAGCATGGGCCGCACCTACGTCTGCCTCTTTGTAGGGTACGTTGAACAATCCCTGTTCCAGACGTACACTGGCCCTATCCCCAAACTCTATCGCCATTACATTGATGACTGCATCGGTGCTACCTCCTGCACCCATGGAGAACTCATGGATTTCATCAACTTCACCACCAATTTTCATCCGGCACTCAGATTTACTTGGACCATCTCCGACACCTCCCTCCCCTTTCTTGATCTCACGGTCTCCATCATAGGACATACACTATTGACGGAGGTCTATTAAGAGCCCTCTGACTCCCATAACTATCTCGATTACACTTCTTCCCATCCTGCTTCCTGCAAAGACTCTATCCCCTACTCCCAATTCCTCCGTCTATGCCGCATCTGCGCCAAGATGAGGTGTTCCGTACTAGGATATTCGAAATGTCCTCATTCTTTAGGGAACAGGGGTTCCCCTCTCCCATGATAAATAAGGCCGTCACTCGTGTCTCCTCGGTACCCCGCTACTTCGCTTTTGCTCCCCTCCCCCTGGACGCAACAAGGTCAGTCCCCCTAGTCCAGACCTTCCACCCCATCAGCCGTCGTATACAACACATAATTCTCCATAATTTCCGGCACCTCCAACATTTTCCCACCTCCACCCCTCTCCGCCTTCCGCAGAGACCGTTCCCTCCGCAACTCCCTGTTTAACTCATCCTTTCCCACTGAAACCACCGTCTCCCCAGGTACCTTCCCCTGCAACCGCAGCAGATACAACACCTGTCGCTGTACCTTCTCCCTCGACTCTGTCCAGGGACCCCGACAGTCCTTCCAGGTTAGGCAAAGGTTCACTTGCACTCCTCCAACCTCAACTTCTGTATCGGTTGTCGAAGATGTGGACTCTGAAAAAGTGCCCTCCATAATGTTTGGGGCAAACACTCATCATTTATTTATTTGCCTCTGTACTCCACAAATTGAGATTTTTAATAGAAACAAATTACATGTGATTAAAGTGCACATTGTCAGATTTTAACAAAGGCAATTTTTATACTTTGTGCTTTCACCATGAAGAAATTACAGCTGTGTTTATACATAGTCCCCCCATTTCAGGGCACCATAATTTTCGGGACACAACAATGTCATGTTTAGTATTTTGTTGCATATTTTGAAGCGGTGGGAGTTGGGACAGAAAGGGGGAGTGGGGAGAGAGTGGGAAATACGGGGAGCGTAGGGACGGGTAAGGGGTTTGGGGAGAGGAGTGCGTGTTTGGTGAGAGAGGCGTAGAGTAGAGGAGAGACGAGGTGGGGCGTGGTGGTTGTGGCGGGGGGGGGGGGGGGTGGAGAGACAGGGGCTGACTTGGAGTGCGGAGGCGGTGAGATGAGGAACAAATGCAGACGGGGTTCGAAGATCAACTTGATTCTCCCGTACAATCACTCCCTGGGCGACAGCACGTTCACATATTCTGTACGTTACATGTTCACTCTCAACCTGGTACACCCCCCCCCCCCCACTTCCCCCACCACCCTCGCTGTGACCACGGGGAGAGTCAGCTGTGTTCACGGGGCTGTAGTCCGGTGTGTTCTGTGCACACACTGTCGCCAGTCGTGCTTCCTTCTACGTGACACTGACAGCTTCATTGAACACTCTGTCCCCAACACTGCGCTTGCACCCAGTTTGAGCACACAGTACGCAGGGAGAACGCGAGTAGTGCGGCGGAGGTGATGGATGGGGAGAGAAGTGTGGGGAGCGTGTGAGACGAGGGAATGGGGAGAGGAGGGGGATGAAGGGGAGAGACCGGAGGGTGAGAAACATGGAAGGAGGTGCTGGGAATAGACGCAGGGACAACGATTTGGACTGGGGTGACCGATTAGACTGGGGCAGAGACAGGAGGGCGATGGAGGGACGGGGAGTGGGCGAGAGACGGAGAGAGACTGGGTGAGTGCGGGTGGGGTGTGGGGAGAGACGGAGTAACTGTGGACTGGGTCCGAATATTATATTGAAAACAAATGCTCCTTTGTGATCACCACGTCGCGGGACAACAGATTCACATGTTCTGTACAATATTCGTTCCATCGTTCGCTGTGAGCAGAGAGCTGGTAAGAGACGGAGAAATGGGGAGTGACCAGCTGATCTGGGAGCAACTGGGGTGGTGGACAAGCGGAGGTGAAGGTGCGACGAGGAGAGCCGTGGGAGTGGGCAGCGACGTGGGATGAAAGGGGGGACGTGAAGAGAGGGCAGGAGTGGGGAGACGGAGGGCAGGTCCTGTGTAGATACATCCGGCAGTTGTGCTTCCTTCTACCTGACACTGAGAGGATCATTGAATACACTGCCCCCGACATTGCGCTTGCACCGATTTTGATCACAACTCGGGAGGGGATACGCGAGCAATGCGGCCGGGGGGGGGGGGGGGGGGCAGATAGAGAGGTTCAGTTCCGGAGAGGGAGATCATGGGGCGTGCAGTAGAGTCGGAAAAGTGGGGATGGACTAGGGAGTGTGGAGCGACGACCTGATCCCGGTGAGAGAGGGGTGGACGGACAGGCGGTGGAACGGATGGCCAGGGAGTGGGAAGAGAAAGTGAGAGTGAGGAGTGAGGGGTGGGTAGAGACGTGGGGAGAGATGGAGATAATACGGGTTGGGTTGTGTCCGAAGATCAGCTTGAAAACAAATTATCTGTTGCAATCTCCACGACGGGAGACAACAGAATCACATGGTCTGTACGGTATTTGTTCCCATGTGCTCGTTACACCCCCTTCCACACCATCACCCCCCCCCCCCCCCACCCCACCCCCCAGTGGGTGATAAACGGAGGAGCGGGGAGACACGGGAAGCGGCTGGGAGATTGGGGGCGGGGAGTGAAATAAACATGTGTGCGGGACATTCTCTCGTACAATCACCCGCTGGCGACAGCACGTTGACATAATCTGCACATTACATGTTCACTCTCCACCGGTACCCCCCCCCCCTCGCTGTGAACACTGAGAGAGGCAGCTGTGCTCACGGGGCTGTGGTCACGGGGCTGTGGACTGGTGTGTCCAGTCCAGACACTGTCGCCAGTTGTGCTTCCTTCTACCCGACACTGAGAGCTTCATTGAACACACTGCCCCAACACTGCGCTTCCACCCAGTGTGATCACACAGACGGGAAGGGGGTCGAGAGCAGTGCGGGTGGGGGGTGGGGGTGGGGTGGACGTAGAGACAGGGCGGATGTCGGAATATGGGGTATAAACAACGCGGTCTAGGACCGAAGATCTGCTTTAAAACGAATTCTCTGTTGCATTTTCCACCCCGGGAGACAACAGATTCACCTGGTCTGTTTTGTCCTCTCGCTGTGAGCACAAATTCAGCTGTGATCACAGGGCAGTGGCGGGCGCAGGTGTGGGGGCGGCTAAAAAACATGACAGAGGTGGGGGGAGAGGTGGGGGAGGGGCGGGTGTGGGGGGGGGGGGGGAGATGGGGACCGACTGAGAGTGCTGCTGGGGGAGCAGAGGCGGAACAAAGACGGGCGGGGTCCAAGATGAGCTTCAAAACAAGCTGTCTTGAACAATCTACACCCCAGGCGACAGCGACTTACATGATCTGTACATTACATGTTTACTCTCCCACGATAACTCCCCCCCCCCCCACCACACACACACACACACGCACACACACAAAATGCGGGCTGTGTCCGAAGATCAGCTTGACCCCGGGAGATAGAAGGTTTACACAACCCGTACATTATTGTTCTCTCTACCATTAGCAGTGGTGGGTGGGTGGGGGGGGGGGGGGGGGGAGGGGGTTGGGGGGCGGGGGCGGGGAGATACGTACCGAGAGGGGGGAATACCACGATATACGGATAAGACAGGGGGAGTCTGGGAGAGTCGGCGAGCGAGGGGCGTACGTTCGGGCCAGGAGATGTGGGGATGGACTGGAGTGTGTGGAGCGACAGGCTGAGCGCGGTTTGACGGGGGGGGGGGGGGGGGGCGGGGGGGGGGGGGCGGACAGGCGACGGAACGGATGGCGAGGGTCGTGGGGAGAGAAAGTGAGAGTGGGGAGTGAGGGGTGGGTATAGACGTGGAGAGAGATGGAGGGTGGGGCTGTGGGTGGGGAGACGGAACAAAGACGGGCGGGGTCCAAGATGAGCTTCAAAACAAACTCTCTTGCACAATCTACACCCCAGGCGACAGCGACTTACATGATATGTACATTACTTGTTCACTCTTCCGCGCTACCCTCCCACCCTCTCACCATCACCATCACACACACACACACACACACACACACACACACACACACACACACACACACACACACCGTACACACACACACACACACACACACACACACATACCCACCCACACACACACACACACACACACACACACACACACACACGCAAATGCGGATTGGGTCCGAATATCAGCCTGACCCCGGGAGACAAGGTTTACGTAACCTGTACATTATTGTTCTCTCTGAGCAGTGGGGGGCGGCGGTTGGGTGACACACAGAGAGAGGGGGGTTATCGGGATATGGGAATAAGACAGGGGGTGTCTGGTAGAGTCGTGGAGAGGGGGGAGACATGGGTCGTGTGGTAGACCCGGAGAAGTGGGGATGGACTGGGGAGTGTGGAGTGATGAGCTGAGCGGAGAGAGATGGGAGAGGGCGGACAGGCGGCGGAACGGATGGCGAGGGGAGTGGGTAGAGCAGGTTAGAGTGGGGGTGAGGGGTGGCAAGAGAGGTGGGGACAGATGAAGCAATAAATAATAGACAATAGACAATAGGTGCAGGAGGAGGTCATTCGGTCCTTCGAGCCAGCACCGCCATTCAATGTGATCATGGCTGATCATTCTCAATCAGTACCCCGTTCCTGCCTTCTCCCCATACCCCCTGACTCCGCTATCCTTAAGAGCTCTATCTAGCTCTCTCTTGAATGCATTCAGAGAATTGGCCTCCACTGCTTTCTGAGGCAGAGAATTCCACAGATTCACAACTCTCTGACTGAAAAGGTTTTTCCTCATCTCAGATCTAAATGGCCTACCCCTTATTCTTAAACTGTGGCCCCTTGCTCTGGACTCCCCCAACATTGGGAACATGTTTCCTGCCTCTAACGCGTCCAACACCATAATAATCTGATATGTTTCCATAAGATCTCCTCTCATCCTTCTAAATTCCAGTGTATACAAGCCTAGTCGCTCCAGTCTTTCAACATATGACAGCCCCGCCATTCCGGGAATTAACCTAGTAAACCTACGCTGCACGCCCTCAATAGCAAAAATATCCTTACTCAAATTTGGAGACCAAAACTGCACACCGTACTCCAGGTGCGGTCTCACTAGGGCCAAGTACAACTGCAGAAGGAACTCTTTGCTCCTATACTCAACTCCTCTTGTTATGAAGGTCAAAATTTCATCGGCTTTCTTCACTGCCTGCTGTGCCTGCATGCTTCCATTCAGTGACTGATGCACGAGGACACCCAGATCTCGTTGTACGTCCCCTTTTCCTAACTTGACACCATTCAGATAATACTCTGCCTTCCCATTCTTACCACCAAAGTGGATAACCTCACACTTATCCACATTAAACTGCATCTGCCATGTATCCGCCCTCTTATACAACCTGTCCAGGTCACACTACAACCTCATAGCATCTTCCTCACTGTTCCCACTACCACCCATCGTTGTATCATCTGCAAGTTTGCTAATGGTACTTTTAATCCCTTCATCCAAGTCATTAATGTATATTGTAAATAGTATATTGTAAACAGCTGCGGTCCCAGCGCCGAGCCTTGCGGTACCCCACCAGTTACTGCCTGCCATTCTGAAAGGGACCTGGGAATGGGGCGCCGGGAGGGGAGACGGAACAAAGACGGGCGGGGTCCAAAGATGAATTTCAAAACAAACTCTCGTTCACAATCTACACCCCAGGCGACAGCGATTTACATGATGTGTACATTACTGGTTTACTCTCCCACGCTACCCGCCCCCCTTAGCCCCCCCCCCCGACACACACACACACACACACACATGCACACACACGGTGATAAAAGAAACGGGAGAAGAAACAAAGCTTGAAAACATATACCACCACATTAATATGGTTAATATACAAAAAGGCACAAAGTACTGGAGTAGCTCAGTGGGCAGACAGCAACTCTGGAAAACATTGGTAGGCAATATTTCTTCAGAGGGTCCCAACTTGAATGTCGGAGATACCAAACATAGACTGGTTGATCATTTAGCTGAACACCTTCGCTCACTCAGCCTGGGCCTAACTGATCTCCCGGTTGCCAAACACTTTCATTCCCCTTCCCATTGCCACAATGACCTTCGGTCCTGGATCTCCTCTATTGTCAGAATGAGGTCAATATGCAAATTAGAGCACCAGCACCTCATATCTCGCTTGGGCAGCTTAAAACCAAGCAGTAGAAGTTTTGATTTCTCGAACTTCAAGTAATTCTTGCATCCCCTCTTGCTCTCCGTCTCACCCCCACGTGTCATCCTCGTGTTTCATTACCTACAGCTCGTTTTCACCTAGCCCACAGTCTACAATCGTCTGTTTCGTTTATCGTTGTTACTTTTGGGCATATCTTTCATTCATTTGTTTGATATCTCTCTATATCACTATCTTTATCTCTAGTTTCCATATCCCCTGACTTTCAGTCTGAGGACAGGTCTCGACCCGAAACACCAGCTATTCCTTTTCTGCAGAGATGCTGCCTGACCCGCTGAGATACTCCAGATGTTTGTGTCTATGTTCAGTTTAAACCAGTATTTACAGTTCCTTCCTACACAGGGTATCCCAGCGCTATATTTCTATATCTTTGAGTTGCTCTCGACTGCTAGCAATCAGCAGATATGAATAATTGAAAGATGCTGCATGGAAACAGGTCGTTAGCCAACTGAGTCCAAGCCGAACAGTAATCGCCCGTTCACACGAGTTCTATGTTATCACACTTTCTTGTCACAGGCAGCCAACCATGAAATGCTCCCTTTATTGCCACACTTTGCCTCTTTCTTGTCCACCCCATACACGCTCGGGGCAATTTACGAAAAACAATTAACCTACAAACCCGCACGTCTTTGAATATGGGGGAAGACGGAGCATCCAGAGGAAACCCTCACAGTCACCGAGAGAACATGCAAACTCCACATAGACAGCTCGTGAGGTCTGGTACGATCTCGGGTCTCTGGCGCTGTGAGGTAGCATCTCGAGCAGTTACATCTCTGCACCAGACGTTGCAGCAATATGGAAAGGGAGTGCGTACGTGAACTTTACTTGGGGTTGTGTCTTGTGGCCAGAGGTGGGAACACATGCTGAGCTGTTGCAGAAAGGAGGGCTCTACACAGAACTGGTCAGCAGACAGACCAGCAAATGAAACCGGCGCCTGTGAGGGAGGCACGCAGACCAAGGACCGCGTTATGGATTCCAGGCATTTATTCCCACTGGACGATTCATTCAGAGATGAGATGTAAGGAAGCTATGCTCCAATGACACGCCCTCTCCACCGGTCGGTCTGACAACACAATATCCACACAGATTCCAGCAGGGTGCGTCGAGTGTGTCATCCAGGTACACAGGTTCAGAGAACACACCGAATCTATACATAAATTATACCTAAATTCTACAGGAGAGTGAAAAGAAAAACACACCAAAAAGCTAGACATTAATGCAAAACAGCTGGCAGCGCTGCAGCCTCACGGCCCTGAAAACTTGGGTTCGATCCGGACCTCGCGTGGTCTCTGTGCGAAGTTTACAGCTTCTCTCTGTGGCTGCGTGTGTTTGCTCCAGATGGTCTAGCTTCCTCCCACATTCCAAAGACGTGCAGGGCAAAGAAAATGCACGTTTATAAAAAGTGTAAGGTCCACAATGAGGCAGGTTGGGAGATCAGGACGACACGCTACCTTATGGAAGGACTGTTCAGCATTCAAATAACAGCGGGGAAGTAGCTGTTCCTGAGCCTAGAAGGACGTGTTTTCAAGTTTCTGTATTCGCTGCCTGATGGGAGAGGGGAGAGGAAAGAATGATAGGGGTGGACAAGTCATAGATTATGTTGGATGCTTTTCCAACGCAGTGTGAACCATAGATGGTCACTGGTGGAAAGTCTGGTCTGTGTGATCGACTGGGCTAAATCTACAACTCTGCAATTTTTTACAGTCTTGGGCAGCGCTGTGCCCAACATTGATTGAACACATTTCTTCCTTTCCCCTTACCACCTATCCCCTTCGTCCTATATTGCTCTGACCACATGTTGTGCCTCTTCTATCCCATCTCACACTTTTTGTCTTTTCATCTCTGCCCTTGCCCAAACATCTTCCAAACAAACCCTTCTCCTGAC
Organism: Rhinoraja longicauda; assembly: GCF_053455715.1. NCBI lineage: Eukaryota > Metazoa > Chordata > Chondrichthyes > Rajiformes > Arhynchobatidae > Rhinoraja > Rhinoraja longicauda. Next base: position 67,529,879 of record NC_135956.1, read on the forward strand.
CTATCCACCCATCACTTGCTAGACTTTGCCCCCCCCCCCGCCACCCTCTCTTCCAACTTTCTATCCATTCTACCACTACAATAAGTCTGAACAAGTCCCAAGCTAAAATATCACCGATCCATGTTCTCCAGAGATGCTGCCTGACCCCCTGAGCTACTCCAGCACATTGTGTCCTTTTTTGTAAACCAGCATCTGCAGATCTTTGTCTCTGCTTCCTCTGGCAGATTGTTCCATCTACCCAGCACCGTTTGTGAAAAGGTTATCCCATAGGTTCATATTGTACCTTTCTCCTCTCACTCTCCTTTAAACAATAGACAATAGACAATAGACAATAGGTGCAGGAGTAGGCCATTCAGCCCTTCGAGCCAGCACCGCCATTCAATGCGATCATGGCTGATCACTATCAATCAGTACCCCGTTCCTGCCTTCTCCCCATACCCCCTCACTCCGCTATCCTTAAGAGCTCTATCCAGCTCTCTCTTGAAAGCATCCAACGAACTGGCCTCCACTGCCTTCTGAGGCAGAGAATTCCACACCTTCACCACCCTCTGACTGAAAAAGTTCTTCCTCATCTCCGTTCTAAATGGCCTACCCCTTATTCTCAAACTGTGGCCCCTTGTTCTGGACTCCCCCAACATTGGGAACATGTTATCTGCCTCTAATGTGTCCAATCCCCTAATTATCTTATATGTTTCAATAAGATCCCCCCTCATCCTTCTAAATTCCAGTGTATACAAGCCCAATCGCTCCAGCCTTTCAACATACGACAGTCCCGCCATTCCGGGAATTAATCTAGTGAACCTACGCTGCACGCCCTCCATAGCAAGAATATCCTTCCTCAAATTTGGAGACCAAAACTGCACACAGTACTCCAGGTGCGGTCTCACCAGGGCCCGGTACAACTGTAGAAGGACCTCTTTGCTCCTATACTCAACTCCTCTTGTTACGAAGGCCAACATTCCATTGGCTTTCTTCACTGCCTGCTGAACCTGCATGCTTCCTTTCATTGACTGATGCACTAGGACACCCAGATCTCGTTGAACCCCCCCTCCTCCTAACTTGACACCATTCAGATAATAATCTGCCTTTCTATTCTTACTTCCAAAGTGAATAACCTCACACTTATCTACATTAAACTGCATCTGCCATGTATCCGCCCACTCACACAACCTGTCCAGGTCACCCTGCAGCCTTATTGCATCTTCCTCACAATTCACACTACCCCCCAACTTAGTATCATCTGCAAATTTGCTAATGGTACTTTTAATCCCTTCGTCTAAGTCATTAATGTATATCGTAAATAGCTGGGGTCCCAGCACCGAACCTTGCGGTACCCCACTGGTCACTGCCTGCCATTCCGAAAGGGACCCATTTATCCCCACTCTTTGCTTTCTGTCTGTTAACCAATTTTCTATCCATGTCAGTACCCTACCCCCAATACCATGTGCCCTAATTTTGCCCACTAATCTCCTATGTGGGACCTTGTCGAAGGCTTTCTGAAAGTCGAGGTACACCACATCCACTGACTCTCCCTTGTCAATTTTCCTAGTTACATCCTCTTACCCTATTACCTATTACCTCTGTTTTTTTATTCCACTAGCCTTGGAATAAGATGATATGCATTCACCCTTTCGATTCCCCTGATGATTTTATACATTCATTATACATTTGACCACTTCCGACTTTTCTGAGTTAACTTCCATCAGCCATTCATTTACCCATTTTCCAAGTCAATATAGAACCTGTTCTAACCTTAGACAACATTCCTCACCATCCTCCATACCGCCAACTTTGGTGTCATCCACCATCTTCATGCCACCTGTCATCTCATTTGGCTTGTTAACCGCTGCCTTCCTTGGATATGTGGAACGACCAGTGAACTGACATCCCTCTCCTTGCGCGTCCACTTATGTGCCATGGGGGTGACTACTTGAGGGCTTGAGGGTGTTATCTGATATCTGACTAGCTGTTATCTGACTAGCCGCCCTTGAGGACCCAGTAAGCCAGACCCTGGTTCCCTCTCCCCTCGTATCGGCCTCGCTCCTCACCCATCATAGACATAGAATCAGGAGATGAAGAATCAGTATGGATAGAAATGAGGAATTGTAAGGGTAAAAAGGACCCTAATGGGAGTTATCTACAGGCCCCCGAACAGTAGACTCGACATAGGGTGTAAGTTGAATCAGGAGCTAAAATTGACATGTCGCAACTGTAATGCTATGGTGGTTATGGGAGATTTCAACTTGCAGGTAGACTGGGAAAATCAATTGGTAATGGACCCCAGGAAAGAGAGTTTGTGGAGTGTCTCAGAGATGGATTCTTAGAACAGCTTGTACTGGAGGCAAACAGGGGGAAGGCAATTCTGGATTTTGGGTATGTAAAGAGGAAAAAAATAGTCAAGGCGAATGTGGGTCCCTTGAAGATAGAAGCAGTGGAATTTATTATGGGGGACAAGGAAATGGCAGATGAGTTGAACCGGTGCTTTGGATCTGTCTTCACTAAGGAAGATACAAGCAATCTCCCAGATGCTCTAGTGGACAGAGATCCTCGGGTGACGGAGGAACTGAACGAAATCCACATTAGACAGGAAATGGTGTTGGGTAGACTGATGGGACTGAAGGCTAATAAATCCCCAGGGCCTGATGGTCTGCATCCCAGAGTACTTAAGGAGGTGGCGCTAGAAATTGTGGATGCATTGGTGATCATTTTCCAATGTTCTATAGATTCCTGTGGATTGGAGGGTAGCTAATCTTGTCTCACTTTTTAAGAAAGGAGGGAGAGAGAAAACGGTAAATTATAGACCAGTTAGTCTTACATCAGTGGTGGGAAGATGCTGGAGTCAATTATAAAAGACGAAATTGCGGAGCATTTGGAGAGTAGTAACAGGATCGTTCCGAGTCAGCATGGGTTTTCGAAGGGGAAATCATGCTTGACTAATCTTCTAGAATTCTTTGAGGATGTAACTAGGAAAATTGACAGGGGAGAGCCGGTGGATGTGGTGTACCTTGACTTTCAGAAAGCCTTCGACAAGGTTCCACATAGGAGATCAGTGGGCAAAATTAGAGCACATGGTATTGGAGGTAGGGTACTGACATGGATAGAAAATTGGTTGACAGACAGAAAGCAAAGAGTGGGGATAAATGGGTCCCTTTCAGAATGGCAGGCAGTAAGTAGTGGGATACCGCAAGGTTCGGTGCTCGGACAGCAGCTATTTAAAATATACATTAATGACTTGGATGAAGGGATTAAAAATAACATTAGCAAATTTGCAGATGATACAAAGCTGGGTGGTAGTGTGAACTGTGAGAAAGTTGCTGTGAGGTTGCAGGGTGACTTGGACAGGTTGTATGAGTGCGCGGATGCATGGCAGATGCAGTTTAATGTGGATAAGTGTGAGGTTATCCACTTTGGCGGTAAGAATAGGAAGGCAGAGTATTATCTGAATGGTGTCAATTTTGGAAGAGGGGACGTACAACGAGATCTGGGTGTCCGAGTGCATCAGTCACTGAAAGGAAGCATGCAGATACAGCAGGCAGTGAAGAAAGCCAATGGAATGTTGGCCTTCATAATAAGTTGAGTATAGGAGCAAAGAGGTCATTCTGCAGTTGTACAGGGCCCTAGTGAGACCGCACCCGGAGTACTGTCTGCAGTTGTGGTCTCCAAATTTGAGGAAGGATATTCTTGCTATTGAGGGCGGTGCAGCGTAGGTTTACTAGGTTAATTCCTGCAACGGCGGGACTGTCATGTGTTGAAACACTGGAGCGACTAGGCTTGTATACACTGGAATATAGCAGGATGAGAGTGGATCTTATCGAAACGTTTTAGATTATTAAGTGATTGGACACGTTAGATGCAGGAAACATGTTCGCAATGTTGGGGGAGTCCAGAACAAGGGGCCATAGTTTCAGAATAAGGGGTAGGCCATTTAGAACTGAGATGAGGAAAAACTTTTCCATTCAGAGAGTTGTGAATCTGTGAAATTCTCTGTCTCAGAATGCAGTGGAGGCCAATTCTCTGAATGCATTCAAGAGATAGCTAGATAGAGCTCTTCGGGATAGCGGAGTCAGGGGGTATTGGGAGAAGGCAGGGACGGGGTACTGATTGAGAATGATCAGCCATGATCACATTGAATGGCGGTGCTGGCTCGAAGGGCCGAATGGCCTCCTCCTGCACCTATTGTCTATTGTCCATTATCATGTCCAACATGCTTGCCGGTTCCATCCTCCCGGTCTCTGGTCTCGGGGGAGGAGCACAAGCCGGCTCGGCGGCTCCCCCACAAGGCTGCGGTATCACATTTATGAACTTGTTATTACACCCAGAACCATGTTACCATCACGTGGTGCTGCCTCTTGGGACGGTGGGTCATGACATGGTTCTCAATGATTCAATGGTGCTTTATTTGTTACATATATAACTGCACAGTGAAAGTAGTTTTTGCATATGATAAACATGCAGGCGCCGCCATATTTTGGCGCCATTATTCAAAGTCCCAAGTCTAGTCGGCAGGGCAAAAGATGTTGCGGAGCAGTTCCTGCAAACCGACATGTCTCTTTGTCCGCCCATCGTTGTGTCCCAGGGACGCCTCCGGTGGCCGACCTTGGCTACAAACCTCTATAAGGTCAACCTGTGTGCCCATTCACTCGAGAGAACACAAACCAGTCCCTCCTTAACACTCAAGTCCTCCAGTCATCGCAACATCCTTGTGAATCTTTTCTGCACCCGCCTCTCGCTTAGTCCTACAGCAGTGCGACTCAACTGCATACAGCATTCCAAGTGCGCTCTCACCAACAGCTTCTACAGTTATAGCCGGACATCCCAACTCCTGTACTCATTGCCGTGACCGTCAAAGGCAAAAGTGCGTGATCCTTCTTCACTACTGTGGGGCGGCGCAATGGCACTGCGGTCGAGCCGTTGCCTTACAACGACAATGACCCGGGTTTGATCAGGACCACGGGTGTTATCTCTGCAGAATTTGCACATCCTCCCTGTGACCGCGTGGATTTCCTCCGGGTGTTCCGGTTTCTTCCCATATCCCAAAGACGTGCAGGTTTGTAGATTAATTGGATTCTATAAATTGCGCTCGTGTGTAGGATGAGAAACTGGGTCAACATAGAACTAGTGTATGGAGAATGGCCCATACCCGAAACGTCACCCATCCTTTTCCTCCATAGATGCTGCCTGACCCGCTGATTACTCTCACATTTTGTGTCTATCTTTAGTAAACGGGTGATCAATGGTCAGCGTGGACTACATGGGCCTAAGGATCTGTTGCCACGCTGTATCTCTAACCTAAACGCTGTGTCTATATATGTTGTTACTTTCAAGGACCTATGTACTTGTATCCCCCCTCTCCCCCTTTACAAAAACACTCCCAGCGCCCGATCCAAGTGACAGTACTTGGACCTCGTGAGCACGTTCCCTGGGCTGGAGTCAGCGCTGGACGGCCGTGGACGAGGCGGCCTCTCTGCCCGGCGTTGGGGTGCAGAGACCCGGGAGGTGAGTCAGTCCGTTCCACGGGATCGTCGGGGTGGTGGCAGTTCGAGCCCTTTCCAGGCCGCCCCCCCCACCGGTGGAGTCGTCGGGAGCTACCAGGGACCTAGTCAGACCTAGTGTCGACCCTCGGGTCGGGCTGACCTCCGGAGGCCGGTGGCGGTGCTGGTCGGCCCGGAGGTGAGTGCCTGGGTGCGGCGGGTGTTCGCAAGGACGGGCCTCACGCCGCTGGTCGGGCCGGGAGGCGTAGGGCCTCGAACCTCTGACCTTGTGTTTCATTTATTTCCGTAGCCCCTTTTACCTACTTTCTCACCAATCATAAACCATGTGCAGATAAGGCCAATTAGTGCGTCTAACATTCGTGAGGCTGCTGGCGCGTCGCCAGCGCTGACAGGCTGTATGCAAAGCCAACGTGGGCGTGAAGGCTTCACAAAGTAAATGGCAGGATGGACAAATGAGAGTCAGTGACTGTTGTTACATGGAGTTTCAGAAGGCCTTTGATAAGGTACCATATGTGAGGCTGCTGATGACGATGAGAGCCCATGGTATCAGAGGGAAGATACTAGCTTGGACAGCAGGTTGGCTGGGTGGCAGAGGCAATGTGTGGCAAGAAAGGGAGCATTTCATGGTTGGCTGCCTGTGCCTAGCGGAGTTTAACAAGCGTTGGAGACGGGGTCACTATTGTACATAAACGATTTGGATGAAGGAATTAAAGTGTCTGTGGCCAGGTTTACGGATTACACGTAGATAGGTGGGGGGGGGGGGGGGTGGTGGGGGCGTGGGGGTAGTTGGTGGGTGGGGTTGGTGGGTGGGTGTGTGGGGGATGGGGGTTTTTGTGTGGGTGGAGGGTTTGGGTGGGTGGGTGGGGGGGGGGGGCAGGTGGTATAGTGAAAGCAGTGGTTCTGCAGAAGTACCTGGACAGATTGGAAGAGTGGGCAAAGAAGTGGCAGATGGAATACAGCGGAGTAAAATGTGGAGTCATTCATTTTGGTTGTAGGAACAAAGACGTAGACTGTCTGGTAAATAGGGAGAGACCCAGACATTTGAGGTGCAGCGGGAGTGCTGGTGCAGGATTTTCAAAACGTTCATTTGCAAGTTGAATCAGTCGTAAAGAAGGCACATGCAATTTTAGCATTTATTTCGAGAGGACCAGGATATAAAACAGGGATGTAATGCCGAGGCTTCATAAGGCACAGGTCAGAGCGCATTTGGAGTATTTTGAAGAGTTCTGGACTCCATGTCTGAGAAGGATGTGCTGGTGTTGGAGTGGGTCTTGAGGAGGTTTACAAGAATGATTCCAGGAATGATTGGGTTAACGTATGACGAGTGTTTGGCGCCACTGAGCCTGTAGTCGCTGGAGTTTATGAGGGTGGGGATGAGGGGCTCATTGAAACTTACCGGATAGTGAAACGCTTGGTATTGGGGATGTGGGGAGTATGTTTCTACTGGTGGGAGGTTCTTGGCTCCGAGGACACAACCTTAGACTAAAAGGACGCACTTTTGGAAAGGAAATGAGGTGAATATTCTTTAGACAGAGGATGATAACATGGGACCACCCGAATCTAAAGGAGGGGACGCGGCACTGCTAAATCCTCCCGCACAGAAACCGCATAGAAGGCGCTGAAACCACGATCAGACCCAAGTGTATCTTTGGCACAATGTGCTGGATAATGTCTTTGACATGGAGCGTATCTCCGAAAACAGCGCGGGGTCCGCCAACGATCAACGTCTTCCTGAATGTGACACATCCCCCTTCTGGGACACTGCCTCGCCCCGTCCCTCCCCCGTCCCTCCCCACTCCCCCATCCATCCACATTCCCCAGTCTCCCCACAACCCCAGTCCATTTCCACACTCCATATCCACCTCAACTCCCTACGTTCGCTCGCCACTCCCCGCCCCTCACTACAATCTGCCCCTCGCTATATCATGCCATCTACCCCTTCTCCCTACTGTCTCTCCCCACTCCCTCGTCCTTTCCTGCACCCTTCTCTCCACTTCTCCCTCATCCCACAATCCCTGTCATTCCCCATTCCGTCACGTCCCTTCGCATGCCTCCCACCTCGTCACAGCCCCCCTTTCTCTCCCCACCCCCACTCTCCGACACGCCCCTTTCTCCCACTTCCCCCGTTCTCTCCATTGCCCTCGTCTGTCCCACCACCTCCCACCTTTCTCATTCCCCCCATCTCCACAACACCCCTGTCTATATCAGTACCCGAGGATATCCTCAGTCCCTATCCTTTCCAGCACCGCCATCACCCACATTCCCTACGCACACCCAACTGTCCCTCCATTTCTTCCCATTTCCCCCCGCTTTCCCCATTCCACATCTCAATGCAATCTCTCTCCCAACTCCCCCAAAGATCTCCACTCGCTTTCTCCACCTACTACCCCCACTCCCCCAACCATCCCTTTCCCCGCTCCCCAACTCCCACTCCCCACCCCACTCCACGTTATTCCTCCGTCCCTCCCCTCGTGTCACTCGCACCGCCAATCCTGGCCTATCCTTGCAGTGCAGTTATTGCCGTTGAACTCGCCAGCTCCCGATCCCGCTCCCCATCCTGCGCCTCTGTCTGCCCTGCCCACTCCACATGCTCCATTTGCCCTCTACATCATGGTCGCCTCCCCCCTCGCTCCACCCACAACTGCCCCTTCCTCCACCCCCTGCTCCTTCCTCCACTCCCCCTCCCCGCGGACACATTAGTGTTGACCCTCCCGAGTGTGTGCGTAAACTTTGTGCAAACGCAGTGTTGGGGGCAGTGTGTTCACAGAAGCTCTCTGTGTCGGGCAGAAAGAAGCACAAGGACGACAAGTGTTTGCACAGCGAAGGTTTATTCAGCACGGCGCCACACCCTGACATAAAGCGCTATCTTCAGCTTTAAGCAACATGCAGCGGGTAAACACGGGATTTCGGTCGGGAAATAGAAGCGCGGCGCATCGCGGGGAATCTCCGCGCTCACAGTGAGAGGGACAGACCGTCACTGAGAGTCAACACGGAGCTCTGGACGGTGGGGGCCTCGGTGATGGTCAGTGGGTGTGGACCGTCCGTTGATGGGTCACTCTGAGTGGACACAGATAGTGACTCCGTCGTAAGTTTTGAACATGATGTTTTCGGCTGGGAAGTTTTTCATGCAGTAGACCCCATTGTACCGGCGGATGGCATGGACCATGTACCCGGGCAGTTTGCTTTTGAGGTGTGTCACCACTTGCCCTGCATCATTGCAATCCCTTTTATCACTCATGAGCTTCAGTATCGTGTTACAATCAATGGCGGTTTTCGACGTGCTGTAGGAGACTACACAATTGATGCCTTTGAGTCGGTAGAAGTAGAAAAAGTTGACGCCTTTTGTGCAGTGATATGCGAAGCCGCCCACCTCGTCGTACACAATCAGCGCCCAATAAAGCCAGTAGTATTTCTTTGCCAGCGCCTGGTGGTATTTGAAGGATTGGTCCGAGTGCGAGGTGACTTTGTTATCTTTGATCATCACCTCCAAGTCGCTCTTCGCCTGATCCAGAAACTCGGCGGTGCAGCGATCCACTATGGCCTTCATCTTCACCTCCACCTTACCCATTTTCAATTCCCACTCCTTCTTGATGCTTTCTACGTCGTTACCGGTGATCGCGGTCTGACCCACGAGGGCGATCAGGCCGATGCAGAAGAGCGTCTTCAGCCGGGCGCACATCTGCTCCATCACCCGACGGTTCTTCTTGCTTGAAATCATGGCCGTTTCCAGGATCGGGACCCCGAACACGAAGTTTTCGCCCATGATGCCGTCGTAGAGGGTGTGGAGGTTCTGGTCGCCTTTGGTGTCCTTGAAGTGATCGATGAATTCCTCTTTCTCCGCCTCCATGTATTCGGATCGGGCACTGATGATCTCCATGTACTTTCTGAACTGGTTTTTCAGATTCTCCTCCACTGGGGCGTACAAGCTCCGTGACGTGCTCTGCTCCACCGCGCGTAGCACGTTTCCCAGTTCTTCCGAGATCACGTCCAGCTTGTTCCTGACTTCCCCGAACTGTTCCTTCATGTAAGCTAACTCTTCGCTGTCCTGGCCACCTAGGGCCAATCCGATGAGTAGTCCGGCCAAGCCGGCGATGGGCCCGAGTACTCCGGCCGCAGAAGCAAACTTCTCCAGACTGGCAAACACTTCCATTGCCGCCCCCATATCGGCCATAGCCCCCGTCAGCTCAATGGCATCGCTCATGATGTCGCGAGTCGTGGATGCGGTGGGTTCTCTTGACTGGGTGCTGTAGAGGAAAAAATTAAGGTTGCGAGGAAGCCCAGCAAAGCGGAACGGTGAAGAGTGGAGAGGAGGGAGGATTGCGGAAGAGATGGGGGTGAGGGCATGGAGGAGAAGCGGGTGGAGGAGGGGTGGGGGCAACTCCTGGTAGGGAGGGGACTGAGAGTCGGCGATGAGATTGCAAGACAGGAGAGAGATAGAGGCGTGGGGGGTGGGTCAGATAGGGACATGGGAAGCGGTGGAGTAACGTGGAAGGGGGGAGTTGAAGGGAAGCGGCAGGGAGAGTGAAGAAAGACGGCCGTGCGGCACCCAATCCTGCGGAGAGTTACTTTCAAGGACACTTCGCTGGTTCGTGGGTGAGGGACTTACCCCCCTCCACCACCCCCCCCCCCCCTGCAGGCGGGTTCCGGATATCAGCTTCAAACCCCCCCCCCCCCCCCTCCCCCACCGCCCATGCTGTGAACGGGGGAGTCAGCTGTGTTCACGGGGCTGTGCCCTGTGTGTTCTGTCCAGACAATGTCGTCAGTTGTGCTTACTTCTACCTGACGCTGAGCTTCATTGAACACAGTGCGTCCAACAATGCGGTTGCATCGAGTTTGCTCACGGATTCGGGAGGGGGACCAAGTGCAGTGCGGCAGCGGGGTTTATGGTTGGGGGAGGGGGGGAGTGAGTGGATAGAGCCGTGAAGGGAGGAAGATTTAATGGGAACCCGAGGGCCAACGTTTTTTACACAGAGGGCGATGGGTGTATGGAAGAAGCTGCCTGGGGAGGTAGTTGAGGCTGGTATTATCACACCCTTTAAAAAAACATCTGACAGATACACGGGTATGATTGTTTTAAGGGGGTTGAGTCAAATGCAAGCAGATGGGCAATCATGTTCTGCGTGAGCAAGTTGGGCCGAAGGGCGTGTTTCCATGTTGTATGATTCTTTATGACGTGGGGAGTGGAGAGAGACGGGGGAGTTGTTAAGGATAAAGAAACGATTTACGAAGATGCTGCCGGGACCTGTGGATCTGGGCTACAGGGAGAGGTTGAGTCATCCGAGACACTATATCTTGGAGCGCAGGTGGATGATGGATAATCTTGCTCGATCCCGGGGTCGGGAACTATCCCTCCCCGGAACGAGATCAAATCCAAGAGGGGATCTTAATCAGCTTCAAATCAAACTTATTTGATGACTGTCCCCCTGTTCCCACCACCCACACTCCCATCGCTGTCACCACAGGGATAGCCCGTTGTGTTCACGGCTCTGTGGTTCAGTGGTGAAACGTCACCAATTCCTTCCCTCCAGAGATGCTGCCTGACCCGCTGAGTTGCTCCAGCATTTTGTGTCTATATCCAGCCCAGACATATCGCTCATTGTGTTTCCTTGTACCTGACAATGAGCGTTTCATTGCACACATTGCCCGCAAAACTGCGCTTGCACCGAGTTTGATCACACAGTTGGGAGGGGGAACAGGAGGAGTGCGGTGCGGTGGGAGGGGGGGAGATCGAGGGGGTGCAGACAGCCGTGAGGGGCGAAAGATTTACGAGGAGACTCGAAGGCAACCTTTTTTTTCATTGAGGGTGGTGGGTGTGTGGAACGAGCTGCCGGAGGATGTAGTTGAGGGGGGGGGGGGGTGAGGGGGTGGGGTGGGGCGGCAAACGAGCAGGGGAGTGAAGGAACGACCGGAGGAGTGGGAGGGCGACGAGGCGAGTGGGCGAGAAACGGAGGGAGGGGGGGGGGGGCGAGAAACGGGGAGGGACGAGAGAGGAGGCCCAATGCCAAAGAGACGCGGGACAGGGCGAGAGACGGGGAGTGGGAGAGAAATGGGGAATGGGCGAGAAACAGGGGCAGAAGGCCAAATACGGGGGTGGGGATGCGAGACGGGCAGTGGAATGAGAAGAGATTGTGAGTGATTGGGAGGATGGGGAGAAACTGGGGGAGTGGTGTGACACAGGAGGAGTGCGGAGAGACGGCAGGAGTTGGGAGGAACGGAGGGTGTGGGGGAGACGTGCGGAGGGGGGTGGAGTGGGGAGAGACGGGGGATGCGGGACGTATCCGAAGAAGAGTTACCTTCACGAACACATCGCTCGTTCATGGTTCATGTCGCTGGGACGTTCACTCGGATCGGACGATCGGGAAAATTGGGACAGACTTTTATTCACCTGGACCCTCCTCCTTCCCCAACCAAAATCGTCCACTCCACGTTGCCCCTCCCCAGGGGCGGAACATATGCGGGCGGGGTGCGAAGATGAGCTCCATAACAAATTCTCTTGGACAAACTCCACCCCGGTTAGCATGACCTGTGCACTAGGTTCGTATGACCCGGACACCAGGTTAGCATGACCTGTGCACTATTCTTCACTCTTTCCCGTTACGCCCCCTCCCCAACCCCGCGCTGTGAGCACAGGGGGAGTCAGCTGTGTTCACCGGGATGTGGCCAGGTGTGACCTGTCCAAGCACTATCGCCAGTTGTGCTTCCTTCTACTTGCCGCCATGAGCTTAATTGACCACCCTGCCCCCAACACTGCGCTTGCACCGAGTTTAATCACACAGACGGGAAGAGCAGTGGGATGGGGAAGACGAAGACAGAGGGGGATACCAGTAAGTGGGGACAAGACAGGGTTGGGGGGGGGGGTGTTTGGGAGAGTCGGAGAGAGAGGAGAGACGGAGACGTGGGAATGGATTGGGGAGTGGATACAGGCGGGGTCCGAAGATCACCTTGAAACCAAATTCTCAGTTGCGATCTCCAGCCAGGAAGATAACGATTTACATGGTCTGTACAGTATTTGTTACAACGTCCTCGTTAACCCCCTCCCCCTCCCCCACATCCCTCCTCTCGCTGTGAGCACAGTCAGTTGTGCTCACAGGGCTGTGGCGGGTGCAGGAGTGGAGGCGCCTACAGACAGGGGATGGGGTAGGGGGAGGAGGAACGATGAGAGAGGGAGTCGGGGGAACAGGCGAGGGACGGGGCAGTGAGGGAGACACGGGGAGCGACGGAGTGTGGGGCTGGGGGAGGGGAGACGGAACAAAGGCGGGCGGGGTCCGAACAACTTCAAACCAAACTCTCTTGTACAATCTACACCCCAGGCGACAGCTGTTTACTCCGCCTAAAGGAGCTCGTCCTCCACCCTCAACAACTTCTTCTTTGACTACTCCCACTTCCGCCAAGTCCAAGGCGTAGCTATGGGCCGCACCTACCGTGTGCAGTTTTGGTCTCCAAATTTGAGGAAGGATATTCTTGCTATTGAGGGTGTGCAGCGTAGGTTTATTAGGTTAATTTCCGGAATGGCGGGGCTGTCGTATGTTGAAAGACTGGAGCGACTAGGCTTGTATACTCTGGAATTTAGAAGGATGAGAGGAGATCTTATGGAAACGTATAAGATTATTAAGAAGTTGGACACGTTCGAGGCAGGAAACATGTTCCCAATGTTGAGGGTGTCCAGAACAAGGGGCCACAGTTTAAGAATAAGGGGTAGGCCATTTAGAACTGAGATGAAAAACTTTTTCAGTCAGAGAGTTGTGAATCTGTGGAATTCTGTACCTCAGAAGACAGTGGATGCCAATTCTCTGAATGCATTCAAGAGAGAGCTAGATAGAGCTCTTAAGGATAGCGGAGTCAGGGGGTATGGGGAGAAGGCATGAACGGGGTACTGATTGAGAATGATCAGCCATGATCACATTGAATGGCGGTGCTGGCTCGAAGGGCCGAGTGGCCTGCTCCTGCACCTATTGTCTATTTTCTATTGTCTATTCCTCTAATCCCAATTCCGGGTGTGGGGACCATATAACCAGGGGAGTGCGGAGAGGGGGAAGATACCGGGGTGTGGGGGAGGGACAGGGCAAGTAGGGGAGAGGCGGGGAAAGTTGGAAGCATCGGAGGGAGTTGGGAATAAAAGGGGGAGTGGGAACAGACGAGGTGGGGGGGGGGGCAAGACCGGGATCGTGGGGACCTGTAGGGGGTGTTGGGAGAGGAGTGGGTTGTAGGGGAGAGGGGTCGAGAGTAGAGAAGAGACGAGATGGGTGGGTGGGGGGGGGGGGGTTAGACAGGGACGATCAAATTATACTGCATCTGCCATGCATCTGCTCACACAGTCAACCTGTCCAAGTCACCCTGCAACCTCTTAACATCCTCTTCGCCGTTCACACTGATACCCAGCTTTATGTCCTCTGCAAACTTGCTAGTGTCATGTCTAATTCCATCATCCAAATTGTTAATAAATGTTGTAAATAGTAGGGGCTCCAGAACCAAGCCTTGCGGCACTCCACTCGCCACTGCCAGCTATTCTGAAAATGACCCGTTTATTCCTACTCCTTGTTTCCTGTCTGCCAACCAATTCTCTATCCATGTCAATACCCCACCCCCAATACCATGTGCTCTCATTTTGCTCACCAATCTCCCGTGTGGAACCTTATCAAAGGCTTTCTGAAATTCTAGATACACGACATCCACTGGCTCTCCATAATCCATTTCCATCATTACATCCTCAAAAAAATTCAGAAGATTAGTCAAGCAGGATTTCCCCTTCATAAATCCATGCTGACTTGGACTTATCCCTTTACTGCTATCCAAATGGGCCGTTATTACCTCTTTAGCAATCGACTCCAGCATCTTCCCCACCACCGAAGTCAGGCTAACTGGTCCATAATTCCCCGTTTTCTCTCTCACTCCTTTCTTGAAAAGTGGGATAACATTAGCTACTCTGCAATCCGCAGGAACTGATCCTGATTCAATTGAACATTGGAAAATAATCACCAATGCGTCCACGATTTCTAGAGCCACCTCCTTGAGTAACCTAGGATGCAGACAATCAGGCCCTGGGGATTTATCAGCCTTCAGTCCCATCAGTCTACCCAATACTATTTCTCGCCTAATGCAAATTTCTTTCAGTTCTTCTATGTCCCTCGATTCTTCAAGATTATCTTGAAAACAAATGCTTTTTTTGCGATCACCACGCCGGGGGACAACAGATTCACATGTTCTGTACAGTATTCGCTCCATCGTTCGCTGTGAGCACAGAGAGGGTCGGCTGTGTTAACAGGGCCGTGGTTTGGAATAGGGAGAGGCGAGCGGGGAATGGTGGAGCGGTAGGGGGTATCGACGTCTTCCGGGGATGGGGGGGGAGGGGATGCTGGGGCGGGGGGAGACGGGGGGAATGGGGAAAGGCGGCGCTGCGGAGTCGGGCCGATAGTTAGCACTGGGATCTGACCCCTCCCAGGAGACGGAGCAAGTGAGGGCGAGGTTCGAGGATCAACTTCAAAACAAACTCTCTTCTCCAATCTAATCCGCGGGCGGCAGCAGTGTACATGATCTGTGCAATTCTTGTTATCTGTCGACAGGAGAGCGGTGTGTGGAGTGCGAGAGACTCGGACTGTGGACGTGAGACGGGGGAGGGTTGTATGGGGAGATGAAGGGAGTGTGGGGAGCTAGAGGGAGATGGTAAGAGACGGGGGAGTGGGGAGTGACCAGCAGATCGGGAAGCAAATGGGGGTGGTGGACAAGCGGCGGTGAAGGTGCGATGAGGGGAGCCGTAGGAGTTTTTAATCGACGTGGAGAGAAGGGAGAGACGTGAAGTGAGGGGAGGAGTGGGGAGACGGAGGGCGGTTCATGTGCAGATGCTACCGGCAGTTGTGCTACCTTCTACCTGACAGTGAGAGTTTCATCGAACACACTGCGCCCAACACTGCGCTTGCACCGCCGATTTTGATCACAGCTCGGGAGGGGCTATGGGAGCAATGCGGCAGAGAAAGGGGACAGGGCGAGAGAGGGGGAGTGGGAGAGAAATGGGGAGTGGGTGCGAAACGGGAAGAGTGGACGAGAAACAGGGGGAGTGGGAGAGAAATGGGGAGTGAGCGAGCGACGTGCGCAGATGGCAAAATATGGGGTTGCGAGAAACGGAAGGTGGAATGAGCAGAGGTGGAGAACAACTGGGAGGGTGGGGAGAGACTGCGGGAGTAGGGAGGGAGGAGAGGTGGGGAGAGACGGCGGGAGTGGGGAGAGGCGGCAGGAGTGGAGTGGGACGGGGGACAGTGTGGAGTGAGGAGGAGTGGGGAGAGACGGGGGGAGTGTGGAGAGACGGGGGGGGGGGGGTTGTGGAGAGACCGGGGGCAGTAGGGAGTGAGGAGGAGTGGGGAGAGACGGGGGGAGTGGAGAAACGGGGGAAGTGTGGGGAGACGGGGGGAGTGTGGAGAGACGGGGGGCAGTAGGGAGGTAGGAGGAGTGGGGAGAGACGGGAGGAGTGGGGAGTGGCGGCAGGAGTGGGGAGAGACGGGGGGAGTGGGGAGAGACGGGAGGAGTGGGGAGTGGCGGCAGGAGTGGGGAGAGACGGGGGGAGTGGGGAGAGGCGGCAGGAGTGGGGAGGGCGGGGGGCAGTGGGGAGAGGCGGCAGGAGTGGGGAGAGACGGGGGGAGTGGGGAGAGGCGGCAGGAGTGGGGAGGGCGGGGGGCAGTGGGCAGAGGCGGCAGGAGTGGGGAGAGACGGGGAGAGTGGGGAGGGAAGGGGGAGGCGAGTCGTATCTGGAGTAGAATTACCTTCACGAACACCTCGCTCGTTCCTCGATCACGTCGCTGGGACTTTCACTCGGATCAGATGCTCGGAGAAATTGGGACCGACTTTTATCCACCGGGACGCTCCTCCCTCCCCGAACCAAAATCGTCCACTCCACCTTGCCCCTCCCCAGGGGCGGAACATATGCGGGCGTGGTCCGAAGATGAGCTTCAAAACAACTTATCTTGGACAATCTCCACCCCGGGCGACACCAGGTTCGCATGACCTGTGCACTATTATTCACTCTCTCCCGTTATGCCCCCTCTCCAACCCCGCGCTGTGAGCAGATGGGGAGTCAGCTGTGTTCACCGGGCTGTGGCCAGGTGTGTCCTGTCCAAGCACTATCGCCAGTTGTGCTTCCTTCTTCCTGAATTTGATCACACAGACGGGAGGAGTAACGGGTAGTGGGGGAAGACGGAATGAGAGAGGGGGATATCAGGATGTGCGCATAAGACAGGGGAGGGGAGACGTTTGAGACGGAAAAGTGTGGATGGACTGGGGAGTGGGTACGGGGTCCGAAGATCAACTTAAAAACAAATTCTCAGTTGCAATCTTCACCCCGGGAGATAACGATTTACATGGCCTGTACAGTATTTGTCCCCATGTCCTCGTTACACTTCCTCCCCAACATCACCTCCCCCCCTCCCCCACACCCCTCCTCTCGCTGTGAGCAGTCAGCAGTGCTCACAGGGCTGTGGATGGTGCAGGAGTGGGGGCGCCTTTCGACAGGGGATGGAGGGGAGGGGGAGGGGGAGACGGAAGGATTTGGAGTCAGGGAGTTGGGGGAACAGGCAAGGGACGGGGCAGTGAGGGAGAGACGGGGAGGGACTGAGTGTGGGGCTGGGGGAGGGGAGACGGAACAAAGGTGGGCGCGGTCCGAAGATCAACTTCAAAACAAACTCTCTTGTACAATCTACACCCCAGGCGACAGCAGAGCTGGTCCTCCACCCTCAACAACTTCTTTGACTCCTCCCACTTCCTCCAAGTCCAAGCCGTAGCTATGGACATCAGCATGGGCCGCACCTACGTCTGCCTCTTTGTAGGGTACGTTGAACAATCCCTGTTCCAGACGTACACTGGCCCTATCCCCAAACTCTATCGCCATTACATTGATGACTGCATCGGTGCTACCTCCTGCACCCATGGAGAACTCATGGATTTCATCAACTTCACCACCAATTTTCATCCGGCACTCAGATTTACTTGGACCATCTCCGACACCTCCCTCCCCTTTCTTGATCTCACGGTCTCCATCATAGGACATACACTATTGACGGAGGTCTATTAAGAGCCCTCTGACTCCCATAACTATCTCGATTACACTTCTTCCCATCCTGCTTCCTGCAAAGACTCTATCCCCTACTCCCAATTCCTCCGTCTATGCCGCATCTGCGCCAAGATGAGGTGTTCCGTACTAGGATATTCGAAATGTCCTCATTCTTTAGGGAACAGGGGTTCCCCTCTCCCATGATAAATAAGGCCGTCACTCGTGTCTCCTCGGTACCCCGCTACTTCGCTTTTGCTCCCCTCCCCCTGGACGCAACAAGGTCAGTCCCCCTAGTCCAGACCTTCCACCCCATCAGCCGTCGTATACAACACATAATTCTCCATAATTTCCGGCACCTCCAACATTTTCCCACCTCCACCCCTCTCCGCCTTCCGCAGAGACCGTTCCCTCCGCAACTCCCTGTTTAACTCATCCTTTCCCACTGAAACCACCGTCTCCCCAGGTACCTTCCCCTGCAACCGCAGCAGATACAACACCTGTCGCTGTACCTTCTCCCTCGACTCTGTCCAGGGACCCCGACAGTCCTTCCAGGTTAGGCAAAGGTTCACTTGCACTCCTCCAACCTCAACTTCTGTATCGGTTGTCGAAGATGTGGACTCTGAAAAAGTGCCCTCCATAATGTTTGGGGCAAACACTCATCATTTATTTATTTGCCTCTGTACTCCACAAATTGAGATTTTTAATAGAAACAAATTACATGTGATTAAAGTGCACATTGTCAGATTTTAACAAAGGCAATTTTTATACTTTGTGCTTTCACCATGAAGAAATTACAGCTGTGTTTATACATAGTCCCCCCATTTCAGGGCACCATAATTTTCGGGACACAACAATGTCATGTTTAGTATTTTGTTGCATATTTTGAAGCGGTGGGAGTTGGGACAGAAAGGGGGAGTGGGGAGAGAGTGGGAAATACGGGGAGCGTAGGGACGGGTAAGGGGTTTGGGGAGAGGAGTGCGTGTTTGGTGAGAGAGGCGTAGAGTAGAGGAGAGACGAGGTGGGGCGTGGTGGTTGTGGCGGGGGGGGGGGGGGGTGGAGAGACAGGGGCTGACTTGGAGTGCGGAGGCGGTGAGATGAGGAACAAATGCAGACGGGGTTCGAAGATCAACTTGATTCTCCCGTACAATCACTCCCTGGGCGACAGCACGTTCACATATTCTGTACGTTACATGTTCACTCTCAACCTGGTACACCCCCCCCCCCCCACTTCCCCCACCACCCTCGCTGTGACCACGGGGAGAGTCAGCTGTGTTCACGGGGCTGTAGTCCGGTGTGTTCTGTGCACACACTGTCGCCAGTCGTGCTTCCTTCTACGTGACACTGACAGCTTCATTGAACACTCTGTCCCCAACACTGCGCTTGCACCCAGTTTGAGCACACAGTACGCAGGGAGAACGCGAGTAGTGCGGCGGAGGTGATGGATGGGGAGAGAAGTGTGGGGAGCGTGTGAGACGAGGGAATGGGGAGAGGAGGGGGATGAAGGGGAGAGACCGGAGGGTGAGAAACATGGAAGGAGGTGCTGGGAATAGACGCAGGGACAACGATTTGGACTGGGGTGACCGATTAGACTGGGGCAGAGACAGGAGGGCGATGGAGGGACGGGGAGTGGGCGAGAGACGGAGAGAGACTGGGTGAGTGCGGGTGGGGTGTGGGGAGAGACGGAGTAACTGTGGACTGGGTCCGAATATTATATTGAAAACAAATGCTCCTTTGTGATCACCACGTCGCGGGACAACAGATTCACATGTTCTGTACAATATTCGTTCCATCGTTCGCTGTGAGCAGAGAGCTGGTAAGAGACGGAGAAATGGGGAGTGACCAGCTGATCTGGGAGCAACTGGGGTGGTGGACAAGCGGAGGTGAAGGTGCGACGAGGAGAGCCGTGGGAGTGGGCAGCGACGTGGGATGAAAGGGGGGACGTGAAGAGAGGGCAGGAGTGGGGAGACGGAGGGCAGGTCCTGTGTAGATACATCCGGCAGTTGTGCTTCCTTCTACCTGACACTGAGAGGATCATTGAATACACTGCCCCCGACATTGCGCTTGCACCGATTTTGATCACAACTCGGGAGGGGATACGCGAGCAATGCGGCCGGGGGGGGGGGGGGGGGGCAGATAGAGAGGTTCAGTTCCGGAGAGGGAGATCATGGGGCGTGCAGTAGAGTCGGAAAAGTGGGGATGGACTAGGGAGTGTGGAGCGACGACCTGATCCCGGTGAGAGAGGGGTGGACGGACAGGCGGTGGAACGGATGGCCAGGGAGTGGGAAGAGAAAGTGAGAGTGAGGAGTGAGGGGTGGGTAGAGACGTGGGGAGAGATGGAGATAATACGGGTTGGGTTGTGTCCGAAGATCAGCTTGAAAACAAATTATCTGTTGCAATCTCCACGACGGGAGACAACAGAATCACATGGTCTGTACGGTATTTGTTCCCATGTGCTCGTTACACCCCCTTCCACACCATCACCCCCCCCCCCCCCCACCCCACCCCCCAGTGGGTGATAAACGGAGGAGCGGGGAGACACGGGAAGCGGCTGGGAGATTGGGGGCGGGGAGTGAAATAAACATGTGTGCGGGACATTCTCTCGTACAATCACCCGCTGGCGACAGCACGTTGACATAATCTGCACATTACATGTTCACTCTCCACCGGTACCCCCCCCCCCTCGCTGTGAACACTGAGAGAGGCAGCTGTGCTCACGGGGCTGTGGTCACGGGGCTGTGGACTGGTGTGTCCAGTCCAGACACTGTCGCCAGTTGTGCTTCCTTCTACCCGACACTGAGAGCTTCATTGAACACACTGCCCCAACACTGCGCTTCCACCCAGTGTGATCACACAGACGGGAAGGGGGTCGAGAGCAGTGCGGGTGGGGGGTGGGGGTGGGGTGGACGTAGAGACAGGGCGGATGTCGGAATATGGGGTATAAACAACGCGGTCTAGGACCGAAGATCTGCTTTAAAACGAATTCTCTGTTGCATTTTCCACCCCGGGAGACAACAGATTCACCTGGTCTGTTTTGTCCTCTCGCTGTGAGCACAAATTCAGCTGTGATCACAGGGCAGTGGCGGGCGCAGGTGTGGGGGCGGCTAAAAAACATGACAGAGGTGGGGGGAGAGGTGGGGGAGGGGCGGGTGTGGGGGGGGGGGGGGAGATGGGGACCGACTGAGAGTGCTGCTGGGGGAGCAGAGGCGGAACAAAGACGGGCGGGGTCCAAGATGAGCTTCAAAACAAGCTGTCTTGAACAATCTACACCCCAGGCGACAGCGACTTACATGATCTGTACATTACATGTTTACTCTCCCACGATAACTCCCCCCCCCCCCACCACACACACACACACACGCACACACACAAAATGCGGGCTGTGTCCGAAGATCAGCTTGACCCCGGGAGATAGAAGGTTTACACAACCCGTACATTATTGTTCTCTCTACCATTAGCAGTGGTGGGTGGGTGGGGGGGGGGGGGGGGGGAGGGGGTTGGGGGGCGGGGGCGGGGAGATACGTACCGAGAGGGGGGAATACCACGATATACGGATAAGACAGGGGGAGTCTGGGAGAGTCGGCGAGCGAGGGGCGTACGTTCGGGCCAGGAGATGTGGGGATGGACTGGAGTGTGTGGAGCGACAGGCTGAGCGCGGTTTGACGGGGGGGGGGGGGGGGGGCGGGGGGGGGGGGGCGGACAGGCGACGGAACGGATGGCGAGGGTCGTGGGGAGAGAAAGTGAGAGTGGGGAGTGAGGGGTGGGTATAGACGTGGAGAGAGATGGAGGGTGGGGCTGTGGGTGGGGAGACGGAACAAAGACGGGCGGGGTCCAAGATGAGCTTCAAAACAAACTCTCTTGCACAATCTACACCCCAGGCGACAGCGACTTACATGATATGTACATTACTTGTTCACTCTTCCGCGCTACCCTCCCACCCTCTCACCATCACCATCACACACACACACACACACACACACACACACACACACACACACACACACACACACACCGTACACACACACACACACACACACACACACACATACCCACCCACACACACACACACACACACACACACACACACACA
The DNA here is from genome assembly GCF_053455715.1 of Rhinoraja longicauda. Lineage (NCBI taxonomy): Eukaryota > Metazoa > Chordata > Chondrichthyes > Rajiformes > Arhynchobatidae > Rhinoraja > Rhinoraja longicauda. Next base: position 67,551,492 of record NC_135956.1, read on the forward strand.
CACGCAAATGCGGATTGGGTCCGAATATCAGCCTGACCCCGGGAGACAAGGTTTACGTAACCTGTACATTATTGTTCTCTCTGAGCAGTGGGGGGCGGCGGTTGGGTGACACACAGAGAGAGGGGGGTTATCGGGATATGGGAATAAGACAGGGGGTGTCTGGTAGAGTCGTGGAGAGGGGGGAGACATGGGTCGTGTGGTAGACCCGGAGAAGTGGGGATGGACTGGGGAGTGTGGAGTGATGAGCTGAGCGGAGAGAGATGGGAGAGGGCGGACAGGCGGCGGAACGGATGGCGAGGGGAGTGGGTAGAGCAGGTTAGAGTGGGGGTGAGGGGTGGCAAGAGAGGTGGGGACAGATGAAGCAATAAATAATAGACAATAGACAATAGGTGCAGGAGGAGGTCATTCGGTCCTTCGAGCCAGCACCGCCATTCAATGTGATCATGGCTGATCATTCTCAATCAGTACCCCGTTCCTGCCTTCTCCCCATACCCCCTGACTCCGCTATCCTTAAGAGCTCTATCTAGCTCTCTCTTGAATGCATTCAGAGAATTGGCCTCCACTGCTTTCTGAGGCAGAGAATTCCACAGATTCACAACTCTCTGACTGAAAAGGTTTTTCCTCATCTCAGATCTAAATGGCCTACCCCTTATTCTTAAACTGTGGCCCCTTGCTCTGGACTCCCCCAACATTGGGAACATGTTTCCTGCCTCTAACGCGTCCAACACCATAATAATCTGATATGTTTCCATAAGATCTCCTCTCATCCTTCTAAATTCCAGTGTATACAAGCCTAGTCGCTCCAGTCTTTCAACATATGACAGCCCCGCCATTCCGGGAATTAACCTAGTAAACCTACGCTGCACGCCCTCAATAGCAAAAATATCCTTACTCAAATTTGGAGACCAAAACTGCACACCGTACTCCAGGTGCGGTCTCACTAGGGCCAAGTACAACTGCAGAAGGAACTCTTTGCTCCTATACTCAACTCCTCTTGTTATGAAGGTCAAAATTTCATCGGCTTTCTTCACTGCCTGCTGTGCCTGCATGCTTCCATTCAGTGACTGATGCACGAGGACACCCAGATCTCGTTGTACGTCCCCTTTTCCTAACTTGACACCATTCAGATAATACTCTGCCTTCCCATTCTTACCACCAAAGTGGATAACCTCACACTTATCCACATTAAACTGCATCTGCCATGTATCCGCCCTCTTATACAACCTGTCCAGGTCACACTACAACCTCATAGCATCTTCCTCACTGTTCCCACTACCACCCATCGTTGTATCATCTGCAAGTTTGCTAATGGTACTTTTAATCCCTTCATCCAAGTCATTAATGTATATTGTAAATAGTATATTGTAAACAGCTGCGGTCCCAGCGCCGAGCCTTGCGGTACCCCACCAGTTACTGCCTGCCATTCTGAAAGGGACCTGGGAATGGGGCGCCGGGAGGGGAGACGGAACAAAGACGGGCGGGGTCCAAAGATGAATTTCAAAACAAACTCTCGTTCACAATCTACACCCCAGGCGACAGCGATTTACATGATGTGTACATTACTGGTTTACTCTCCCACGCTACCCGCCCCCCTTAGCCCCCCCCCCCGACACACACACACACACACACACATGCACACACACGGTGATAAAAGAAACGGGAGAAGAAACAAAGCTTGAAAACATATACCACCACATTAATATGGTTAATATACAAAAAGGCACAAAGTACTGGAGTAGCTCAGTGGGCAGACAGCAACTCTGGAAAACATTGGTAGGCAATATTTCTTCAGAGGGTCCCAACTTGAATGTCGGAGATACCAAACATAGACTGGTTGATCATTTAGCTGAACACCTTCGCTCACTCAGCCTGGGCCTAACTGATCTCCCGGTTGCCAAACACTTTCATTCCCCTTCCCATTGCCACAATGACCTTCGGTCCTGGATCTCCTCTATTGTCAGAATGAGGTCAATATGCAAATTAGAGCACCAGCACCTCATATCTCGCTTGGGCAGCTTAAAACCAAGCAGTAGAAGTTTTGATTTCTCGAACTTCAAGTAATTCTTGCATCCCCTCTTGCTCTCCGTCTCACCCCCACGTGTCATCCTCGTGTTTCATTACCTACAGCTCGTTTTCACCTAGCCCACAGTCTACAATCGTCTGTTTCGTTTATCGTTGTTACTTTTGGGCATATCTTTCATTCATTTGTTTGATATCTCTCTATATCACTATCTTTATCTCTAGTTTCCATATCCCCTGACTTTCAGTCTGAGGACAGGTCTCGACCCGAAACACCAGCTATTCCTTTTCTGCAGAGATGCTGCCTGACCCGCTGAGATACTCCAGATGTTTGTGTCTATGTTCAGTTTAAACCAGTATTTACAGTTCCTTCCTACACAGGGTATCCCAGCGCTATATTTCTATATCTTTGAGTTGCTCTCGACTGCTAGCAATCAGCAGATATGAATAATTGAAAGATGCTGCATGGAAACAGGTCGTTAGCCAACTGAGTCCAAGCCGAACAGTAATCGCCCGTTCACACGAGTTCTATGTTATCACACTTTCTTGTCACAGGCAGCCAACCATGAAATGCTCCCTTTATTGCCACACTTTGCCTCTTTCTTGTCCACCCCATACACGCTCGGGGCAATTTACGAAAAACAATTAACCTACAAACCCGCACGTCTTTGAATATGGGGGAAGACGGAGCATCCAGAGGAAACCCTCACAGTCACCGAGAGAACATGCAAACTCCACATAGACAGCTCGTGAGGTCTGGTACGATCTCGGGTCTCTGGCGCTGTGAGGTAGCATCTCGAGCAGTTACATCTCTGCACCAGACGTTGCAGCAATATGGAAAGGGAGTGCGTACGTGAACTTTACTTGGGGTTGTGTCTTGTGGCCAGAGGTGGGAACACATGCTGAGCTGTTGCAGAAAGGAGGGCTCTACACAGAACTGGTCAGCAGACAGACCAGCAAATGAAACCGGCGCCTGTGAGGGAGGCACGCAGACCAAGGACCGCGTTATGGATTCCAGGCATTTATTCCCACTGGACGATTCATTCAGAGATGAGATGTAAGGAAGCTATGCTCCAATGACACGCCCTCTCCACCGGTCGGTCTGACAACACAATATCCACACAGATTCCAGCAGGGTGCGTCGAGTGTGTCATCCAGGTACACAGGTTCAGAGAACACACCGAATCTATACATAAATTATACCTAAATTCTACAGGAGAGTGAAAAGAAAAACACACCAAAAAGCTAGACATTAATGCAAAACAGCTGGCAGCGCTGCAGCCTCACGGCCCTGAAAACTTGGGTTCGATCCGGACCTCGCGTGGTCTCTGTGCGAAGTTTACAGCTTCTCTCTGTGGCTGCGTGTGTTTGCTCCAGATGGTCTAGCTTCCTCCCACATTCCAAAGACGTGCAGGGCAAAGAAAATGCACGTTTATAAAAAGTGTAAGGTCCACAATGAGGCAGGTTGGGAGATCAGGACGACACGCTACCTTATGGAAGGACTGTTCAGCATTCAAATAACAGCGGGGAAGTAGCTGTTCCTGAGCCTAGAAGGACGTGTTTTCAAGTTTCTGTATTCGCTGCCTGATGGGAGAGGGGAGAGGAAAGAATGATAGGGGTGGACAAGTCATAGATTATGTTGGATGCTTTTCCAACGCAGTGTGAACCATAGATGGTCACTGGTGGAAAGTCTGGTCTGTGTGATCGACTGGGCTAAATCTACAACTCTGCAATTTTTTACAGTCTTGGGCAGCGCTGTGCCCAACATTGATTGAACACATTTCTTCCTTTCCCCTTACCACCTATCCCCTTCGTCCTATATTGCTCTGACCACATGTTGTGCCTCTTCTATCCCATCTCACACTTTTTGTCTTTTCATCTCTGCCCTTGCCCAAACATCTTCCAAACAAACCCTTCTCCTGACCTATCCACCCATCACTTGCTAGACTTTGCCCCCCCCCCCGCCACCCTCTCTTCCAACTTTCTATCCATTCTACCACTACAATAAGTCTGAACAAGTCCCAAGCTAAAATATCACCGATCCATGTTCTCCAGAGATGCTGCCTGACCCCCTGAGCTACTCCAGCACATTGTGTCCTTTTTTGTAAACCAGCATCTGCAGATCTTTGTCTCTGCTTCCTCTGGCAGATTGTTCCATCTACCCAGCACCGTTTGTGAAAAGGTTATCCCATAGGTTCATATTGTACCTTTCTCCTCTCACTCTCCTTTAAACAATAGACAATAGACAATAGACAATAGGTGCAGGAGTAGGCCATTCAGCCCTTCGAGCCAGCACCGCCATTCAATGCGATCATGGCTGATCACTATCAATCAGTACCCCGTTCCTGCCTTCTCCCCATACCCCCTCACTCCGCTATCCTTAAGAGCTCTATCCAGCTCTCTCTTGAAAGCATCCAACGAACTGGCCTCCACTGCCTTCTGAGGCAGAGAATTCCACACCTTCACCACCCTCTGACTGAAAAAGTTCTTCCTCATCTCCGTTCTAAATGGCCTACCCCTTATTCTCAAACTGTGGCCCCTTGTTCTGGACTCCCCCAACATTGGGAACATGTTATCTGCCTCTAATGTGTCCAATCCCCTAATTATCTTATATGTTTCAATAAGATCCCCCCTCATCCTTCTAAATTCCAGTGTATACAAGCCCAATCGCTCCAGCCTTTCAACATACGACAGTCCCGCCATTCCGGGAATTAATCTAGTGAACCTACGCTGCACGCCCTCCATAGCAAGAATATCCTTCCTCAAATTTGGAGACCAAAACTGCACACAGTACTCCAGGTGCGGTCTCACCAGGGCCCGGTACAACTGTAGAAGGACCTCTTTGCTCCTATACTCAACTCCTCTTGTTACGAAGGCCAACATTCCATTGGCTTTCTTCACTGCCTGCTGAACCTGCATGCTTCCTTTCATTGACTGATGCACTAGGACACCCAGATCTCGTTGAACCCCCCCTCCTCCTAACTTGACACCATTCAGATAATAATCTGCCTTTCTATTCTTACTTCCAAAGTGAATAACCTCACACTTATCTACATTAAACTGCATCTGCCATGTATCCGCCCACTCACACAACCTGTCCAGGTCACCCTGCAGCCTTATTGCATCTTCCTCACAATTCACACTACCCCCCAACTTAGTATCATCTGCAAATTTGCTAATGGTACTTTTAATCCCTTCGTCTAAGTCATTAATGTATATCGTAAATAGCTGGGGTCCCAGCACCGAACCTTGCGGTACCCCACTGGTCACTGCCTGCCATTCCGAAAGGGACCCATTTATCCCCACTCTTTGCTTTCTGTCTGTTAACCAATTTTCTATCCATGTCAGTACCCTACCCCCAATACCATGTGCCCTAATTTTGCCCACTAATCTCCTATGTGGGACCTTGTCGAAGGCTTTCTGAAAGTCGAGGTACACCACATCCACTGACTCTCCCTTGTCAATTTTCCTAGTTACATCCTCTTACCCTATTACCTATTACCTCTGTTTTTTTATTCCACTAGCCTTGGAATAAGATGATATGCATTCACCCTTTCGATTCCCCTGATGATTTTATACATTCATTATACATTTGACCACTTCCGACTTTTCTGAGTTAACTTCCATCAGCCATTCATTTACCCATTTTCCAAGTCAATATAGAACCTGTTCTAACCTTAGACAACATTCCTCACCATCCTCCATACCGCCAACTTTGGTGTCATCCACCATCTTCATGCCACCTGTCATCTCATTTGGCTTGTTAACCGCTGCCTTCCTTGGATATGTGGAACGACCAGTGAACTGACATCCCTCTCCTTGCGCGTCCACTTATGTGCCATGGGGGTGACTACTTGAGGGCTTGAGGGTGTTATCTGATATCTGACTAGCTGTTATCTGACTAGCCGCCCTTGAGGACCCAGTAAGCCAGACCCTGGTTCCCTCTCCCCTCGTATCGGCCTCGCTCCTCACCCATCATAGACATAGAATCAGGAGATGAAGAATCAGTATGGATAGAAATGAGGAATTGTAAGGGTAAAAAGGACCCTAATGGGAGTTATCTACAGGCCCCCGAACAGTAGACTCGACATAGGGTGTAAGTTGAATCAGGAGCTAAAATTGACATGTCGCAACTGTAATGCTATGGTGGTTATGGGAGATTTCAACTTGCAGGTAGACTGGGAAAATCAATTGGTAATGGACCCCAGGAAAGAGAGTTTGTGGAGTGTCTCAGAGATGGATTCTTAGAACAGCTTGTACTGGAGGCAAACAGGGGGAAGGCAATTCTGGATTTTGGGTATGTAAAGAGGAAAAAAATAGTCAAGGCGAATGTGGGTCCCTTGAAGATAGAAGCAGTGGAATTTATTATGGGGGACAAGGAAATGGCAGATGAGTTGAACCGGTGCTTTGGATCTGTCTTCACTAAGGAAGATACAAGCAATCTCCCAGATGCTCTAGTGGACAGAGATCCTCGGGTGACGGAGGAACTGAACGAAATCCACATTAGACAGGAAATGGTGTTGGGTAGACTGATGGGACTGAAGGCTAATAAATCCCCAGGGCCTGATGGTCTGCATCCCAGAGTACTTAAGGAGGTGGCGCTAGAAATTGTGGATGCATTGGTGATCATTTTCCAATGTTCTATAGATTCCTGTGGATTGGAGGGTAGCTAATCTTGTCTCACTTTTTAAGAAAGGAGGGAGAGAGAAAACGGTAAATTATAGACCAGTTAGTCTTACATCAGTGGTGGGAAGATGCTGGAGTCAATTATAAAAGACGAAATTGCGGAGCATTTGGAGAGTAGTAACAGGATCGTTCCGAGTCAGCATGGGTTTTCGAAGGGGAAATCATGCTTGACTAATCTTCTAGAATTCTTTGAGGATGTAACTAGGAAAATTGACAGGGGAGAGCCGGTGGATGTGGTGTACCTTGACTTTCAGAAAGCCTTCGACAAGGTTCCACATAGGAGATCAGTGGGCAAAATTAGAGCACATGGTATTGGAGGTAGGGTACTGACATGGATAGAAAATTGGTTGACAGACAGAAAGCAAAGAGTGGGGATAAATGGGTCCCTTTCAGAATGGCAGGCAGTAAGTAGTGGGATACCGCAAGGTTCGGTGCTCGGACAGCAGCTATTTAAAATATACATTAATGACTTGGATGAAGGGATTAAAAATAACATTAGCAAATTTGCAGATGATACAAAGCTGGGTGGTAGTGTGAACTGTGAGAAAGTTGCTGTGAGGTTGCAGGGTGACTTGGACAGGTTGTATGAGTGCGCGGATGCATGGCAGATGCAGTTTAATGTGGATAAGTGTGAGGTTATCCACTTTGGCGGTAAGAATAGGAAGGCAGAGTATTATCTGAATGGTGTCAATTTTGGAAGAGGGGACGTACAACGAGATCTGGGTGTCCGAGTGCATCAGTCACTGAAAGGAAGCATGCAGATACAGCAGGCAGTGAAGAAAGCCAATGGAATGTTGGCCTTCATAATAAGTTGAGTATAGGAGCAAAGAGGTCATTCTGCAGTTGTACAGGGCCCTAGTGAGACCGCACCCGGAGTACTGTCTGCAGTTGTGGTCTCCAAATTTGAGGAAGGATATTCTTGCTATTGAGGGCGGTGCAGCGTAGGTTTACTAGGTTAATTCCTGCAACGGCGGGACTGTCATGTGTTGAAACACTGGAGCGACTAGGCTTGTATACACTGGAATATAGCAGGATGAGAGTGGATCTTATCGAAACGTTTTAGATTATTAAGTGATTGGACACGTTAGATGCAGGAAACATGTTCGCAATGTTGGGGGAGTCCAGAACAAGGGGCCATAGTTTCAGAATAAGGGGTAGGCCATTTAGAACTGAGATGAGGAAAAACTTTTCCATTCAGAGAGTTGTGAATCTGTGAAATTCTCTGTCTCAGAATGCAGTGGAGGCCAATTCTCTGAATGCATTCAAGAGATAGCTAGATAGAGCTCTTCGGGATAGCGGAGTCAGGGGGTATTGGGAGAAGGCAGGGACGGGGTACTGATTGAGAATGATCAGCCATGATCACATTGAATGGCGGTGCTGGCTCGAAGGGCCGAATGGCCTCCTCCTGCACCTATTGTCTATTGTCCATTATCATGTCCAACATGCTTGCCGGTTCCATCCTCCCGGTCTCTGGTCTCGGGGGAGGAGCACAAGCCGGCTCGGCGGCTCCCCCACAAGGCTGCGGTATCACATTTATGAACTTGTTATTACACCCAGAACCATGTTACCATCACGTGGTGCTGCCTCTTGGGACGGTGGGTCATGACATGGTTCTCAATGATTCAATGGTGCTTTATTTGTTACATATATAACTGCACAGTGAAAGTAGTTTTTGCATATGATAAACATGCAGGCGCCGCCATATTTTGGCGCCATTATTCAAAGTCCCAAGTCTAGTCGGCAGGGCAAAAGATGTTGCGGAGCAGTTCCTGCAAACCGACATGTCTCTTTGTCCGCCCATCGTTGTGTCCCAGGGACGCCTCCGGTGGCCGACCTTGGCTACAAACCTCTATAAGGTCAACCTGTGTGCCCATTCACTCGAGAGAACACAAACCAGTCCCTCCTTAACACTCAAGTCCTCCAGTCATCGCAACATCCTTGTGAATCTTTTCTGCACCCGCCTCTCGCTTAGTCCTACAGCAGTGCGACTCAACTGCATACAGCATTCCAAGTGCGCTCTCACCAACAGCTTCTACAGTTATAGCCGGACATCCCAACTCCTGTACTCATTGCCGTGACCGTCAAAGGCAAAAGTGCGTGATCCTTCTTCACTACTGTGGGGCGGCGCAATGGCACTGCGGTCGAGCCGTTGCCTTACAACGACAATGACCCGGGTTTGATCAGGACCACGGGTGTTATCTCTGCAGAATTTGCACATCCTCCCTGTGACCGCGTGGATTTCCTCCGGGTGTTCCGGTTTCTTCCCATATCCCAAAGACGTGCAGGTTTGTAGATTAATTGGATTCTATAAATTGCGCTCGTGTGTAGGATGAGAAACTGGGTCAACATAGAACTAGTGTATGGAGAATGGCCCATACCCGAAACGTCACCCATCCTTTTCCTCCATAGATGCTGCCTGACCCGCTGATTACTCTCACATTTTGTGTCTATCTTTAGTAAACGGGTGATCAATGGTCAGCGTGGACTACATGGGCCTAAGGATCTGTTGCCACGCTGTATCTCTAACCTAAACGCTGTGTCTATATATGTTGTTACTTTCAAGGACCTATGTACTTGTATCCCCCCTCTCCCCCTTTACAAAAACACTCCCAGCGCCCGATCCAAGTGACAGTACTTGGACCTCGTGAGCACGTTCCCTGGGCTGGAGTCAGCGCTGGACGGCCGTGGACGAGGCGGCCTCTCTGCCCGGCGTTGGGGTGCAGAGACCCGGGAGGTGAGTCAGTCCGTTCCACGGGATCGTCGGGGTGGTGGCAGTTCGAGCCCTTTCCAGGCCGCCCCCCCCACCGGTGGAGTCGTCGGGAGCTACCAGGGACCTAGTCAGACCTAGTGTCGACCCTCGGGTCGGGCTGACCTCCGGAGGCCGGTGGCGGTGCTGGTCGGCCCGGAGGTGAGTGCCTGGGTGCGGCGGGTGTTCGCAAGGACGGGCCTCACGCCGCTGGTCGGGCCGGGAGGCGTAGGGCCTCGAACCTCTGACCTTGTGTTTCATTTATTTCCGTAGCCCCTTTTACCTACTTTCTCACCAATCATAAACCATGTGCAGATAAGGCCAATTAGTGCGTCTAACATTCGTGAGGCTGCTGGCGCGTCGCCAGCGCTGACAGGCTGTATGCAAAGCCAACGTGGGCGTGAAGGCTTCACAAAGTAAATGGCAGGATGGACAAATGAGAGTCAGTGACTGTTGTTACATGGAGTTTCAGAAGGCCTTTGATAAGGTACCATATGTGAGGCTGCTGATGACGATGAGAGCCCATGGTATCAGAGGGAAGATACTAGCTTGGACAGCAGGTTGGCTGGGTGGCAGAGGCAATGTGTGGCAAGAAAGGGAGCATTTCATGGTTGGCTGCCTGTGCCTAGCGGAGTTTAACAAGCGTTGGAGACGGGGTCACTATTGTACATAAACGATTTGGATGAAGGAATTAAAGTGTCTGTGGCCAGGTTTACGGATTACACGTAGATAGGTGGGGGGGGGGGGGGGTGGTGGGGGCGTGGGGGTAGTTGGTGGGTGGGGTTGGTGGGTGGGTGTGTGGGGGATGGGGGTTTTTGTGTGGGTGGAGGGTTTGGGTGGGTGGGTGGGGGGGGGGGGCAGGTGGTATAGTGAAAGCAGTGGTTCTGCAGAAGTACCTGGACAGATTGGAAGAGTGGGCAAAGAAGTGGCAGATGGAATACAGCGGAGTAAAATGTGGAGTCATTCATTTTGGTTGTAGGAACAAAGACGTAGACTGTCTGGTAAATAGGGAGAGACCCAGACATTTGAGGTGCAGCGGGAGTGCTGGTGCAGGATTTTCAAAACGTTCATTTGCAAGTTGAATCAGTCGTAAAGAAGGCACATGCAATTTTAGCATTTATTTCGAGAGGACCAGGATATAAAACAGGGATGTAATGCCGAGGCTTCATAAGGCACAGGTCAGAGCGCATTTGGAGTATTTTGAAGAGTTCTGGACTCCATGTCTGAGAAGGATGTGCTGGTGTTGGAGTGGGTCTTGAGGAGGTTTACAAGAATGATTCCAGGAATGATTGGGTTAACGTATGACGAGTGTTTGGCGCCACTGAGCCTGTAGTCGCTGGAGTTTATGAGGGTGGGGATGAGGGGCTCATTGAAACTTACCGGATAGTGAAACGCTTGGTATTGGGGATGTGGGGAGTATGTTTCTACTGGTGGGAGGTTCTTGGCTCCGAGGACACAACCTTAGACTAAAAGGACGCACTTTTGGAAAGGAAATGAGGTGAATATTCTTTAGACAGAGGATGATAACATGGGACCACCCGAATCTAAAGGAGGGGACGCGGCACTGCTAAATCCTCCCGCACAGAAACCGCATAGAAGGCGCTGAAACCACGATCAGACCCAAGTGTATCTTTGGCACAATGTGCTGGATAATGTCTTTGACATGGAGCGTATCTCCGAAAACAGCGCGGGGTCCGCCAACGATCAACGTCTTCCTGAATGTGACACATCCCCCTTCTGGGACACTGCCTCGCCCCGTCCCTCCCCCGTCCCTCCCCACTCCCCCATCCATCCACATTCCCCAGTCTCCCCACAACCCCAGTCCATTTCCACACTCCATATCCACCTCAACTCCCTACGTTCGCTCGCCACTCCCCGCCCCTCACTACAATCTGCCCCTCGCTATATCATGCCATCTACCCCTTCTCCCTACTGTCTCTCCCCACTCCCTCGTCCTTTCCTGCACCCTTCTCTCCACTTCTCCCTCATCCCACAATCCCTGTCATTCCCCATTCCGTCACGTCCCTTCGCATGCCTCCCACCTCGTCACAGCCCCCCTTTCTCTCCCCACCCCCACTCTCCGACACGCCCCTTTCTCCCACTTCCCCCGTTCTCTCCATTGCCCTCGTCTGTCCCACCACCTCCCACCTTTCTCATTCCCCCCATCTCCACAACACCCCTGTCTATATCAGTACCCGAGGATATCCTCAGTCCCTATCCTTTCCAGCACCGCCATCACCCACATTCCCTACGCACACCCAACTGTCCCTCCATTTCTTCCCATTTCCCCCCGCTTTCCCCATTCCACATCTCAATGCAATCTCTCTCCCAACTCCCCCAAAGATCTCCACTCGCTTTCTCCACCTACTACCCCCACTCCCCCAACCATCCCTTTCCCCGCTCCCCAACTCCCACTCCCCACCCCACTCCACGGTATTCCTCCGTCCCTCCCCTCGTGTCACTCGCACCGCCAATCCTGGCCTATCCTTGCAGTGCAGTTATTGCCGTTGAACTCGCCAGCTCCCGATCCCGCTCCCCATCCTGCGCCTCTGTCTGCCCTGCCCACTCCACATGCTCCATTTGCCCTCTACATCATGGTCGCCTCCCCCCTCGCTCCACCCACAACTGCCCCTTCCTCCACCCCCTGCTCCTTCCTCCACTCCCCCTCCCCGCGGACACATTAGTGTTGACCCTCCCGAGTGTGTGCGTAAACTTTGTGCAAACGCAGTGTTGGGGGCAGTGTGTTCACAGAAGCTCTCTGTGTCGGGCAGAAAGAAGCACAAGGACGACAAGTGTTTGCACAGCGAAGGTTTATTCAGCACGGCGCCACACCCTGACATAAAGCGCTATCTTCAGCTTTAAGCAACATGCAGCGGGTAAACACGGGATTTCGGTCGGGAAATAGAAGCGCGGCGCATCGCGGGGAATCTCCGCGCTCACAGTGAGAGGGACAGACCGTCACTGAGAGTCAACACGGAGCTCTGGACGGTGGGGGCCTCGGTGATGGTCAGTGGGTGTGGACCGTCCGTTGATGGGTCACTCTGAGTGGACACAGATAGTGACTCCGTCGTAAGTTTTGAACATGATGTTTTCGGCTGGGAAGTTTTTCATGCAGTAGACCCCATTGTACCGGCGGATGGCATGGACCATGTACCCGGGCAGTTTGCTTTTGAGGTGTGTCACCACTTGCCCTGCATCATTGCAATCCCTTTTATCACTCATGAGCTTCAGTATCGTGTTACAATCAATGGCGGTTTTCGACGTGCTGTAGGAGACTACACAATTGATGCCTTTGAGTCGGTAGAAGTAGAAAAAGTTGACGCCTTTTGTGCAGTGATATGCGAAGCCGCCCACCTCGTCGTACACAATCAGCGCCCAATAAAGCCAGTAGTATTTCTTTGCCAGCGCCTGGTGGTATTTGAAGGATTGGTCCGAGTGCGAGGTGACTTTGTTATCTTTGATCATCACCTCCAAGTCGCTCTTCGCCTGATCCAGAAACTCGGCGGTGCAGCGATCCACTATGGCCTTCATCTTCACCTCCACCTTACCCATTTTCAATTCCCACTCCTTCTTGATGCTTTCTACGTCGTTACCGGTGATCGCGGTCTGACCCACGAGGGCGATCAGGCCGATGCAGAAGAGCGTCTTCAGCCGGGCGCACATCTGCTCCATCACCCGACGGTTCTTCTTGCTTGAAATCATGGCCGTTTCCAGGATCGGGACCCCGAACACGAAGTTTTCGCCCATGATGCCGTCGTAGAGGGTGTGGAGGTTCTGGTCGCCTTTGGTGTCCTTGAAGTGATCGATGAATTCCTCTTTCTCCGCCTCCATGTATTCGGATCGGGCACTGATGATCTCCATGTACTTTCTGAACTGGTTTTTCAGATTCTCCTCCACTGGGGCGTACAAGCTCCGTGACGTGCTCTGCTCCACCGCGCGTAGCACGTTTCCCAGTTCTTCCGAGATCACGTCCAGCTTGTTCCTGACTTCCCCGAACTGTTCCTTCATGTAAGCTAACTCTTCGCTGTCCTGGCCACCTAGGGCCAATCCGATGAGTAGTCCGGCCAAGCCGGCGATGGGCCCGAGTACTCCGGCCGCAGAAGCAAACTTCTCCAGACTGGCAAACACTTCCATTGCCGCCCCCATATCGGCCATAGCCCCCGTCAGCTCAATGGCATCGCTCATGATGTCGCGAGTCGTGGATGCGGTGGGTTCTCTTGACTGGGTGCTGTAGAGGAAAAAATTAAGGTTGCGAGGAAGCCCAGCAAAGCGGAACGGTGAAGAGTGGAGAGGAGGGAGGATTGCGGAAGAGATGGGGGTGAGGGCATGGAGGAGAAGCGGGTGGAGGAGGGGTGGGGGCAACTCCTGGTGGGGAGGGGACTGAGAGTCGGCGATGAGATTGCAAGACAGGAGAGAGATAGAGGCGTGGGGGGTGGGTCAGATAGGGACATGGGAAGCGGTGGAGTAACGTGGAAGGGGGGAGTTGAAGGGAAGCGGCAGGGAGAGTGAAGAAAGACGGAGAGTTACTTTCAAGGACACTTCGCTGGTTCGTGGGTGAGGGACTTACCCCCCTCCACCACCCCCCCCCCCCCTGCAGGCGGGTTCCGGATATCAGCTTCAAACCCCCCCCCCACCGCCCATGCTGTGAACGGGGGAGTCAGCTGTGTTCACGGGGCTGTGCCCTGTGTGTTCTGTCCAGACAATGTCGTCAGTTGTGCTTACTTCTACCTGACGCTGAGCTTCATTGAACACAGTGCGTCCAACAATGCGGTTGCATCGAGTTTGCTCACGGATTCGGGAGGGGGACCAAGTGCAGTGCGGCAGCGGGGTTTATGGTTGGGGGAGGGGGGGAGTGAGTGGATAGAGCCGTGAAGGGAGGAAGATTTAATGGGAACCCGAGGGCCAACGTTTTTTACACAGAGGGCGATGGGTGTATGGAAGAAGCTGCCTGGGGAGGTAGTTGAGGCTGGTATTATCACACCCTTTAAAAAAACATCTGACAGATACACGGGTATGATTGTTTTAAGGGGGTTGAGTCAAATGCAAGCAGATGGGCAATCATGTTCTGCGTGAGCAAGTTGGGCCGAAGGGCGTGTTTCCATGTTGTATGATTCTTTATGACGTGGGGAGTGGAGAGAGACGGGGGAGTTGTTAAGGATAAAGAAACGATTTACGAAGATGCTGCCAGGACCTGTGGATCTGGGCTACAGGGAGAGGTTGAGTCATCCGAGACACTATATCTTGGAGCGCAGGTGGATGATGGATAATCTTGCTCGATCCCGGGGTCGGGACCTATCCCTCCCCGGAACGAGATCAAATCCAAGAGGGGATCTTAATCAGCTTCAAATCAAACTTATTTGATGACTGTCCCCCTGTTCCCACCACCCACACTCCCATCGCTGTCACCACAGGGATAGCCCGTTGTGTTCACGGCTCTGTGGTTCAGTGGTGAAACGTCACCAATTCCTTCCCTCCAGAGATGCTGCCTGACCCGCTGAGTTGCTCCAGCATTTTGTGTCTATATCCAGCCCAGACATATCGCTCATTGTGTTTCCTTGTACCTGACAATGAGCGTTTCATTGCACACATTGCCCGCAAAACTGCGCTTGCACCGAGTTTGATCACACCGTTGGGAGGGGGAACAGGAGGAGTGCGGTGCGGTGGGAGGGGGGGAGATCGAGGGGGTGCAGACAGCCGTGAGGGGCGAAAGATTTACGAGGAGACTCGAAGGCAACCTTTTTTTTCATTGAGGGTGGTGGGTGTGTGGAACGAGCTGCCGGAGGATGTAGTTGAGGGGGGGGGGTGAGGGGGTGGGGTGGGGCGGCAAACGAGCAGGGGAGTGAAGGAACGACCGGAGGAGTGGGAGGGCGACGAGGCGAGTGGGCGAGAAACGGAGGGAGGGGGGGGGGGGGCGAGAAACGGGGAGGGACGAGAGAGGAGGCCCAATGCCAAAGAGACGCGGGACAGGGCGAGAGACGGGGAGTGGGAGAGAAATGGGGAATGGGCGAGAAACAGGGGCAGAAGGCAAAATACGGGGGTGGGGATGCGAGACGGGCAGTGGAATGAGAAGAGATTGTGAGTGATTGGGAGGATGGGGAGAAACTGGGGGAGTGGTGTGACACAGGAGGAGTGCGGAGAGACGGCAGGAGTTGGGAGGAACGGAGGGTGTGGGGGAGACGTGCGGAGGGGGGTGGAGTGGGGAGAGACGGGGGATGCGGGACGTATCCGAAGAAGAGTTACCTTCACGAACACATCGCTCGTTCATGGTTCATGTCGCTGGGACGTTCACTCGGATCGGACGATCGGGAAAATTGGGACAGACTTTTATTCACCTGGACCCTCCTCCTTCCCCAACCAAAATCGTCCACTCCACGTTGCCCCTCCCCAGGGGCGGAACATATGCGGGCGGGGTGCGAAGATGAGCTCCATAACAAATTCTCTTGGACAAACTCCACCCCGGTTAGCATGACCTGTGCACTAGGTTCGTATGACCCGGACACCAGGTTAGCATGACCTGTGCACTATTCTTCACTCTTTCCCGTTACGCCCCCTCCCCAACCCCGCGCTGTGAGCACAGGGGGAGTCAGCTGTGTTCACCGGGATGTGGCCAGGTGTGACCTGTCCAAGCACTATCGCCAGTTGTGCTTCCTTCTACTTGCCGCCATGAGCTTAATTGACCACCCTGCCCCCAACACTGCGCTTGCACCGAGTTTAATCACACAGACGGGAAGAGCAGTGGGATGGGGAAGACGAAGACAGAGGGGGATACCAGTAAGTGGGGACAAGACAGGGTTGGGGGGGGGGGGGGGGTGTTTGGGAGAGTCGGAGAGAGAGGAGAGACGGAGACGTGGGAATGGATTGGGGAGTGGATACAGGCGGGGTCCGAAGATCACCTTGAAACCAAATTCTCAGTTGCGATCTCCAGCCAGGAAGATAACGATTTACATGGTCTGTACAGTATTTGTTACAACGTCCTCGTTAACCCCCTCCCCCTCCCCCACATCCCTCCTCTCGCTGTGAGCACAGTCAGTTGTGCTCACAGGGCTGTGGCGGGTGCAGGAGTGGAGGCGCCTACAGACAGGGGATGGGGTAGGGGGAGGAGGAACGATGAGAGAGGGAGTCGGGGGAACAGGCGAGGGACGGGGCAGTGAGGGAGACACGGGGAGCGACGGAGTGTGGGGCTGGGGGAGGGGAGACGGAACAAAGGCGGGCGGGGTCCGAACAACTTCAAACCAAACTCTCTTGTACAATCTACACCCCAGGCGACAGCTGTTTACTCCGCCTAAAGGAGCTCGTCCTCCACCCTCAACAACTTCTTCTTTGACTACTCCCACTTCCGCCAAGTCCAAGGCGTAGCTATGGGCCGCACCTACCGTGTGCAGTTTTGGTCTCCAAATTTGAGGAAGGATATTCTTGCTATTGAGGGTGTGCAGCGTAGGTTTACTAGGTTAATTTCCGGAATGGCGGGGCTGTCGTATGTTGAAAGACTGGAGCGACTAGGCTTGTATACTCTGGAATTTAGAAGGATGAGAGGAGATCTTATGGAAACGTATAAGATTATTAAGAAGTTGGACACGTTCGAGGCAGGAAACATGTTCCCAATGTTGAGGGTGTCCAGAACAAGGGGCCACAGTTTAAGAATAAGGGGTAGGCCATTTAGAACTGAGATGAAAAACTTTTTCAGTCAGAGAGTTGTGAATCTGTGGAATTCTGTACCTCAGAAGACAGTGGATGCCAATTCTCTGAATGCATTCAAGAGAGAGCTAGATAGAGCTCTTAAGGATAGCGGAGTCAGGGGGTATGGGGAGAAGGCATGAACGGGGTACTGATTGAGAATGATCAGCCATGATCACATTGAATGGCGGTGCTGGCTCGAAGGGCCGAGTGGCCTGCTCCTGCACCTATTGTCTATTTTCTATTGTCTATTCCTCTAATCCCAATTCCGGGTGTGGGGACCATATAACCAGGGGAGTGCGGAGAGGGGGAAGATACCGGGGTGTGGGGGAGGGACAGGGCAAGTAGGGGAGAGGCGGGGAAAGTTGGAAGCATCGGAGGGAGTTGGGAATAAAAGGGGGAGTGGGAACAGACGAGGTGGGGGGGGGGGGGCAAGACCGGGATCGTGGGGACCTGTAGGGGGTGTTGGGAGAGGAGTGGGTTGTAGGGGAGAGGGGTCGAGAGTAGAGAAGAGACGAGATGGGTGGGTGGGGGGGGGGGGGGGGTTAGACAGGGACGATCAAATTATACTGCATCTGCCATGCATCTGCCCACACAGTCAACCTGTCCAAGTCACCCTGCAACCTCTTAACATCCTCTTCGCCGTTCACACTGATACCCAGCTTTATGTCCTCTGCAAACTTGCTAGTGTCATGTCTAATTCCATCATCCAAATTGTTAATAAATGTTGTAAATAGTAGGGGCTCCAGAACCAAGCCTTGCGGCACTCCACTCGCCACTGCCAGCTATTCTGAAAATGACCCGTTTATTCCTACTCCTTGTTTCCTGTCTGCCAACCAATTCTCTATCCATGTCAATACCCCACCCCCAATACCATGTGCTCTCATTTTGCTCACCAATCTCCCGTGTGGAACCTTATCAAAGGCTTTCTGAAATTCTAGATACACGACATCCACTGGCTCTCCATAATCCATTTCCATCATTACATCCTCAAAAAAATTCAGAAGATTAGTCAAGCAGGATTTCCCCTTCATAAATCCATGCTGACTTGGACTTATCCCTTTACTGCTATCCAAATGGGCCGTTATTACCTCTTTAGCAATCGACTCCAGCATCTTCCCCACCACCGAAGTCAGGCTAACTGGTCCATAATTCCCCGTTTTCTCTCTCACTCCTTTCTTGAAAAGTGGGATAACATTAGCTACTCTGCAATCCGCAGGAACTGATCCTGATTCAATTGAACATTGGAAAATAATCACCAATGCGTCCACGATTTCTAGAGCCACCTCCTTGAGTAACCTAGGATGCAGACAATCAGGCCCTGGGGATTTATCAGCCTTCAGTCCCATCAGTCTACCCAATACTATTTCTCGCCTAATGCAAATTTCTTTCAGTTCTTCTATGTCCCTCGATTCTTCAAGATTATCTTGAAAACAAATGCTTTTTTTGCGATCACCACGCCGGGGGACAACAGATTCACATGTTCTGTACAGTATTCGCTCCATCGTTCGCTGTGAGCACAGAGAGGGTCGGCTGTGTTAACAGGGCCGTGGTTTGGAATAGGGAGAGGCGAGCGGGGAATGGTGGAGCGGTAGGGGGTATCGACGTCTCCCGGGGATGGGGGGGGGGAGGGGATGCTGGGGCGGGGGGAGACGGGGGGAATGGGGAAAGGCGGCGCTGCGGAGTCGGGCCGATAGTTAGCACTGGGATCTGACCCCTCCCAGGAGACGGAGCAAGTGAGGGCGAGGTTCGAGGATCAACTTCAAAACAAACTCTCTTCTCCAATCTATTCCGCGGGCGGCAGCAGTGTACATGATCTGTGCAATTCTTGTTATCTGTCGACAGGAGAGCGGTGTGTGGAGTGCGAGAGACTCGGACTGTGGACGTGAGACGGGGGAGGGTTGTATGGGGAGATGAAGGGAGTGTGGGGAGCTAGAGGGAGATGGTAAGAGACGGGGGAGTGGGGAGTGACCAGCAGATCGGGAAGCAAATGGGGGTGGTGGACAAGCGGCGGTGAAGGTGCGATGAGGGGAGCCGTAGGAGTTTTTAATCGACGTGGAGAGAAGGGAGAGACGTGAAGTGAGGGGAGGAGTGGGGAGACGGAGGGCGGTTCATGTGCAGATGCTACCGGCAGTTGTGCTACCTTCTACCTGACAGTGAGAGTTTCATCGAACACACTGCGCCCAACACTGCGCTTGCACCGCCGATTTTGATCACAGCTCGGGAGGGGCTATGGGAGCAATGCGGCAGAGAAAGGGGACAGGGCGAGAGAGGGGGAGTGGGAGAGAAATGGGGAGTGGGTGCGAAACGGGAAGAGTGGACGAGAAACAGGGGGAGTGGGAGAGAAATGGGGAGTGAGCGAGCGACGTGCGCAGATGGCAAAATATGGGGTTGCGAGAAACGGAAGGTGGAATGAGCAGAGGTGGAGAACAACTGGGAGGGTGGGGAGAGACTGCGGGAGTAGGGAGGGAGGAGAGGTGGGGAGAGACGGCGGGAGTGGGGAGAGGCGGCAGGAGTGGAGTGGGACGGGGGACAGTGTGGAGTGAGGAGGAGTGGGGAGAGACGGGGGGAGTGTGGAGAGACGGGGGGGGGGGGTGTGGAGAGACCGGGGGCAGTAGGGATTGAGGAGGAGTGGGGAGAGACGGGGGGAGTGGAGAAACGGGGGAAGTGTGGGGAGACGGGGGGAGTGTGGAGAGACGGGGGGCAGTAGGGAGGTAGGAGGAGAGGGGAGAGACGGGAGGAGTGGGGAGTGGCGGCAGGAGTGGGGAGAGACGGGGGGAGTGGGGAGAGACGGGAGGAGTGGGGAGTGGCGGCAGGAGTGGGGAGAGACGGGGGGAGTGGGGAGAGGCGGCAGGAGTGGGGAGGGCGGGGGGCAGTGGGGAGAGGCGGCAGGAGTGGGGAGAGACGGGGAGAGTGGGGAGGGAAGGGGGAGGCGAGTCGTATCTGGAGTAGAATTACCTTCACGAACACCTCGCTCGTTCCTCGATCACGTCGCTGGGACTTTCACTCGGATCAGATGCTCGGAGAAATTGGGACCGACTTTTATCCACCGGGACGCTCCTCCCTCCCCGAACCAAAATCGTCCACTCCACCTTGCCCCTCCCCAGGGGCGGAACATATGCGGGCGTGGTCCGAAGATGAGCTTCAAAACAACTTATCTTGGACAATCTCCACCCCGGGCGACACCAGGTTCGCATGACCTGTGCACTATTATTCACTCTCTCCCGTTATGCCCCCTCTCCAACCCCGCGATGTGAGCAGATGGGGAGTCAGCTGTGTTCACCGGGCTGTGGCCAGGTGTGTCCTGTCCAAGCACTATCGCCAGTTGTGCTTCCTTCTTCCTGAATTTGATCACACAGACGGGAGGAGTAACGGGTAGTGGGGGAAGACGGAATGAGAGAGGGGGATATCAGGATGTGCGCATAAGACAGGGGAGGGGAGACGTTTGAGACGGAAAAGTGTGGATGGACTGGGGAGTGGGTACGGGGTCCGAAGATCAACTTAAAAACAAATTCTCAGTTGCAATCTTCACCCCGGGAGATAACGATTTACATGGCCTGTACAGTATTTGTCCCCATGTCCTCGTTACACTTCCTCCCCAACATCACCTCCCCCCCTCCCCCACACCCCTCCTCTCGCTGTGAGCAGTCAGCAGTGCTCACAGGGCTGTGGATGGTGCAGGAGTGGGGGCGCCTTTCGACAGGGGATGGAGGGGAGGGGGAGGGGGAGACGGAAGGATTTGGAGTCAGGGAGTTGGGGGAACAGGCAAGGGACGGGGCAGTGAGGGAGAGACGGGGAGGGACTGAGTGTGGGGCTGGGGGAGGGGAGACGGAACAAAGGTGGGCGCGGTCCGAAGATCAACTTCAAAACAAACTCTCTTGTACAATCTACACCCCAGGCGACAGCTGTTTACTCCGCCTAGCAGAGCTGGTCCTCCACCCTCAACAACTTCTTTGACTCCTCCCACTTCCTCCAAGTCCAAGCCGTAGCTATGGACATCAGCATGGGCCGCACCTACGTCTGCCTCTTTGTAGGGTACGTTGAACAATCCCTGTTCCAGACGTACACTGGCCCTATCCCCAAACTCTATCGCCATTACATTGATGACTGCATCGGTGCTACCTCCTGCACCCATGGAGAACTCATGGATTTCATCAACTTCACCACCAATTTTCATCCGGCACTCAGATTTACTTGGACCATCTCCGACACCTCCCTCCCCTTTCTTGATCTCACGGTCTCCATCATAGGACATACACTATTGACGGATGTCTATTAAGAGCCCTCTGACTCCCATAACTATCTCGATTACACTTCTTCCCATCCTGCTTCCTGCAAAGACTCTATCCCCTACTCCCAATTCCTCCGTCTATGCCGCATCTGCGCCAAGATGAGGTGTTCCGTACTAGGATATTCGAAATGTCCTCATTCTTTAGGGAACAGGGGTTCCCCTCTCCCATGATAAATAAGGCCGTCACTCGTGTCTCCTCGGTACCCCGCTACTCCGCTTTTGCTCCCCTCCCCCTGGACGCAACAAGGTCAGTCCCCCTAGTCCAGACCTTCCACCCCATCAGCCGTCGTATACAACACATAATTCTCCATAATTTCCGGCACCTCCAACATTTTCCCACCTCCACCCCTCTCCGCCTTCCGCAGAGACCGTTCCCTCCGCAACTCCCTGTTTAACTCATCCTTTCCCACTGAAACCACCGTCTCCCCAGGTACCTTCCCCTGCAACCGCAGCAGATACAACACCTGTCGCTGTACCTTCTCCCTCGACTCTGTCCAGGGACCCCGACAGTCCTTCCAGGTTAGGCAAAGGTTCACTTGCACTCCTCCAACCTCAACTTCTGTATCGGTTGTCGAAGATGTGGACTCTGAAAAAGTGCCCTCCATAATGTTTGGGGCAAACACTCATCATTTATTTATTTGCCTCTGTACTCCACAAATTGAGATTTTTAATAGAAACAAATTACATGTGATTAAAGTGCACATTGTCAGATTTTAACAAAGGCAATTTTTATACTTTGTGCTTTCACCATGAAGAAATTACAGCTGTGTTTATACATAGTCCCCCCATTTCAGGGCACCATAATTTTCGGGACACAACAATGTCATGTTTAGTATTTTGTTGCATATCCTTTGGATACAATGACTGCTTGAAGTGTGCAATTCATGGACATGACCATTTGCTGGGTGTCTTGCCTGGCGATGCTCTGCCAGCCCTGTATTGCAGCCATCTGTGGATTATCCATGTTTTGGGGGGTAATCCCCTTCTGTTTTCTCTTCAGCATTTAAAAGGCGTGCTCAATTTGGTTCAGATCGGGTGATTGACTTGGCCACTCAAGAGTTAACCATTTCATAGCTTTGAAAAACACCTTTGTTGCTTTAGCAGTATATTTGGGATCATTGTCTTGCTGTAGAATGAACCACCGGCCAATGAATTTTGAGGCATTTGTTTGAACTTGAGCAGATAGGATGTGTCTATACACTTCAGAATTCATTATGCTACTCTCATCAGCAGATGTATCATCAATGAAGATAAGTGAGCCAGTACCTTCAGCAGCCAAACATGCCCAGGCCATAACACCCCCCATCACCGCGTTTCACAGATGAGCTTTGGATCTCGGGCACTTCCTTCGCTCCTCCTTACTTTGCTCTTGCCATCACTCTGATATAAGTTAATCTTGGTCTCATCTGTCAAAGACCTTTTTCCAGAACTGTGGTTGCTCTTTTAAGTACTTCTTGGCAAACTGTAACCTTACCATTGGGGGGTGCACTATGCATAAACACGGCTGTAATCTCTACATGGTGAATCCAAAATGGATAAAAAAAATACCCTTTACTGAAATCCAACAATGTGCACTTCAACCACATGGGATTTTATCTAGTAAAAATCTCAAATTGTGGAGTACCTGACACTGAGAGCTTCATTGAACACACTGCCCCAACATTGCGGGGAGAGACGGGGGGAGGGCAGACAGGCGGCCGAACGGATGGCGAGGGGAGTGGGCAGTAAAGGTGAGAGTGGGGGTGATGCGTGGCCAGAGACGGGGGGAGAGATGGAACAAATATGGGCGTGGTCCGAAGATCAGCTTGAAAACGAATTCTCTGTTGCAATCTCCACCCCGGGAGACAACAGATTCACCTGGTCTGTGCGGTATTTGTTCAGCGTCCCCGTTACCCTTCCCCACCATCACCCCTCTCCCTCCCCCCACCCACACCCTACTGTCGTTGTGAACACAGAGTCATCTGTGTCCATGGGGCTGTGGCGGGTGCAGGAGTAGGGGGATCTATAATCAGGGGAGACGGGGGACACATGGGGTCGATTGAGACGGAACGACCAGAGAGAGAGTCGGGGGAATGGGGGAGGGTCGTTGAGGGGAGACAGAACGAAGACGGGCGGGGTCCGAAGATCAACCTCAAAACAAAATCTCCTGCACAATATACACCCCTGGAGCCCGGGCGAGCAGGGGAAGAGACGGGTTTGTTGGGGAGAGACTCGGGACGTGTTCGCAGGAGGAGGGGGAGCGGCGGGGGGAGTCGGGAGAGCCGCGAGTAAGAGGGGGAGACGGTGAACGAGTGGAAGGGTGCGGGGTTTTGGGTGGAGAGGGAGGAAACAAATGCGGGCTGGATCCGACGATTCGCTTGACACCGGGACACAGAAGATGTACACAATCTGTTCATTATTGTTTTCCCCCCTCACTCCGCGACGTGAACTCAGGGTTGTGGCGTGTGTGGGGACGGGTATACACAGGAGAGTGGAGAGAGGCATGGAGAGGGGGGATATACCGGGGTGTGGGGGAGACAAGTAGGGGAGAGACGGGGAGAGTTGGAAGAAGCGGTGGGAGTTGGGACAGAAACGGGGAGTGGGGAGAGAGTGGGAAATACGGGGAGCGTAGGAACGGGTAGGGGGTTTGGGGAGAGGAGTGCGTGTTTGGTGAGAGAGGCGGAGAGTAGAGGAGAGACGAGGTGGGGCGTGGTGGTTGTGGCGGGGGGGGGGGGGTGGAGAGACAGGGGCTGACTTGGAGTGCGGAGGCGGTGAGATGCGGAACAAATGCAGACGGGGTTCGAAGATCAACTTGATTCTCCCGTACAATCACTCCCTGGGCGACAGCACGTCCACATATTCTGTACGTTACATGTTCACTCTCAACCTGGTACACCCCCCCCCCCCCCCACTTCCCCCACCACCCTCGCTGTGACCACGGGGAGAGTCAGCTGTGTTCACGGGGCTGTAGTCCGGTGTGTTCTGTGCACACACTGTCGCCAGTCGTGCTTCCTTCTACGTGACACTGACAGCTTCATTGAACACTCTGTCCCCAACACTGCGCTTGCACCCAGTTTGAGCACACAGTACGCAGGGAGAACGCGAGTAGTGCGGCGGAGGTGATGGATGGGGAGAGAAGTGTGGGGAGCGTGTGAGACGAGGGAATGGGGAGAGGAGGGGGATGAAGGGGAGAGACCGGAGGGTGAGAAACATGGAAGGAGGTGCTGGGAATAGACGCAGGGACAACGATTTGGACTGGGGTGACCGATTAGACTGGGGCAGAGACAGAAGGGCGATGGAGGGACGGGGAGTGGGCGAGAGACGGAAAGAGACTGGGTGAGTGCGGGTGGGGTGTGGGGAGAGACGGATTAACTGTGGACTGGGTCCGAATATTATATTGAAAACAAATGCTCCTTTGTGATCACCACGTCGGGGGACAACAGATTCACATGTTCTGTACAATATTCGTTCCATCGTTCGCTGTGAGCAGAGAGATGGTAAGAGACGGAGAAGTGGGGAGTGACCAGCTGATCTGGGAGCAACTGGGGTGGTGGACAAGCGGAGGTGAAGGTGCGACGAGGAGAGCCGTGGGAGTGGGCAGCGACGTGGGATGAAGGGGGGGACGTGAAGAGAGGGCAGGAGTGGGGAGACGGAGGGCAGGTCCTGTGTAGATACATCCGGCAGTTGTGCCTCCTTCTACCTGACACTGAGAGGATCATTGAATACACTGCCCCCGACATTGCGCTTGCACCGATTTTGATCACAACTCGGGAGGGGATACGCGAGCAATGCGGCCGGGGGGGGGCAGATAGAGAGGTTCAGTTCCGGAGAGGGAGATCATGGGGCGTGCAGTAGAGTCGGAAAAGTGGGGATGGACTAGGGAGTGTGGAGCGACGACCTGATCCCGGTGAGAGAGTGGTGGACGGACAGGCGGTGGAACGGATGGCCAGGGAGTGGGAAGAGAAAGTGAGAGTGGGGAGTGAGGGGTGGGTAGAGACGTGGGGAGAGATGGAGATAATACGGGTTGGGTTGTGTCCGAAGATCAGCTTGAAAACAGATTATCTGTTGCAATCTCCACGACGGGAGACAACAGAATCACATGGTCTGTACGGTATTTGTTCCCATGAACACTGAGAGAGGCAGCTGTGCTCACGGGGCTGTGGTCACGGGGCTGTGGACTGGTGTGTCCAGTCCAGACACTGTCGCCAGTTGTGCTTCCTTCTACCCGACACTGAGAGCTTCATTGAACACACTGCCCCAACACTGCGCTTCCACTCAGTGTGATCACACAGACGGGAAGGGGGTCGAAAGCAATGCGGGTGGGGGGTGGGGGTGGGGTGGACGTAGAGACAGGGCGGATGTCGGAATATGGGGTATAAACAACGCGGTCTAGGACCGAAGATCTGCTTTAAAACGAATTCTCTGTTGCATTTTCCACCCCGGGAGACAACAGATTCTCCTGGTCTGTTTTGTCCTCTCGCTGTGAGCACAAATTCAGCTGTGATCACAGGGCAGTGGCGGGCGCAGGTGTGGGGGCGGCTAAAAAACAGGACAGAGGTGGGGGGAGAGGTGGGGGAGGGGCGGGTGTGGGGGGGGGGGGAGATGGGGACCGACTGAGAGTGCTGCTGGGGGAGCAGCGACGGAACAAAGACGGGCGGGGTCCAAGATGAGCTTCAAAACAAGCTGTCTTGAACAATCTACACCCCAGGCGACAGCGACTTACATGATCTGTACATTACATGTTTACTCTCCCACGATAACTCCCCCCCCCCCCCCCACCACACACACACACACACGCACACACACAAAATGCGGGCTGTGTGCGAAGATCAGCTTGACCCCGGGAGATAGAAGGTTTACACAACCCGTACATTATTGTTCTCTCTACCATTAGCAGTGGTGGGTGGGTGGGGGGGGGGGGGGGGGGGGGTTGGGGGGCGGGGGCGGGGAGATACGTACCGAGAGGGGGGAATACCACGATATACGGATAAGACAGGGGGAGTCTGGGAGAGTCGGCGAGCGAGGGGAGACATGGGGCGTACGTTAGGGCCAGGAGATGTGGGGATGGACTGGAGTGTGTGGAGCGACAGGCTGAGCGCGGTTTGACGGGGGGGGGGGGGGGGGCGGACAGGCGACGGAACGGATGGCTAGGGTCGTGGGGAGAGAAAGTGAGAGTGGGGAGTGAGGGGTGGGTATAGACGTGGAGAGAGATGGAGGGTGGGGCTGTGGGTGGGGAGACGGAACAAAGACGGGCGGGGTCCAAGATGAGCTTCAAAACAAACTCTCTTGCACAATCTACACCCCAGGCGACAGCGACTTACATGATATGTACATTACTTGTTCACTCTTCCGCGCTACCCTCCCACCCTCTCACCATCACCATCACACACACACACACACACACACCCGTACACACACACACACACACACACACACACATACCCACACACACACACACACACACACACACACACACACACACACACACACACACAAGCAAATGCGGATTGGGTCCGAATATCAACCTGACCCCGGGAGACAAGGTTTACGTAACCTGTACATTATTGTTCTCTCTGAGCAGTGGGGGGCGGCGGTTGGGTGACACACAGAGAGAGGGGGGTTATCGGGATATGGGAATAAGGCAGGGGGTGTCTGGTAGAGTCGTGGAGAGGGGGGAGACATGGGTCGTGTGGTAGACCCGGAGAAGTGGGGATGGACTGGGGAGTGTGGAGTGATGAGCTGAGCGGGGAGAGATGGGAGAGGGCGGACAGGCGGCGGAACGGATGGCGAGGGGAGTGGGTAGAGCAGGTTAGAGTGGGGGGTGAGGGGTGGCAAGAGAGGTGGGGACAGATGAAGCAATAAATAATAGACAATAGACAATAGGTGCAGGAGGAGGTCATTCGGTCCTTCGAGCCAGCACCGCCATTCAATGTGATCATGGCTGATCATTCTCAATGAGTACCCCGTTCCTGCCTTCTCCCCATACCCCCTGACTCCGCTATCCTTAAGAGCTCTATCTAGCTCTCTCTTGAATGCATTCAGAGAATTGGCCTCCACTGCTTTCTGAGGCAGAGAATTCCACAGATTCACAACTCTCTGACTGAAAAGGTTTTTCCTCATCTCAGATCTAAATGGCCTACCCCTTATTCTTAAACTGTGGCCCCTTGTTCTGGACTCCCCCAACATTGGGAACATGTTTCCTGCCTCTAACGCGTCCAACACCATAATAATCTGATATGTTTCCATAAGATCTCCTCTCATCCTTCTAAATTCCAGTGTATACAAGCCTAGTCGCTCCAGTCTTTCAACATATGACAGCCCCGCCATTCCGGGAATTAACCTAGTAAACCTACGCTGCACGCCCTCAATAGCAAAAATATCCTTACTCAAATTTGGAGACCAAAACTGCACACCGTACTCCAGGTGCGGTCTCACTAGGGCCAAGTACAACTGCAGAAGGAACTCTTTGCTCCTATACTCAACTCTTCTTGTTATGAAGGTCAAAATTTCATCGGCTTTCTTCACTTTCTTCACTGCCTGCTGTGACTGATGCACGAGGACACCCAGATCTCGTTGTACGTCCCCTTTTCCTAACTTGACACCATTCAGATAATATTCTGCCTTCCCATTCTTACCACCAAAGTGGATAACCTCACACTTATCCACATTAAACTGCATCTGCCATGCATCCGCCCTCTTATACAACCTGTCCAGGTCACACTACAACCTCATAGCATCTTCCTCACTGTTCCCACTACCACCCATCGTTGTATCATCTGCAAGTTTGCTAATGGTACTTTTAATCCCTTCATCCAAGTCATTAATGTATATTGTAAATAGTATATTGTAAACAGCTGCGGTCCCAGCGCCGAGCCTTGCGGTACCCCACCAGTTACTGCCTGCCATTCTGAAAGGGACCTGGGAATGGGGCTCCGGGAGGGGAGACGGAACAAGGACGGGCGGGGTCCAAAGATGAATTTCAAAACAAACTCTCGTTCACAATCTACACCCCAGGCGACAGCGATTTACATGATGTGTACATTACTGGTTTACTCTCCCACGCTACCCGCCCCCCTTAGCCCCCCCCCCCGACACACACACACACACACACACACACACACACACACACACACACACATGCACACACACGGTGATAAAAGAAACGGGAGAAGAAACAAAGCTTGAAAACATGTACCACCACATTAATATGGTTAATATACAAAAAGGCACAAAGTACTGGAGTAGCTCAGTGGGCAGACAGCAACTCTGGAAAACATTGGTAGGCAATGTTTCTTCCAGAGGGTCCCAACTTGAATGTCGGAGATACCAAACATAGACTGGTTGATCATTTAGCTGAACACCTTCGCTCACTCAGCCTGGGCCTAACTGATCTCCCGGTTGCCAAACACTTTCATTCCCCTTCCCATTGCCACAATGACCCTGGGTCCTGGACCTCCTCTATTGTCAGAATGAGGTCAATATGCAAATTAGAGCACCAGCACCTCATATCTCGCTTGGGCAGCTTAAAACCAAGCAGTAGAAGTTTTGATTTCTCGAACTTCAAGTAATTCTTGCATCCCCTCTTGCTCTCCGTCTCACCCCCACGTGTCATCCTCGTGTTTCATTACCTACAGCTCGTTTTCACCTAGCCCACAGTCTACAATCGTCTGTTTCGTTTATCGTTGTTACTTTTGGGCACATCTTTCATTCATTTGTTTGATATCTCTCTATATCACTATCTTTATCTCTTGTTTCCATATCCCCTGACTTTCAGTCTGAAGACAGGTCTCGACCCGAAACACCAGCTATTCCTTTTCTGCAGAGATGCTGCCTGACCCGCTGAGATACTCCAGATGTTTGTGTCTATGTTCAGTTTAAACCAGTATTTACAGTTCCTTCCTACACAGGGTATCCCAGCGCTATATTTCTATATCTTTGAGTTGCTCTCGACTGCTAGCAATCAGCAGATATGAATAATTGAAAGATGCTGCATGGAAACAGGTCGTTAGCCAACTGAGTCCAAGCCGAACAGTAATCGCCCGTTCACACGAGTTCTATGTTATCACACTTTCTTGTCACAAGCAGCCAACCATGAAATGCTCCCTTTATTGCCACACTTTGCCTCTTTCTTGTCCACCCCATACACGCTCGGGGCAATTTACGAAAAACAATTAACCTACAAACCCGCACGTCTTTGAATATGGGGGAAGACGGAGCATCCAGAGGAAACCCTCACAGTCACCGAGAGAACATGCAAACTCCACATAGACAGCTCGTGAGGTCTGGTACGATCTCGGGTCTCTGGCGCTGTGAGGTAGCATCTCGAGCAGTTACATCTCTGCACCAGACGTTGCAGCAATATGGAAAGGGAGTGCGTACGTGAACTTTACTTGGGGTTGTGTCTTGTGGCCAGAGGTGGGAACACATGCTGAGCTGTTGCAGAAAGGAGGGCTCTACACAGAACTGGTCAGCAGACAGACCAGCAAATGAAACCGGCGCCTGTGAGGAAGGCACGCAGACCAAGGACCGCGTTATGGATTCCAGGCATTTATTCCCACTGGACGATTCATTCAGAGATGAGATGTAAGGAAGCTATGCTCCAATGACACGCCCTCTCCACCGGTCGGTCTGACAACACAATATCCACACAGATTCCAGCAGGGTGCGTCGAGTGTGTCATCCAGGTACACAGGTTCAGAGAACACACCGAATCTATACATAAATTATACCTAAATTCTACAGGAGAGTGAAAAGAAAAACACACCAAAAAGCTAGACATTAATGCAAAACAGCTGGCAGCGCTGCAGCCTCACGGCCCTGAAAACTTGGGTTCGATCCGGACCTCGCGTGGTCTCTGTGCGAAGTTTACAGCTTCTCTCTGTGGCTGCGTGTGTTTGCTCCAGATGGTCTAGCTTCCTCCCACATTCCAAAGACGTGCAGGGCAAAGAAAATGCACGTTTATAAAAAGTGTAAGGTCCACAATGAGGCAGGTTGGGAGATCAGGACGACACGCTACCTTATGGAAGGACTGTTCAGCATTCAAATAACAGCGGGGAAGTAGCTGTTCCTGAGCCTAGAAGGACGTGTTTTCAAGTTTCTGTATTCGCTGCCTGATGGGAGAGGGGAGAGGAAAGAATGATAGGGGTGGACAAGTCATAGATTATGTTGGATGCTTTTCCAACGCAGTGTGAACCATAGATGGTCACTGGTGGAAAGTCTGGTCTGTGTGATCGACTGGGCTAAATCTACAACTCTGCAATTTTTTACAGTCTTGGGCAGCGCTGTGCCCAACATTGATTGAACACATTTCTTCCTTTCCCCTTACCACCTATCCCCTTCGTCCTATATTGCTCTGACCACATGTTGTGCCTCTTCTATCCCATCTCACACTTTTTGTCTTTTCATCTCTGCCCTTGCCCAAACATCTTCCAAACAAACCCTTCTCCTGACCTATCCACCCATCACTTGCTAGACTTTGCCCCCCCCCCCCGCCACCCTCTCTTCCAACTTTCTATCCATTCTACCACTACAATAAGTCTGAACAAGTCCCAAGCTAAAATATCACCGATCCATGTTCTCCAGAGATGCTGCCTGACCCCCTGAGCTACTCCAGCACATTGTGTCCTTTTTTGTAAACCAGCATCTGCAGATCTTTGTCTCTGCTTCCTCTGGCAGATTGTTCCATCTACCCAGCACCGTTTGTGAAAAGGTTATCCCATAGGTTCATATTGTACCTTTCTCCTCTCACTCTCCTTTAAACCTATTACCTCTGTTTTTTTATTCCACTAGCCTTGGAATAAGATGATATGCATTCACCCTTTCGATTCCCCTGATGATTTTATACATTCATTATACATTTGACCACTTCCGACTTTTCTGAGTTAACTTCCATCAGCCATTCATTTACCCATTTTCCAAGTCAATATAGAACCTGTTCTAACCTTAGACAACATTCCTCACCATCCTCCATACCGCCAACTTTGGTGTCATCCACCATCTTCATGCCACCTGTCATCTCATTTGGCTTCTTAACCGCTGCCTTCCTTGGATATGTGGAACGACCAGTGAACTGACATCCCTCTCCTCGCGCGTCCACTTATGTGCCATGGGGGTGACTACTTGAGGGCTTGAGGGTGTTATCTGATATCTGACTAGCTGTTATCTGACTAGCCGCCCTTGAGGACCCAGTAAGCCAGACCCTGGTTCCCTCTCCCCTCGTATCGGCCTCGCTCCTCACCCATCATAGACATAGAATCAGGAGATGAAGAATCAGTATGGATAGAAATGAGGAATTGTAAGGGTAAAAAGGACCCTAATGGGAGTTATCTACAGGCCCCCGAACAGTAGACTCGACATAGGGTGTAAGTTGAATCAGGAGCTAAAATTGGCATGTCGCAACTGTAATGCTATGGTGGTTATGGGAGATTTCAACTTGCAGGTAGACTGGGAAAATCAATTGGTAATGGACCCCAGGAAAGAGAGTTTGTGGAGTGTCTCAGAGATGGATTCTTAGAACAGCTTGTACTGGAGGCAAACAGGGGGAAGGCAATTCTGGATTTTGGGTATGTAAAGAGGAAAAAAATAGTCAAGGCGAATGTGGGTCCCTTGAAGATAGAAGCAGTGGAATTTATTATGGGGGACAAGGAAATGGCAGATGAGTTGAACCGGTGCTTTGGATCTGTCTTCACTAAGGAAGATACAAGCAATCTCCCAGATGCTCTAGTGGACAGAGATCCTAGGGTGACGGAGGAACTGAACGAAATCCACATTAGACAGGAAATGGTGTTGGGTAGACTGATGGGACTGAAGGCTAATAAATCCCCAGGGCCTGATGGTCTGCATCCCAGAGTACTTAAGGAGGTGGCGCTAGAAATTGTGGATGCATTGGTGATCATTTTCCAATGTTCTATAGATTCCTGTGGATTGGAGGGTAGCTAATCTTGTCTCACTTTTTAAGAAAGGAGGGAGAGAGAAAACGGTAAATTATAGACCAGTTAGTCTTACATCAGTGGTGGGAAGATGCTGGAGTCAATTATAAAAGACGAAATTGCGGAGCATTTGGAGAGTAGTAACAGGATCGTTCCGAGTCAGCATGGGTTTTCGAAGGGGAAATCATGCTTGACTAATCTTCTAGAATTCTTTGAGGATGTAACTAGGAAAATTGACAGGGGAGAGCCGGTGGATGTGGTGTACCTTGACTTTCAGAAAGCCTTCGACAAGGTTCCACATAGGAGATCAGTGGGCAAAATTAGAGCACATGGTATTGGAGGTAGGGTACTGACATGGATAGAAAATTGGTTGACAGACAGAAAGCAAAGAGTGGGGATAAATGGGTCCCTTTCAGAATGGCAGGCAGTAAGTAGTGGGATACCGCAAGGTTCGGTGCTCGGACAGCAGCTATTTAAAATATACATTAATGACTTGGATGAAGGGATTAAAAATAACATTAGCAAATTTGCAGATGATACAAAGCTGGGTGGTAGTGTGAACTGTGAGAAAGTTGCTGTGAGGTTGCAGGGTGACTTGGACAGGTTGTATGAGTGCGCGGATGCATGGCAGATGCAGTTTAATGTGGATAAGTGTGAGGTTATCCACTTTGGCGGTAAGAATAGGAAGGCAGAGTATTATCTGAATGGTGTCAATTTTGGAAGAGGGGACGTACAACGAGATCTGGGTGTCCGAGTGCATCAGTCACTGAAAGGAAGCATGCAGATACAGCAGGCAGTGAAGAAAGCCAATGGAATGTTGGCCTTCATAATAAGTTGAGTATAGGAGCAAAGAGGTCATTCTGCAGTTGTACAGGGCCCTAGTGAGACCGCACCCGGAGTACTGTCTGCAGTTGTGGTCTCCAAATTTGAGGAAGGATATTCTTGCTATTGAGGGCGGTGCAGCGTAGGTTTACTAGGTTAATTCCTGCAACGGCGGGACTGTCATGTGTTGAAACACTGGAGCGACTAGGCTTGTATACACTGGAATATAGCAGGATGAGAGTGGATCTTATCGAAACGTTTTAGATTATTAAGTGATTGGACACGTTAGATGCAGGAAACATGTTCGCAATGTTGGGGGAGTCCAGAACAAGGGGCCATAGTTTCAGAATAAGGGGTAGGCCATTTAGAACTGAGATGAGGAAAAACTTTTCCATTCAGAGAGTTGTGAATCTGTGAAATTCTCTGTCTCAGAATGCAGTGGAGGCCAATTCTCTGAATGCATTCAAGAGATAGCTAGATAGAGCTCTTCGGGATAGCGGAGTCAGGGGGTATTGGGAGAAGGCAGGGACGGGGTACTGATTGAGAATGATCAGCCATGATCACATTGAATGGCGGTGCTGGCTCGAAGGGCCGAATGGCCTCCTCCTGCACCTATTGTCTATTGTCCATTATCATGTCCAACATGCTTGCCGGTTCCATCCTCCCGGTCTCTGGTCTCGGGGGAGGAGCACAAGCCGGCTCGGCGGCTCCCCCACAAGGCTGCGGTATCACATTTATGAACTTGTTATTACACCCAGAACCATGTTACCATCACGTGGTGCTGCCTCTTGGGACGGTGGGTCATGACATGGTTCTCAATGATTCAATGGTGCTTTATTTGTTACATATATAACTGCACAGTGAAAGTAGTTTTTGCATATGATAAACATGCAGGCGCCGCCATATTTTGGCGCCATTATTCAAAGTCCCAAGTCTAGTCGGCAGGGCAAAAGATGTTGCGGAGCAGTTCCTGCAAACCGACATGTCTCTTTGTCCGCCCATCGTTGTGTCCCAGGGACGCCTCCGGTGGCCGACCTTGGCTACAAACCTCTATAAGGTCAACCTGTGTGCCCATTCACTCGAGAGAACACAAACCAGTCCCTCCTTAACACTCAAGTCCTCCAGTCATCGCAACATCCTTGTGAATCTTTTCTGCACCCGCCTCTCGCTTAGTCCTACAGCAGTGCGACTCAACTGCATACAGCATTCCAAGTGCGCTCTCACCAACAGCTTCTACAGTTATAGCCGGACATCCCAACTCCTGTACTCATTGCCGTGACCGTCAAAGGCAAAAGTGCGTGATCCTTCTTCACTACTGTGGGGCGGCGCAATGGCACTGCGGTCGAGCCGTTGCCTTACAACGACAATGACCCGGGTTTGATCAGGACCACGGGTGTTATCTCTGCAGAATTTGCACATCCTCCCTGTGACCGCGTGGATTTCCTCCGGGTGTTCCGGTTTCTTCCCATATCCCAAAGACGTGCAGGTTTGTAGATTAATTGGATTCTATAAATTGCGCTCGTGTGTAGGATGAGAAACTGGGTCAACATAGAACTAGTGTATGGAGAATGGCCCATACCCGAAACGTCACCCATCCTTTTCCTCCATAGATGCTGCCTGACCCGCTGATTACTCTCACATTTTGTGTCTATCTTTAGTAAACGGGTGATCAATGGTCAGCGTGGACTACATGGGCCTAAGGATCTGTTGCCACGCTGTATCTCTAACCTAAACGCTGTGTCTATATATGTTGTTACTTTCAAGGACCTATGTACTTGTATCCCCCCTCTCCCCCTTTACAAAAACACTCCCAGCGCCCGATCCAAGTGACAGTACTTGGACCTCGTGAGCACGTTCCCTGGGCTGGAGTCAGCGCTGGACGGCCGTGGACGAGGCGGCCTCTCTGCCCGGCGTTGGGGTGCAGAGACCCGGGAGGTGAGTCAGTCCGTTCCACGGGATCGTCGGGGTGGTGGCAGTTCGAGCCCTTTCCAGGCCGCCCCCCCCACCGGTGGAGTCGTCGGGAGCTACCAGGGACCTAGTCAGACCTAGTGTCGACCCTCGGGTCGGGCTGACCTCCGGAGGCCGGTGGCGGTGCTGGTCGGCCCGGAGGTGAGTGCCTGGGTGCGGCGGGTGTTCGCAAGGACGGGCCTCACGCCGCTGGTCGGGCCGGGAGGCGTAGGGCCTCGAACCTCTGACCTTGTGTTTCATTTATTTCCGTAGCCCCTTTTACCTACTTTCTCACCAATCATAAACCATGTGCAGATAAGGCCAATTAGTGCGTCTAACATTCGTGAGGCTGCTGGCGCGTCGCCAGCGCTGACAGGCTGTATGCAAAGCCAACGTGGGCGTGAAGGCTTCACAAAGTAAATGGCAGGATGGACAAATGAGAGTCAGTGACTGTTGTTACATGGAGTTTCAGAAGGCCTTTGATAAGGTACCATATGTGAGGCTGCTGATGACGATGAGAGCCCATGGTATCAGAGGGAAGATACTAGCTTGGACAGCAGGTTGGCTGGGTGGCAGAGGCAATGTGTGGCAAGAAAGGGAGCATTTCATGGTTGGCTGCCTGTGCCTAGCGGAGTTTAACAAGCGTTGGAGACGGGGTCACTATTGTACATAAACGATTTGGATGAAGGAATTAAAGTGTCTGTGGCCAGGTTTACGGATTACACGTAGATAGGTGGGGGGGGGGGGGGTGGTGGGGGCGTGGGGGTAGTTGGTGGGTGGGGTTGGTGGGTGGGTGTGTGGGGGATGGGGGTTTTTGTGTGGGTGGAGGGTTTGGGTGGGTGGGTGGGGGGGGGGGCAGGTGGTATAGTGAAAGCAGTGGTTCTGCAGAAGTACCTGGACAGATTGGAAGAGTGGGCAAAGAAGTGGCAGATGGAATACAGCGGAGTAAAATGTGGAGTCATTCATTTTGGTTGTAGGAACAAAGACGTAGACTGTCTGGTAAATAGGGAGAGACCCAGACATTTGAGGTGCAGCGGGAGTGCTGGTGCAGGATTTTCAAAACGTTCATTTGCAAGTTGAATCAGTCGTAAAGAAGGCACATGCAATTTTAGCATTTATTTCGAGAGGACCAGGATATAAAACAGGGATGTAATGCCGAGGCTTCATAAGGCACAGGTCAGAGCGCATTTGGAGTATTTTGAAGAGTTCTGGACTCCATGTCTGAGAAGGATGTGCTGGTGTTGGAGTGGGTCTTGAGGAGGTTTACAAGAATGATTCCAGGAATGATTGGGTTAACGTATGACGAGTGTTTGGCGCCACTGAGCCTGTAGTCGCTGGAGTTTATGAGGGTGGGGATGAGGGGCTCATTGAAACTTACCGGATAGTGAAACGCTTGGTATTGGGGATGTGGGGAGTATGTTTCTACTGGTGGGAGGTTCTTGGCTCCGAGGACACAACCTTAGACTAAAAGGACGCACTTTTGGAAAGGAAATGAGGTGAATATTCTTTAGACAGAGGATGATAACATGGGACCACCCGAATCTAAAGGAGGGGACGCGGCACTGCTAAATCCTCCCGCACAGAAACCGCATAGAAGGCGCTGAAACCACGATCAGACCCAAGTGTATCTTTGGCACAATGTGCTGGATAATGTCTTTGACATGGAGCGTATCTCCGAAAACAGCGCGGGGTCCGCCAACGATCAACGTCTTCCTGAATGTGACACATCCCCCTTCTGGGACACTGCCTCGCCCCGTCCCTCCCCCGTCCCTCCCCACTCCCCCATCCATCCACATTCCCCAGTCTCCCCACAACCCCAGTCCATTTCCACACTCCATATCCACCTCAACTCCCTACGTTCGCTCGCCACTCCCCGCCCCTCACTACAATCTGCCCCTCGCTATATCATGCCATCTACCCCTTCTCCCTACTGTCTCTCCCCACTCCCTCGTCCTTTCCTGCACCCTTCTCTCCACTTCTCCCTCATCCCACAATCCCTGTCATTCCCCATTCCGTCACGTCCCTTCGCATGCCTCCCACCTCGTCACAGCCCCCCTTTCTCTCCCCACCCCCACTCTCCGACACGCCCCTTTCTCCCACTTCCCCCGTTCTCTCCATTGCCCTCGTCTGTCCCACCACCTCCCACCTTTCTCATTCCCCCCATCTCCACAACACCCCTGTCTATATCAGTACCCGAGGATATCCTCAGTCCCTATCCTTTCCAGCACCGCCATCACCCACATTCCCTACGCACACCCAACTGTCCCTCCATTTCTTCCCATTTCCCCCCGCTTTCCCCATTCCACATCTCAATGCAATCTCTCTCCCAACTCCCCCAAAGATCTCCACTCGCTTTCTCCACCTACTACCCCCACTCCCCCAACCATCCCTTTCCCCGCTCCCCAACTCCCACTCCCCACCCCACTCCACGGTATTCCTCCGTCCCTCCCCTCGTGTCACTCGCACCGCCAATCCTGGCCTATCCTTGCAGTGCAGTTATTGCCGTTGAACTCGCCAACTCCCGATCCCGCTCCCCATCCTGCGCCTCTGTCTGCCCTGCCCACTCCACATGCTCCATTTGCCCTCTACATCATGGTCGCCTCCCCCCTCGCTCCACCCACAACTGCCCCTTCCTCCACCCCCTGCTCCTTCCTCCACTCCCCCTCCCCGCGGACACATTAGTGTTGACCCTCCCGAGTGTGTGCGTAAACTTTGTGCAAACGCAGTGTTGGGGGCAGTGTGTTCACAGAAGCTCTCTGTGTCGGGCAGAAAGAAGCACAAGGACGACAAGTGTTTGCACAGCGAAGGTTTATTCAGCACGGCGCCACACCCTGACATAAAGCGCTATCTTCAGCTTTAAGCAACATGCAGCGGGTAAACACGGGATTTCGGTCGGGAAATAGAAGCGCGGCGCATCGCGGGGAATCTCCGCGCTCACAGTGAGAGGGACAGACCGTCACTGAGAGTCAACACGGAGCTCTGGACGGTGGGGGCCTCGGTGATGGTCAGTGGGTGTGGACCGTCCGTTGATGGGTCACTCTGAGTGGACACAGATAGTGACTCCGTCGTAAGTTTTGAACATGATGTTTTCGGCTGGGAAGTTTTTCATGCAGTAGACCCCATTGTACCGGCGGATGGCATGGACCATGTACCCGGGCAGTTTGCTTTTGAGGTGTGTCACCACTTGCCCTGCATCATTGCAATCCCTTTTATCACTCATGAGCTTCAGTATCGTGTTACAATCAATGGCGGTTTTCGACGTGCTGTAGGAGACTACACAATTGATGCCTTTGAGTCGGTAGAAGTAGAAAAAGTTGACGCCTTTTGTGCAGTGATATGCGAAGCCGCCCACCTCGTCGTACACAATCAGCGCCCAATAAAGCCAGTAGTATTTCTTTGCCAGCGCCTGGTGGTATTTGAAGGATTGGTCCGAGTGCGAGGTGACTTTGTTATCTTTGATCATCACCTCCAAGTCGCTCTTCGCCTGATCCAGAAACTCGGCGGTGCAGCGATCCACTATGGCCTTCATCTTCACCTCCACCTTACCCATTTTCAATTCCCACTCCTTCTTGATGCTTTCTACGTCGTTACCGGTGATCGCGGTCTGACCCACGAGGGCGATCAGGCCGATGCAGAAGAGCGTCTTCAGCCGGGCGCACATCTGCTCCATCACCCGACGGTTCTTCTTGCTTGAAATCATGGCCGTTTCCAGGATCGGGACCCCGAACACGAAGTTTTCGCCCATGATGCCGTCGTAGAGGGTGTGGAGGTTCTGGTCGCCTTTGGTGTCCTTGAAGTGATCGATGAATTCCTCTTTCTCCGCCTCCATGTATTCGGATCGGGCACTGATGATCTCCATGTACTTTCTGAACTGGTTTTTCAGATTCTCCTCCACTGGGGCGTACAAGCTCCGTGACGTGCTCTGCTCCACCGCGCGTAGCACGTTTCCCAGTTCTTCCGAGATCACGTCCAGCTTGTTCCTGACTTCCCCGAACTGTTCCTTCATGTAAGCTAACTCTTCGCTGTCCTGGCCACCTAGGGCCAATCCGATGAGTAGTCCGGCCAAGCCGGCGATGGGCCCGAGTACTCCGGCCGCAGAAGCAAACTTCTCCAGACTGGCAAACACTTCCATTGCCGCCCCCATATCGGCCATAGCCCCCGTCAGCTCAATGGCATCGCTCATGATGTCGCGAGTCGTGGATGCGGTGGGTTCTCTTGACTGGGTGCTGTAGAGGAAAAAATTAAGGTTGCGAGGAAGCCCAGCAAAGCGGAACGGTGAAGAGTGGAGAGGAGGGAGGATTGCGGAAGAGATGGGGGTGAGGGCATGAAGGAGAAGCGGGTGGAGGAGGGGTGGGGGCAACTCCTGGTGGGGAGGGGACTGAGAGTCGGCGATGAGATTGCAAGACAGGAGAGAGATAGAGGCGTGGGGGGTGGGTCAGATAGGGACATGGGAAGCGGTGGAGTAACGTGGAAGGGGGGAGTTGAAGGGAAGCGGCAGGGAGAGTGAAGAAAGACGGCCGTGCGGCACCCAATCCTGCGGAGAGTTACTTTCAAGGACACTTCGCTGGTTCGTGGGTGAGGGACTTACCCCCCTCCACCACCCCCCCCCCTGCAGGCGGGTTCCGGATATCAGCTTCAAACCCCCCCCCCCCCCCCCCCCCACCGCCCATGCTGTGAACGGGGGAGTCAGCTGTGTTCACGGGGCTGTGCCCTGTGTGTTCTGTCCAGACAATGTCGTCAGTTGTGCTTACTTCTACCTGACGCTGAGCTTCATTGAACACAGTGCGTCCAACAATGCGGTTGCATCGAGTTTGCTCACGGATTCGGGAGGGGGACCAAGTGCAGTGCGGCAGCGGGGTTTATGGTTGGGGGAGGGGGGGAGTGAGTGGATAGAGCCGTGAAGGGAGGAAGATTTAATGGGAACCCGAGGGCCAACGTTTTTTACACAGAGGGCGATGGGTGTATGGAAGAAGCTGCCTGGGGAGGTAGTTGAGGCTGGTATTATCACACCCTTTAAAAAAACATCTGACAGATACACGGGTATGATTGTTTTAAGGGGGTTGAGTCAAATGCAAGCAGATGGGCAATCATGTTCTGCGTGAGCAAGTTGGGCCGAAGGGCGTGTTTCCATGTTGTATGATTCTTTATGACGTGGGGAGTGGAGAGAGACGGGGGAGTTGTTAAGGATAAAGAAACGATTTACGAAGATGCTGCCAGGACCTGTGGATCTGGGCTACAGGGAGAGGTTGAGTCATCCGAGACACTATATCTTGGAGCGCAGGTGGATGATGGATAATCTTGCTCGATCCCGGGGTCGGGACCTATCCCTCCCCGGAACGAGATCAAATCCAAGAGGGGATCTTAATCAGCTTCAAATCAAACTTATTTGATGACTGTCCCCCTGTTCCCACCACCCACACTCCCATCGCTGTCACCACAGGGATAGCCCGTTGTGTTCACGGCTCTGTGGTTCAGTGGTGAAACGTCACCAATTCCTTCCCTCCAGAGATGCTGCCTGACCCGCTGAGTTGCTCCAGCATTTTGTGTCTATATCCAGCCCAGACATATCGCTCATTGTGTTTCCTTGTACCTGACAATGAGCGTTTCATTGCACACATTGCCCGCAAAACTGCGCTTGCACCGAGTTTGATCACACAGTTGGGAGGGGGAACAGGAGGAGTGCGGTGCGGTGGGAGGGGGGGAGATCGAGGGGGTGCAGACAGCCGTGAGGGGCGAAAGATTTACGAGGAGACTCGAAGGCAACCTTTTTTTTCATTGAGGGTGGTGGGTGTGTGGAACGAGCTGCCGGAGGATGTAGTTGAGGGGGGGGGGGGGGGTTGAGGGGGTGGGGTGGGGCGGCAAACGAGCAGGGGAGTGAAGGAACGACCGGAGGAGTGGGAGGGCGACGAGGCGAGTGGGCGAGAAACGGAGGGAGGGGGGGGGGGGCGAGAAACGGGGAGGGACGAGAGAGGAGGCCCAATGCCAAAGAGACGCGGGACAGGGCGAGAGACGGGGAGTGGGAGAGAAATGGGGAATGGGCGAGAAACAGGGGCAGAAGGCAAAATACGGGGGTGGGGATGCGAGACGGGCAGTGGAATGAGAAGAGATTGTGAGTGATTGGGAGGATGGGGAGAAACTGGGGGAGTGGTGTGACACAGGAGGAGTGCGGAGAGACGGCAGGAGTTGGGAGGAACGGAGGGTGTGGGGGAGACGTGCGGAGGGGGGTGGAGTGGGGAGAGACGGGGGATGCGGGACGTATCCGAAGAAGAGTTACCTTCACGAACACATCGCTCGTTCATGGTTCATGTCGCTGGGACGTTCACTCGGATCGGACGATCGGGAAAATTGGGACAGACTTTTATTCACCTGGACCCTCCTCCTTCCCCAACCAAAATCGTCCACTCCACGTTGCCCCTCCCCAGGGGCGGAACATATGCGGGCGGGGTGCGAAGATGAGCTCCATAACAAATTCTCTTGGACAAACTCCACCCCGGTTAGCATGACCTGTGCACTAGGTTCGTATGACCCGGACACCAGGTTAGCATGACCTGTGCACTATTCTTCACTCTTTCCCGTTACGCCCCCTCCCCAACCCCGCGCTGTGAGCACAGGGGGAGTCAGCTGTGTTCACCGGGATGTGGCCAGGTGTGACCTGTCCAAGCACTATCGCCAGTTGTGCTTCCTTCTACTTGCCGCCATGAGCTTAATTGACCACCCTGCCCCCAACACTGCGCTTGCACCGAGTTTAATCACACAGACGGGAAGAGCAGTGGGATGGGGAAGACGAAGACAGAGGGGGATACCAGTAAGTGGGGACAAGACAGGGTTGGGGGGGGGGGGGGTGTTTGGGAGAGTCGGAGAGAGAGGAGAGACGGAGACGTGGGAATGGATTGGGGAGTGGATACAGGCGGGGTCCGAAGATCACCTTGAAACCAAATTCTCAGTTGCGATCTCCAGCCAGGAAGATA
Organism: Rhinoraja longicauda; assembly: GCF_053455715.1. Classification (NCBI taxonomy): domain Eukaryota; kingdom Metazoa; phylum Chordata; class Chondrichthyes; order Rajiformes; family Arhynchobatidae; genus Rhinoraja; species Rhinoraja longicauda. The sequence goes on from NC_135956.1 coordinate 67,593,552, forward strand.
ACGATTTACATGGTCTGTACAGTATTTGTTACAACGTCCTCGTTAACCCCCTCCCCCTCCCCCACATCCCTCCTCTCGCTGTGAGCACAGTCAGTTGTGCTCACAGGGCTGTGGCGGGTGCAGGAGTGGAGGCGCCTACAGACAGGGGATGGGGTAGGGGGAGGAGGAACGATGAGAGAGGGAGTCGGGGGAACAGGCGAGGGACGGGGCAGTGAGGGAGACACGGGGAGCGACGGAGTGTGGGGCTGGGGGAGGGGAGACGGAACAAAGGCGGGCGGGGTCCGAACAACTTCAAACCAAACTCTCTTGTACAATCTACACCCCAGGCGACAGCTGTTTACTCCGCCTAAAGGAGCTCGTCCTCCACCCTCAACAACTTCTTCTTTGACTACTCCCACTTCCGCCAAGTCCAAGGCGTAGCTATGGGCCGCACCTACCGTGTGCAGTTTTGGTCTCCAAATTTGAGGAAGGATATTCTTGCTATTGAGGGTGTGCAGCGTAGGTTTACTAGGTTAATTTCCGGAATGGCGGCGCTGTCGTATGTTGAAAGACTGGAGCGACTAGGCTTGTATACTCTGGAATTTAGAAGGATGAGAGGAGATCTTATGGAAACGTATAAGATTATTAAGAAGTTGGACACGTTCGAGGCAGGAAACATGTTCCCAATGTTGAGGGTGTCCAGAACAAGGGGCCACAGTTTAAGAATAAGGGGTAGGCCATTTAGAACTGAGATGAAAAACTTTTTCAGTCAGAGAGTTGTGAATCTGTGGAATTCTGTACCTCAGAAGACAGTGGATGCCAATTCTCTGAATGCATTCAAGAGAGAGCTAGATAGAGCTCTTAAGGATAGCGGAGTCAGGGGGTATGGGGAGAAGGCATGAACGGGGTACTGATTGAGAATGATCAGCCATGATCACATTGAATGGCGGTGCTGGCTCGAAGGGCCGAGTGGCCTGCTCCTGCACCTATTGTCTATTTTCTATTGTCTATTCCTCTAATCCCAATTCCGGGTGTGGGGACCATATAACCAGGGGAGTGCGGAGAGGGGGAAGATACCGGGGTGTGGGGGAGGGACAGGGCAAGTAGGGGAGAGGCGGGGAAAGTTGGAAGCATCGGAGGGAGTTGGGAATAAAAGGGGGAGTGGGAACAGACGAGGTGGGGGGGGGGGCAAGACCGGGATCGTGGGGACCTGTAGGGGGTGTTGGGAGAGGAGTGGGTTGTAGGGGAGAGGGGTCGAGAGTAGAGAAGAGACGAGATGGGTGGGTGGGGGGGGGGTTAGACAGGGACGATCAAATTATACTGCATCTGCCATGCATCTGCCCACACAGTCAACCTGTCCAAGTCACCCTGCAACCTCTTAACATCCTCTTCGCCGTTCACACTGATACCCAGCTTTATGTCCTCTGCAAACTTGCTAGTGTCATGTCTAATTCCATCATCCAAATTGTTAATAAATGTTGTAAATAGTAGGGGCTCCAGAACCAAGCCTTGCGGCACTCCACTCGCCACTGCCAGCTATTCTGAAAATGACCCGTTTATTCCTACTCCTTGTTTCCTGTCTGCCAACCAATTCTCTATCCATGTCAATACCCCACCCCCAATACCATGTGCTCTCATTTTGCTCACCAATCTCCCGTGTGGAACCTTATCAAAGGCTTTCTGAAATTCTAGATACACGACATCCACTGGCTCTCCATAATCCATTTCCATCATTACATCCTCAAAAAAATTCAGAAGATTAGTCAAGCAGGATTTCCCCTTCATAAATCCATGCTGACTTGGACTTATCCCTTTACTGCTATCCAAATGGGCCGTTATTACCTCTTTAGCAATCGACTCCAGCATCTTCCCCACCACCGAAGTCAGGCTAACTGGTCCATAATTCCCCGTTTTCTCTCTCACTCCTTTCTTGAAAAGTGGGATAACATTAGCTACTCTGCAATCCGCAGGAACTGATCCTGATTCAATTGAACATTGGAAAATAATCACCAATGCGTCCACGATTTCTAGAGCCACCTCCTTGAGTAACCTAGGATGCAGACAATCAGGCCCTGGGGATTTATCAGCCTTCAGTCCCATCAGTCTACCCAATACTATTTCTCGCCTAATGCAAATTTCTTTCAGTTCTTCTATGTCCCTCGATTCTTCAAGATTATCTTGAAAACAAATGCTTTTTTTGCGATCACCACGCCGGGGGACAACAGATTCACATGTTCTGTACAGTATTCGCTCCATCGTTCGCTGTGAGCACAGAGAGGGTCGGCTGTGTTAACAGGGCCGTGGTTTGGAATAGGGAGAGGCGAGCGGAGAATGGTGGAGCGGTAGGGGGTATCGACGTCTCCCGGGGATGGGGGGGGGGGGGGAGGGGATGTTGGGGCGGGGGGAGACGGGGGGAATGGGGAAAGGCGGCGCTGCGGAGTCGGGCCGATAGTTAGCACTGGGATCTGACCCCTCCCAGGAGACGGAGCAAGTGAGGGCGAGGTTCGAGGATCAACTTCAAAACAAACTCTCTTCTCCAATCTAATCCGCGGGCGGCAGCAGTGTACATGATCTGTGCAATTCTTGTTATCTGTCGACAGGAGAGCGGTGTGTGGAGTGCGAGAGACTCGGACTGTGGACGTGAGACGGGGGAGGGTTGTATGGGGAGATGAAGGGAGTGTGGGGAGCTAGAGGGAGATGGTAAGAGACGGGGGAGTGGGGAGTGACCAGCAGATCGGGAAGCAAATGGGGGTGGTGGACAAGCGGCGGTGAAGGTGCGATGAGGGGAGCCGTAGGAGTTTTTAATCGACGTGGAGAGAAGGGAGAGACGTGAAGTGAGGGGAGGAGTGGGGAGACGGAGGGCGGTTCATGTGCAGATGCTACCGGCAGTTGTGCTTCCTTCTACCTGACAGTGAGAGTTTCATCGAACACACTGCGCCCAACACTGCGCTTGCACCGCCGATTTTGATCACAGCTCGGGAGGGGCTATGGGAGCAATGCGGCAGAGAAAGGGGACAGGGCGAGAGAGGGGGAGTGGGAGAGAAATGGGGAGTGGGTGCGAAACGGGAAGAGTGGACGAGAAACAGGGGGAGTGGGAGAGAAATGGGGAGTGAGCGAGCGACGTGCGCAGATGGCAAAATATGGGGTTGCGAGAAACGGAAGGTGGAATGAGCAGAGGTGGAGAACAACTGGGAGGGTGGGGAGAGACTGCGGGAGTAGGGAGGGAGGAGAGGTGGGGAGAGACGGCGGGAGTGGGGAGAGGCGGCAGGAGTGGAGTGGGACGGGGGACAGTGTGGAGTGAGGAGGAGTGGGGAGAGACGGGGGGAGTGTGGAGAGACGGGGGGGGGGGGTGTGTGGAGAGACCGGGGGCAGTAGAGATTGAGGAGGAGTGGGGAGAGACGGGGGGAGTGGAGAAACGGGGGAAGTGTGGGGAGACGGGGGGAGTGTGGAGAGACGGGGGCAGTAGGGAGGTAGGAGGAGTGGGGAGAGACGGGAGGAGTGGGGAGTGGCGGCAGGAGTGGGGAGAGACGGGGGGAGTGGGGAGAGACGGGAGGAGTGGGGAGTGGCGGCAGGAGTGGGGAGAGACGGGGGGAGTGGGGAGAGGCGGCAGGAGTGGGGAGGGCGGGGGGCAGTGGGGAGAGGCGGCAGGAGTGGGGAGAGACGGGGAGAGTGGGGAGGGAAGGGGGAGGCGAGTCGTATCTGGAGTAGAATTACCTTCACGAACACCTCGCTCGTTCCTCGATCACGTCGCTGGGACTTTCACTCGGATCAGATGCTCGGAGAAATTGGGACCGACTTTTATCCACCGGGACGCTCCTCCCTCCCCGAACCAAAATCGTCCACTCCACCTTGCCCCTCCCCAGGGGCGGAACATATGCGGGCGTGGTCCGAAGATGAGCTTCAAAACAACTTATCTTGGACAATCTCCACCCCGGGCGACACCAGGTTCGCATGACCTGTGCACTATTATTCACTCTCTCCCGTTATGCCCCCTCTCCAACCCCGCGCTGTGAGCAGATGGGGAGTCAGCTGTGTTCACCGGGCTGTGGCCAGGTGTGTCCTGTCCAAGCACTATCGCCAGTTGTGCTTCCTTCTTCCTGAATTTGATCACACAGACGGGAGGAGTAACGGGTAGTGGGGGAAGACGGAATGAGAGAGGGGGATATCAGGATGTGCGCATAAGACAGGGGAGGGGAGACGTTTGAGACGGAAAAGTGTGGATGGACTGGGGAGTGGGTACGGGGTCCGAAGATCAACTTAAAAACAAATTCTCAGTTGCAATCTTCACCCCGGGAGATAACGATTTACATGGCCTGTACAGTATTTGTCCCCATGTCCTCGTTACACTTCCTCCCCAACATCACCTCCCCCCCTCCCCCACACCCCTCCTCTCGCTGTGAGCAGTCAGCAGTGCTCACAGGGCTGTGGATGGTGCAGGAGTGGGGGCGCCTTTCGACAGGGGATGGAGGGGAGGGGGAGGGGGAGACGGAAGGATTTGGAGTCAGGGAGTTGGGGGAACAGGCAAGGGACGGGGCAGTGAGGGAGAGACGGGGAGGGACTGAGTGTGGGGCTGGGGGAGGGGAGACGGAACAAAGGTGGGCGCGGTCCGAAGATCAACTTCAAAACAAACTCTCTTGTACAATCTACACCCCAGGCGACAGCTGTTTACTCCGCCTAGCAGAGCTGGTCCTCCACCCTCAACAACTTCTTTGACTCCTCCCACTTCCTCCAAGTCCAAGCCGTAGCTATGGACATCAGCATGGGCCGCACCTACGTCTGCCTCTTTGTAGGGTACGTTGAACAATCCCTGTTCCAGACGTACACTGGCCCTATCCCCAAACTCTATCGCCATTACATTGATGACTGCATCGGTGCTACCTCCTGCACCCATGGAGAACTCATGGATTTCATCAACTTCACCACCAATTTTCATCCGGCACTCAGATTTACTTGGACCATCTCCGACACCTCCCTCCCCTTTCTTGATCTCACGGTCTCCATCATAGGACATACACTATTGACGGATGTCTATTAAGAGCCCTCTGACTCCCATAACTATCTCGATTACACTTCTTCCCATCCTGCTTCCTGCAAAGACTCTATCCCCTACTCCCAATTCCTCCGTCTATGCCGCATCTGCGCCAAGATGAGGTGTTCCGTACTAGGATATTCGAAATGTCCTCATTCTTTAGGGAACAGGGGTTCCCCTCTCCCATGATAAATAAGGCCGTCACTCGTGTCTCCTCGGTACCCCGCTACTCCGCTTTTGCTCCCCTCCCCCTGGACGCAACAAGGTCAGTCCCCCTAGTCCAGACCTTCCACCCCATCAGCCGTCGTATACAACACATAATTCTCCATAATTTCTGGCACCTCCAACATTTTCCCACCTCCACCCCTCTCCGCCTTCCGCAGAGACCGTTCCCTCCGCAACTCCCTGTTTAACTCATCCTTTCCCACTGAAACCACCGTCTCCCCAGGTACCTTCCCCTGCAACCGCAGCAGATACAACACCTGTCGCTGTACCTTCTCCCTCGACTCTGTCCAGGGACCCCGACAGTCCTTCCAGGTTAGGCAAAGGTTCACTTGCACTCCTCCAACCTCAACTTCTGTATCGGTTGTCGAAGATGTGGACTCTGAAAAAGTGCCCTCCATAATGTTTGGGGCAAACACTCATCATTTATTTATTTGCCTCTGTACTCCACAAATTGAGATTTTTAATAGAAACAAATTACATGTGATTAAAGTGCACATTGTCAGATTTTAACAAAGGCAATTTTTATACTTTGTGCTTTCACCATGAAGAAATTACAGCTGTGTTTATACATAGTCCCCCCATTTCAGGGCACCATAATTTTCGGGACACAACAATGTCATGTTTAGTATTTTGTTGCATATCCTTTGGATACAATGACTGCTTGAAGTGTGCAATTCATGGACATGACCATTTGCTGGGTGTCTTGCCTGGCGATGCTCTGCCAGCCCTGTATTGCAGCCATCTGTGGATTATCCATGTTTTGGGGGGTAATCCCCTTCTGTTTTCTCTTCAGCATTTAAAAGGCGTGCTCAATTTGGTTCAGATCGGGTGATTGACTTGGCCACTCAAGAGTTAACCATTTCATAGCTTTGAAAAACACCTTTGTTGCTTTAGCAGTATATTTGGGATCATTGTCTTGCTGTAGAATGAACCACCGGCCAATGAATTTTGAGGCATTTGTTTGAACTTGAGCAGATAGGATGTGTCTATACACTTCAGAATTCATTATGCTACTCTCATCAGCAGATGTATCATCAATGAAGATAAGTGAGCCAGTACCTTCAGCAGCCAAACATGCCCAGGCCATAACACCCCCATCACCGCGTTTCACAGATGAGCTTTGGATCTCGGGCACTTCCTTCGCTCCTCCTTACTTTGCTCTTGCCATCACTCTGATATAAGTTAATCTTGGTCTCATCTGTCAAAGACCTTTTTCCAGAACTGTGGTTGCTCTTTTAAGTACTTCTTGGCAAACTGTAACCTTACCATTGGGGGGTGCACTATGCATAAACACGGCTGTAATCTCTACATGGTGAATCCAAAATGGATTAAAAAAATACCCTTTACTGAAATCCAACAATGTGCACTTCAACCACATGGGATTTTATCTAGTAAAAATCTCAAATTGTGGAGTACCTGACACTGAGAGCTTCATTGAACACACTGCCCCAACATTGCGGGGAGAGACGGGGGGAGGGCAGACAGGCGGCCGAACGGATGGCGAGGGGAGTGGGCAGTAAAGGTGAGAGTGGGGGTGATGCGTGGCCAGAGACGGGGGGAGAGATGGAACAAATATGGGCGTGGTCCGAAGATCAGCTTGAAAACGAATTCTCTGTTGCAATCTCCACCCCGGGAGACAACAGATTCACCTGGTCTGTGCGGTATTTGTTCAGCGTCCCCGTTACCCTTCCCCACCATCACCCCTCTCCCTCCCCCCACCCACACCCTACTGTCGTTGTGAACACAGAGTCATCTGTGTCCATGGGGCTGTGGCGGGTGCAGGAGTAGGGGGATCTATAATCAGGGGAGACGGGGGACACATGGGGTCGATTGAGACGGAACGACCAGAGAGAGAGTCGGGGGAATGGGGGAGGGTCGTTGAGGGGAGACAGAACGAAGACGGGCGGGGTCCGAAGATCAACCTCAAAACAAAATCTCCTGCACAATATACACCCCTGGAGCCCGGGCGAGCAGGGGAAGAGACGGGTTTGTTGGGGAGAGACTCGGGACGTGTTCGCAGGAGGAGGGGGAGCGGCGGGGGGAGTCGGGAGAGCCGCGAGTAAGAGGGGGAGACGGTGAACGAGTGGAAGGGTGCGGGGTTTTGGGTGGAGAGGGAGGAAACAAATGCGGGCTGGATCCGACGATTCGCTTGACACCGGGACACAGAAGATGTACACAATCTGTTCATTATTGTTCTCCCCCCTCACTCCGCGACGTGAACTCAGGGTTGTGGCGTGTGTGGGGACGGGTATACACAGGAGAGTGGAGAGAGGCATGGAGAGGGGGGATATACCGGGGTGTGGGGGAGACAAGTAGGGGAGAGACGGGGAGAGTTGGAAGAAGCGGTGGGAGTTGGGACAGAAACGGGGAGTGGGGAGAGAGTGGGAAATACGGGGAGCGTAGGGACGGGTAGGGGGTTTGGGGAGAGGAGTGCGTGTTTGGTGAGAGAGGCGTAGAGTAGAGGAGAGACGAGGTGGGGCGTGGTGGTTGTGGCGGGGGGGGGGTGGAGAGACAGGGGCTGACTTGGAGTGCGGAGGCGGTGAGATGCGGAACAAATGCAGACGGGGTTCGAAGATCAACTTGATTCTCCCGTACAATCACTCCCTGGGCGACAGCACGTCCACATATTCTGTACGTTACATGTTCACTCTCAACCTGGTACACCCCCCCCCCCCCACTTCCCCCACCACCCTCGCTGTGACCACGGGGAGAGTCAGCTGTGTTCACGGGGCTGTAGTCCGGTGTGTTCTGTGCACACACTGTCGCCAGTCGTGCTTCCTTCTACGTGACACTGACAGCTTCATTGAACACTCTGTCCCCAACACTGCGCTTGCACCCAGTTTGAGCACACAGTACGCAGGGAGAACGCGAGTAGTGCGGCGGAGGTGATGGATGGGGAGAGAAGTGTGGGGAGCGTGTGAGACGAGGGAATGGGGAGAGGAGGGGGATGAAGGGGAGAGACCGGAGGGTGAGAAACATGGAAGGAGGTGCTGGGAATAGACGCAGGGACAACGATTTGGACTGGGGTGACCGATTAGACTGGGGCAGAGACAGGAGGGCGATGGAGGGACGGGGAGTGGGCGAGAGACGGAGAGAGACTGGGTGAGTGCGGGTGGGGTGTGGGGAGAGACGGATTAACTGTGGACTGGGTCCGAATATTATATTGAAAACAAATGCTCCTTTGTGATCACCACGTCGGGGGACAACAGATTCACATGTTCTGTACAATATTCGTTCCATCGTTCGCTGTGAGCAGAGAGATGGTAAGAGACGGAGAAGTGGGGAGTGACCAGCTGATCTGGGAGCAACTGGGGTGGTGGACAAGCGGAGGTGAAGGTGCGACGAGGAGAACCGTGGGAGTGGGCAGCGACGTGGGATGAAGGGGGGGACGTGAAGAGAGGGCAGGAGTGGGGAGACGGAGGGCAGGTCCTGTGTAGATACATCCGGCAGTTGTGCTTCCTTCTACCTGACACTGAGAGGATCATTGAATACACTGCCCCCGACATTGCGCTTGCACCGATTTTGATCACAACTCGGGAGGGGATACGCGAGCAATGCGGCCGGGGGGGGGGCAGATAGAGAGGTTCAGTTCCGGAGAGGGAGATCATGGGGCGTGCAGTAGAGTCGGAAAAGTGGGGATGGACTAGGGAGTGTGGAGCGACGACCTGATCCCGGTGAGAGAGTGGTGGACGGACAGGCGGTGGAACGGATGGCCAGGGAGTGGGAAGAGAAAGTGAGAGTGGGGAGTGAGGGGTGGGTAGAGACGTGGGGAGAGATGGAGATAATACGGGTTGGGTTGTGTCCGAAGATCAGCTTGAAAACAGATTATCTGTTGCAATCTCCACGACGGGAGACAACAGAATCACATGGTCTGTACGGTATTTGTTCCCATGAACACTGAGAGAGGCAGCTGTGCTCACGGGGCTGTGGTCACGGGGCTGTGGTCACGGGGCTGTGGACTGGTGTGTCCAGTCCAGACACTGTCGCCAGTTGTGCTTCCTTCTACCCGACACTGAGAGCTTCATTGAACACACTGCCCCAACACTGCGCTTCCACTCAGTGTGATCACACAGACGGGAAGGGGGTCGAGAGCAGTGCGGGTGGGGGGTGGGGGTGGGGTGGACGTAGAGACAGGGCGGATGTCGGAATATGGGGTATAAACAACGCGGTCTAGGACCGAAGATCTGCTTTAAAACGAATTCTCTGTTGCATTTTCCACCCCGGGAGACAACAGATTCTCCTGGTCTGTTTTGTCCTCTCGCTGTGAGCACAAATTCAGCTGTGATCACAGGGCAGTGGCGGGCGCAGGTGTGGGGGCGGCTAAAAAACAGGACAGAGGTGGGGGGAGAGGTGGGGGAGGGGCGGGTGTGGGGGGGGGGAGATGGGGACCGACTGAGAGTGCTGCTGGGGGAGCAGAGACGGAACAAAGACGGGCGGGGTCCAAGATGAGCTTCAAAACAAGCTGTCTTGAACAATCTACACCCCAGGCGACAGCGACTTACATGATCTGTACATTACATGTTTACTCTCCCACGATAACTCCCCCCCCCCCCCACCACACACACACACACACGCACACACACAAAATGCGGGCTGTGTGCGAAGATCAGCTTGACCCCGGGAGATAGAAGGTTTACACAACCCGTACATTATTGTTCTCTCTACCATTAGCAGTGGTGGGTGGGTGGGGGGGGGGGGTTGGGGGGCGGGGGCGGGGAGATACGTACCGAGAGGGGGGAATACCACGATATACGGATAAGACAGGGGGAGTCTGGGAGAGTCGGCGAGCGAGGGGAGACATGGGGCGTACGTTAGGGCCAGGAGATGTGGGGATGGACTGGAGTGTGTGGAGCGACAGGCTGAGCGCGGTTTGACGGGGGGGGGGGGGGGGGGGGGGGGGCGGACAGGCGACGGAACGGATGGCTAGGGTCGTGGGGAGAGAAAGTGAGAGTGGGGAGTGAGGGGTGGGTATAGACGTGGAGAGAGATGGAGGGTGGGGCTGTGGGTGGGGAGACGGAACAAAGACGGGCGGGGTCCAAGATGAGCTTCAAAACAAACTCTCTTGCACAATCTACACCCCAGGCGACAGCGACTTACATGATATGTACATTACTTGTTCACTCTTCCGCGCTACCCTCCCACCCTCTCACCATCACCATCACACACACACACACACACACACACACCCGTACACACACACACACACACACACACACACACACACACACACACACATACCCACACACACACACACACACACACACACACACACACACACACGCAAATGCGGATTGGGTCCGAATATCAACCTGACCCCGGGAGACAAGGTTTACGTAACCTGTACATTATTGTTCTCTCTGAGCAGTGGGGGGCGGCGGTTGGGTGACACACAGAGAGAGGGGGGTTATCGGGATATGGGAATAAGACAGGGGGTGTCTGGTAGAGTCGTGGAGAGGGGGGAGACATGGGTCGTGTGGTAGACCCGGAGAAGTGGGGATGGACTGGGGAGTGTGGAGTGATGAGCTGAGCGGGGAGAGATGGGAGAGGGCGGACAGGCGGCGGAACGGATGGCGAGGGGAGTGGGTAGAGCAGGTTAGAGTGGGGGTGAGGGGTGGCAAGAGAGGTGGGGACAGATGAAGCAATAAATAATAGACAATAGACAATAGGTGCAGGAGGAGGTCATTCGGTCCTTCGAGCCAGCACCGCCATTCAATGTGATCATGGCTGATCATTCTCAATCAGTACCCCGTTCCTGCCTTCTCCCCATACCCCCTGACTCCGCTATCCTTAAGAGCTCTATCTAGCTCTCTCTTGAATGCATTCAGAGAATTGGCCTCCACTGCTTTCTGAGGCAGAGAATTCCACAGATTCACAACTCTCTGACTGAAAAGGTTTTTCCTCATCTCAGATCTAAATGGCCTACCCCTTATTCTTAAACTGTGGCCCCTTGTTCTGGACTCCCCCAACATTGGGAACATGTTTCCTGCCTCTAACGCGTCCAACACCATAATAATCTGATATGTTTCCATAAGATCTCCTCTCATCCTTCTAAATTCCAGTGTATACAAGCCTAGTCGCTCCAGTCTTTCAACATATGACAGCCCCGCCATTCCGGGAATTAACCTAGTAAACCTACGCTGCACGCCCTCAATAGCAAAAATATCCTTACTCAAATTTGGAGACCAAAACTGCACACCGTACTCCAGGTGCGGTCTCACTAGGGCCAAGTACAACTGCAGAAGGAACTCTTTGCTCCTATACTCAACTCTTCTTGTTATGAAGGTCAAAATTTCATCGGCTTTCTTCACTGCCTGCTGTGCCTGCATGCTTCCATTCAGTGACTGATGCACGAGGACACCCAGATCTCGTTGTACGTCCCCTTTTCCTAACTTGACACCATTCAGATAATATTCTGCCTTCCCATTCTTACCACCAAAGTGGATAACCTCACACTTATCCACATTAAACTGCATCTGCCATGCATCCGCCCTCTTATACAACCTGTCCAGGTCACACTACAACCTCATAGCATCTTCCTCACTGTTCCCACTACCACCCATCGTTGTATCATCTGCAAGTTTGCTAATGGTACTTTTAATCCCTTCATCCAAGTCATTAATGTATATTGTAAATAGTATATTGTAAACAGCTGCGGTCCCAGCGCCGAGCCTTGCGGTACCCCACCAGTTACTGCCTGCCATTCTGAAAGGGACCTGGGAATGGGGCTCCGGGAGGGGAGACGGAACAAGGACGGGCGGGGTCCAAAGATGAATTTCAAAACAAACTCTCGTTCACAATCTACACCCCAGGCGACAGCGATTTACATGATGTGTACATTACTGGTTTACTCTCCCACGCTACCCGCCCCCCTTAGCCCCCCCCCCGACACACACACACACACACACACACACACACACACACACACATGCACACACACGGTGATAAAAGAAACGGGAGAAGAAACAAAGCTTGAAAACATGTACCACCACATTAATATGGTTAATATACAAAAAGGCACAAAGTACTGGAGTAGCTCAGTGGGCAGACAGCAACTCTGGAAAACATTGGTAGGCAATGTTTCTTCAGAGGGTCCCAACTTGAATGTCGGAGATACCAAACATAGACTGGTTGATCATTTAGCTGAACACCTTCGCTCACTCAGCCTGGGCCTAACTGATCTCCCGGTTGCCAAACACTTTCATTCCCCTTCCCATTGCCACAATGACCCTCGGTCCTGGACCTCCTCTATTGTCAGAATGAGGTCAATATGCAAATTAGAGCACCAGCACCTCATATCTCGCTTGGGCAGCTTAAAACCAAGCAGTAGAAGTTTTGATTTCTCGAACTTCAAGTAATTCTTGCATCCCCTCTTGCTCTCCGTCTCACCCCCACGTGTCATCCTCGTGTTTCATTACCTACAGCTCGTTTTCACCTAGCCCACAGTCTACAATCGTCTGTTTCGTTTATCGTTGTTACTTTTGGGCACATCTTTCATTCATTTGTTTGATATCTCTCTATATCACTATCTTTATCTCTTGTTTCCATATCCCCTGACTTTCAGTCTGAAGACAGGTCTCGTCCCGAAACACCAGCTATTCCTTTTCTGCAGAGATGCTGCCTGACCCGCTGAGATACTCCAGATGTTTGTGTCTATGTTCAGTTTAAACCAGTATTTACAGTTCCTTCCTACACAGGGTATCCCAGCGCTATATTTCTATATCTTTGAGTTGCTCTCGACTGCTAGCAATCAGCAGATATGAATAATTGAAAGATGCTGCATGGAAACAGGTCGTTAGCCAACTGAGTCCAAGCCGAACAGTAATCGCCCGTTCACACGAGTTCTATGTTATCACACTTTCTTGTCACAAGCAGCCAACCATGAAATGCTCCCTTTATTGCCACACTTTGCCTCTTTCTTGTCCACCCCATACACGCTCGGGGCAATTTACGAAAAACAATTAACCTACAAACCCGCACGTCTTTGAATATGGGGGAAGACGGAGCATCCAGAGGAAACCCTCACAGTCACCGAGAGAACATGCAAACTCCACATAGACAGCTCGTGAGGTCTGGTACGATCTCGGGTCTCTGGCGCTGTGAGGTAGCATCTCGAGCAGTTACATCTCTGCACCAGACGTTGCAGCAATATGGAAAGGGAGTGCGTACGTGAACTTTACTTGGGGTTGTGTCTTGTGGCCAGAGGTGGGAACACATGCTGAGCTGTTGCAGAAAGGAGGGCTCTACACAGAACTGGTCAGCAGACAGACCAGCAAATGAAACCGGCGCCTGTGAGGAAGGCACGCAGACCAAGGACCGCGTTATGGATTCCAGGCATTTATTCCCACTGGACGATTCATTCAGAGATGAGATGTAAGGAAGCTATGCTCCAATGACACGCCCTCTCCACCGGTCGGTCTGACAACACAATATCCACACAGATTCCAGCAGGGTGCGTCGAGTGTGTCATCCAGGTACACAGGTTCAGAGAACACACCGAATCTATACATAAATTATACCTAAATTCTACAGGAGAGTGAAAAGAAAAACACACCAAAAAGCTAGACATTAATGCAAAACAGCTGGCAGCGCTGCAGCCTCACGGCCCTGAAAACTTGGGTTCGATCCGGACCTCGCGTGGTCTCTGTGCGAAGTTTACAGCTTCTCTCTGTGGCTGCGTGTGTTTGCTCCAGATGGTCTAGCTTCCTCCCACATTCCAAAGACGTGCAGGGCAAAGAAAATGCACGTTTATAAAAAGTGTAAGGTCCACAATGAGGCAGGTTGGGAGATCAGGACGACACGCTACCTTATGGAAGGACTGTTCAGCATTCAAATAACAGCGGGGAAGTAGCTGTTCCTGAGCCTAGAAGGACGTGTTTTCAAGTTTCTGTATTCGCTGCCTGATGGGAGAGGGGAGAGGAAAGAATGATAGGGGTGGACAAGTCATAGATTATGTTGGATGCTTTTCCAACGCAGTGTGAACCATAGATGGTCACTGGTGGAAAGTCTGGTCTGTGTGATCGACTGGGCTAAATCTACAACTCTGCAATTTTTTACAGTCTTGGGCAGCGCTGTGCCCAACATTGATTGAACACATTTCTTCCTTTCCCCTTACCACCTATCCCCTTCGTCCTATATTGCTCTGACCACATGTTGTGCCTCTTCTATCCCATCTCACACTTTTTGTCTTTTCATCTCTGCCCTTGCCCAAACATCTTCCAAACAAACACTTCTCCTGACCTATCCACCCATCACTTGCTAGACTTTGCCCCCCCCACCCCCGCCACCCTCTCTTCCAACTTTCTATCCATTCTACCACTACAATAAGTCTGAACAAGTCCCAAGCTAAAATATCACCGATCCATGTTCTCCAGAGATGCTGCCTGACCCCCTGAGCTACTCCAGCACATTGTGTCCTTTTTTGTAAACCAGCATCTGCAGATCTTTGTCTCTGCTTCCTCTGGCAGATTGTTCCATCTACCCAGCACCGTTTGTGAAAAGGTTATCCCATAGGTTCATATTGTACCTTTCTCCTCTCACTCTCCTTTAAACCTATTACCTCTGTTTTTTTATTCCACTAGCCTTGGAATAAGATGATATGCATTCACCCTTTCGATTCCCCTGATGATTTTATACATTCATTATACATTTGACCACTTCCGACTTTTCTGAGTTAACTTCCATCAGCCATTCATTTACCCATTTTCCAAGTCAATATAGAACCTGTTCTAACCTTAGACAACATTCCTCACCATCCTCCATACCGCCAACTTTGGTGTCATCCACCATCTTCATGCCACCTGTCATCTCATTTGGCTTGTTAACCGCTGCCTTCCTTGGATATGTGGAACGACCAGTGAACTGACATCCCTCTCCTTGCGCGTCCACTTATGTGCCATGGGGGTGACTACTTGAGGGCTTGAGGGTGTTATCTGATATCTGACTAGCTGTTATCTGACTAGCCGCCCTTGAGGACCCAGTAAGCCAGACCCTGGTTCCCTCTCCCCTCGTATCGGCCTCGCTCCTCACCCATCATAGACATAGAATCAGGAGATGAAGAATCAGTATGGATAGAAATGAGGAATTGTAAGGGTAAAAAGGACCCTAATGGGAGTTATCTACAGGCCCCCGAACAGTAGACTCGACATAGGGTGTAAGTTGAATCAGGAGCTAAAATTGGCATGTCGCAACTGTAATGCTATGGTGGTTATGGGAGATTTCAACTTGCAGGTAGACTGGGAAAATCAATTGGTAATGGACCCCAGGAAAGAGAGTTTGTGGAGTGTCTCAGAGATGGATTCTTAGAACAGCTTGTACTGGAGGCAAACAGGGGGAAGGCAATTCTGGATTTTGGGTATGTAAAGAGGAAAAAAATAGTCAAGGCGAATGTGGGTCCCTTGAAGATAGAAGCAGTGGAATTTATTATGGGGGACAAGGAAATGGCAGATGAGTTGAACCGGTGCTTTGGATCTGTCTTCACTAAGGAAGATACAAGCAATCTCCCAGATGCTCTAGTGGACAGAGATCCTAGGGTGACGGAGGAACTGAACGAAATCCACATTAGACAGGAAATGGTGTTGGGTAGACTGATGGGACTGAAGGCTAATAAATCCCCAGGGCCTGATGGTCTGCATCCCAGAGTACTTAAGGAGGTGGCGCTAGAAATTGTGGATGCATTGGTGATCATTTTCCAATGTTCTATAGATTCCTGTGGATTGGAGGGTAGCTAATCTTGTCTCACTTTTTAAGAAAGGAGGGAGAGAGAAAACGGTAAATTATAGACCAGTTAGTCTTACATCAGTGGTGGGAAGATGCTGGAGTCAATTATAAAAGACGAAATTGCGGAGCATTTGGAGAGTAGTAACAGGATCGTTCCGAGTCAGCATGGGTTTTCGAAGGGGAAATCATGCTTGACTAATCTTCTAGAATTCTTTGAGGATGTAACTAGGAAAATTGACAGGGGAGAGCCGGTGGATGTGGTGTACCTTGACTTTCAGAAAGCCTTCGACAAGGTTCCACATAGGAGATCAGTGGGCAAAATTAGAGCACATGGTATTGGAGGTAGGGTACTGACATGGATAGAAAATTGGTTGACAGACAGAAAGCAAAGAGTGGGGATAAATGGGTCCCTTTCAGAATGGCAGACAGTAAGTAGTGGGATACCGCAAGGTTCGGTGCTCGGACAGCAGCTATTTAAAATATACATTAATGACTTGGATGAAGGGATTAAAAATAACATTAGCAAATTTGCAGATGATACAAAGCTGGGTGGTAGTGTGAACTGTGAGAAAGTTGCTGTGAGGTTGCAGGGTGACTTGGACAGGTTGTATGAGTGCGCGGATGCATGGCAGATGCAGTTTAATGTGGATAAGTGTGAGGTTATCCACTTTGGCGGTAAGAATAGGAAGGCAGAGTATTATCTGAATGGTGTCAATTTTGGAAGAGGGGACGTACAACGAGATCTGGGTGTCCGAGTGCATCAGTCACTGAAAGGAAGCATGCAGATACAGCAGGCAGTGAAGAAAGCCAATGGAATGTTGGCCTTCATAATAAGTTGAGTATAGGAGCAAAGAGGTCATTCTGCAGTTGTACAGGGCCCTAGTGAGACCGCACCCGGAGTACTGTCTGCAGTTGTGGTCTCCAAATTTGAGGAAGGATATTCTTGCTATTGAGGGCGGTGCAGCGTAGGTTTACTAGGTTAATTCCTGCAACGGCGGGACTGTCATGTGTTGAAACACTGGAGCGACTAGGCTTGTATACACTGGAATATAGCAGGATGAGAGTGGATCTTATCGAAACGTTTTAGATTATTAAGTGATTGGACACGTTAGATGCAGGAAACATGTTCGCAATGTTGGGGGAGTCCAGAACAAGGGGCCATAGTTTCAGAATAAGGGGTAGGCCATTTAGAACTGAGATGAGGAAAAACTTTTCCATTCAGAGAGTTGTGAATCTGTGAAATTCTCTGTCTCAGAATGCAGTGGAGGCCAATTCTCTGAATGCATTCAAGAGATAGCTAGATAGAGCTCTTCGGGATAGCGGAGTCAGGGGGTATTGGGAGAAGGCAGGGACGGGGTACTGATTGAGAATGATCAGCCATGATCACATTGAATGGCGGTGCTGGCTCGAAGGGCCGAATGGCCTCCTCCTGCACCTATTGTCTATTGTCCATTATCATGTCCAACATGCTTGCCGGTTCCATCCTCCCGGTCTCTGGTCTCGGGGGAGGAGCACAAGCCGGCTCGGCGGCTCCCCCACAAGGCTGCGGTATCACATTTATGAACTTGTTATTACACTCAGAACCATGTTACCATCACGTGGTGCTGCCTCTTGGGACGGTGGGTCATGACATGGTTCTCAATGATTCAATGGTGCTTTATTTGTTACATATATAACTGCACAGTGAAAGTAGTTTTTGCATATGATAAACATGCAGGCGCCGCCATATTTTGGCGCCATTATTCAAAGTCCCAAGTCTAGTCGGCCGGGCAAAAGATGTTGCGGAGCAGTTCCTGCAAACCGACATGTCTCTTTGTCCGCCCATCGTTGTGTCCCAGGGACGCCTCCGGTGGCCGACCTTGGCTACAAACCTCTATAAGGTCAACCTGTGTGCCCATTCACTCGAGAGAACACAAACCAGTCCCTCCTTAACACTCAAGTCCTCCAGTCATCGCAACATCCTTGTGAATCTTTTCTGCACCCGCCTCTCGCTTAGTCCTACAGCAGTGCGACTCAACTGCATACAGCATTCCAAGTGCGCTCTCACCAACAGCTTCTACAGTTATAGCCGGACATCCCAACTCCTGTACTCATTGCCGTGACCGTCAAAGGCAAAAGTGCGTGATCCTTCTTCACTACTGTGGGGCGGCGCAATGGCACTGCGGTCGAGCCGTTGCCTTACAACGACAATGACCCGGGTTTGATCAGGACCACGGGTGTTATCTCTGCAGAATTTGCACATCCTCCCTGTGACCGCGTGGATTTCCTCCGGGTGTTCCGGTTTCTTCCCATATCCCAAAGACGTGCAGGTTTGTAGATTAATTGGATTCTATAAATTGCGCTCGTGTGTAGGATGAGAAACTGGGTCAACATAGAACTAGTGTATGGAGAATGGCCCATACCCGAAACGTCACCCATCCTTTTCCTCCATAGATGCTGCCTGACCCGCTGATTACTCTCACATTTTGTGTCTATCTTTAGTAAACGGGTGATCAATGGTCAGCGTGGACTACATGGGCCTAAGGATCTGTTGCCACGCTGTATCTCTAACCTAAACGCTGTGTCTATATATGTTGTTACTTTCAAGGACCTATGTACTTGTATCCCCCCTCTCCCCCTTTACAAAAACACTCCCAGCGCCCGATCCAAGTGACAGTACTTGGACCTCGTGAGCACGTTCCCTGGGCTGGAGTCAGCGCTGGACGGCCGTGGACGAGGCGGCCTCTCTGCCCGGCGTTGGGGTGCAGAGACCCGGGAGGTGAGTCAGTCCGTTCCACGGGATCGTCGGGGTGGTGGCAGTTCGAGCCCTTTCCAGGCCGCCCCCCCCACCGGTGGAGTCGTCGGGAGCTACCAGGGACCTAGTCAGACCTAGTGTCGACCCTCGGGTCGGGCTGACCTCCGGAGGCCGGTGGCGGTGCTGGTCGGCCCGGAGGTGAGTGCCTGGGTGCGGCGGGTGTTCGCAAGGACGGGCCTCACGCCGCTGGTCGGGCCGGGAGGCGTAGGGCCTCGAACCTCTGACCTTGTGTTTCATTTATTTCCGTAGCCCCTTTTACCTACTTTCTCACCAATCATAAACCATGTGCAGATAAGGCCAATTAGTGCGTCTAACATTCGTGAGGCTGCTGGCGCGTCGCCAGCGCTGACAGGCTGTATGCAAAGCCAACGTGGGCGTGAAGGCTTCACAAAGTAAATGGCAGGATGGACAAATGAGAGTCAGTGACTGTTGTTACATGGAGTTTCAGAAGGCCTTTGATAAGGTACCATATGTGAGGCTGCTGATGACGATGAGAGCCCATGGTATCAGAGGGAAGATACTAGCTTGGACAGCAGGTTGGCTGGGTGGCAAAGGCAATGTGTGGCAAGAAAGGGAGCATTTCATGGTTGGCTGCCTGTGCCTAGCGGAGTTTAACAAGCGTTGGAGACGGGGTCACTATTGTACATAAATGATTTGGATGAAGGAATTAAAGTGTCTGTGGCCAGGTTTACGGATTACACGTAGATAGGTGGGGGGGGGGTGGTGGGGGCGTGGGGGTAGTTGGTGGGTGGGGTTGGTGGGTGGGTGTGTGGGTGATGGGGATTTTTGTGTGGGTGGAGGGTTTGGGTGGGTGGGTGGGGGGGGGGGGGGGGGGCAGGTGGTATAGTGAAAGCAGTGGTTCTGCAGAAGTACCTGGACAGATTGGAAGAGTGGGCAAAGAAGTGGCAGATGGAATACAGCGGAGTAAAATGTGGAGTCATTCATTTTGGTTGTAGGAACAAAGACGTAGACTGTCTGGTAAATAGGGAGAGACCCAGACATTTGAGGTGCAGCGGGAGTGCTGGTGCAGGATTTTCAAAACGTTCATTTGCAAGTTGAATCAGTCGTAAAGAAGGCACATGCAATTTTAGCATTTATTTCGAGAGGACCAGGATATAAAACAGGGATGTAATGCCGAGGCTTCATAAGGCACAGGTCAGAGCGCATTTGGAGTATTTTGAAGAGTTCTGGACTCCATGTCTGAGAAGGATGTGCAGGTGTTGGAGTGGGTCTTCAGGAGGTTTACAAGAATGATTCCAGGAATGATTGGGTTAACGTATGACGAGTGTTTGGCGCCACTGAGCCTGTAGTCGCTGGAGTTTATGAGGGTGGGGATGAGGGGCTCATTGAAACTTACCGGATAGTGAAACGCTTGGTATTGGGGATGTGGGGAGTATGTTTCTACTGGTGGGAGGTTCTTGGCTCCGAGGACACAACCTTAGACTAAAAGGACGCACTTTTGGAAAGGAAATGAGGTGAATATTCTTTAGACAGAGGATGATAACATGGGACCACCCGAATCTAAAGGAGGGGACGCGGCACTGCTAAATCCTCCCGCACAGAAACCGCATAGAAGGCGCTGAAACCACGATCAGACCCAAGTGTATCTTTGGCACAATGTGCTGGATAATGTCTTTGACATGGAGCGTATCTCCGAAAACAGCGCGGGGTCCGCCAACGATCAACGTCTTCCTGAATGTGACACATCCCCCTTCTGGGACACTGCCTCGCCCCGTCCCTCCCCCGTCCCTCCCCACTCCCCCATCCATCCACATTCCCCAGTCTCCCCACAACCCCAGTCCATTTCCACACTCCATATCCACCTCAACTCCCTACGTTCGCTCGCCACTCCCCGCCCCTCACTACAATCTGCCCCTCGCTATATCATGCCATCTACCCCTTCTCCCTACTGTCTCTCCCCACTCCCTCGTCCTTTCCTGCACCCTTCTCTCCACTTCTCCCTCATCCCACAATCCCTGTCATTCCCCATTCCGTCACGTCCCTTCGCATGCCTCCCACCTCGTCACAGCCCCCCTTTCTCTCCCCACCCCCACTCTCCGACACGCCCCTTTCTCCCACTTCCCCCGTTCTCTCCATTGCCCTCGTCTGTCCCACCACCTCCCACCTTTCTCATTCCCCCCATCTCCACAACACCCCTGTCTATATCAGTACCCGAGGATATCCTCAGTCCCTATCCTTTCCAGCACCGCCATCACCCACATTCCCTACGCACACCCAACTGTCCCTCCATTTCTTCCCATTTCCCCCCGCTTTCCCCATTCCACATCTCAATGCAATCTCTCTCCCAACTCCCCCAAAGATCTCCACTCGCTTTCTCCACCTACTACCCCCACTCCCCCAACCATCCCTTTCCCCGCTCCCCAACTCCCACTCCCCACCCACTCCACGGTATTCCTCCGTCCCTCCCCTCGTGTCACTCGCACCGCCAATCCTGGCCTATCCTTGCAGTGCAGTTATTGCCGTTGAACTCGCCAACTCCCGATCCCGCTCCCCATCCTGCGCCTCTGTCTGCCCTGCCCACTCCACATGCTCCATTTGCCCTCTACATCATGGTCGCCTCCCCCCTCGCTCCACCCACAACTGCCCCTTCCTCCACCCCCTGCTCCTTCCTCCACTCCCCCTCCCCGCGGACACATTAGTGTTGACCCTCCCGAGTGTGTGCGTAAACTTTGTGCAAACGCAGTGTTGGGGGCAGTGTGTTCACAGAAGCTCTCTGTGTCGGGCAGAAAGAAGCACAAGGACGACAAGTGTTTGCACAGCGAAGGTTTATTCAGCACGGCGCCACACCCTGACATAAAGCGCTATCTTCAGCTTTAAGCAACATGCAGCGGGTAAACACGGGATTTCGGTCGGGAAATAGAAGCGCGGCGCATCGCGGGGAATCTCCGCGCTCACAGTGAGAGGGACAGACCGTCACTGAGAGTCAACACGGAGCTCTGGACGGTGGGGGCCTCGGTGATGGTCAGTGGGTGTGGACCGTCCGTTGATGGGTCACTCTGAGTGGACACAGATAGTGACTCCGTCGTAAGTTTTGAACATGATGTTTTCGGCTGGGAAGTTTTTCATGCAGTAGACCCCATTGTACCGGCGGATGGCATGGACCATGTACCCGGGCAGTTTGCTTTTGAGGTGTGTCACCACTTGCCCTGCATCATTGCAATCCCTTTTATCACTCATGAGCTTCAGTATCGTGTTACAATCAATGGCGGTTTTCGACGTGCTGTAGGAGACTACACAATTGATGCCTTTGAGTCGGTAGAAGTAGAAAAAGTTGACGCCTTTTGTGCAGTGATATGCGAAGCCGCCCACCTCGTCGTACACAATCAGCGCCCAATAAAGCCAGTAGTATTTCTTTGCCAGCGCCTGGTGGTATTTGAAGGATTGGTCCGAGTGCGAGGTGACTTTGTTATCTTTGATCATCACCTCCAAGTCGCTCTTCGCCTGATCCAGAAACTCGGCGGTGCAGCGATCCACTATGGCCTTCATCTTCACCTCCACCTTACCCATTTTCAATTCCCACTCCTTCTTGATGCTTTCTACGTCGTTACCGGTGATCGCGGTCTGACCCACGAGGGCGATCAGGCCGATGCAGAAGAGCGTCTTCAGCCGGGCGCACATCTGCTCCATCACCCGACGGTTCTTCTTGCTTGAAATCATGGCCGTTTCCAGGATCGGGACCCCGAACACGAAGTTTTCGCCCATGATGCCGTCGTAGAGGGTGTGGAGGTTCTGGTCGCCTTTGGTGTCCTTGAAGTGATCGATGAATTCCTCTTTCTCCGCCTCCATGTATTCGGATCGGGCACTGATGATCTCCATGTACTTTCTGAACTGGTTTTTCAGATTCTCCTCCACTGGGGCGTACAAGCTCCGTGACGTGCTCTGCTCCACCGCGCGTAGCACGTTTCCCAGTTCTTCCGAGATCACGTCCAGCTTGTTCCTGACTTCCCCGAACTGTTCCTTCATGTAAGCTAACTCTTCGCTGTCCTGGCCACCTAGGGCCAATCCGATGAGTAGTCCGGCCAAGCCGGCGATGGGCCCGAGTACTCCGGCCGCAGAAGCAAACTTCTCCAGACTGGCAAACACTTCCATTGCCGCCCCCATATCGGCCATAGCCCCCGTCAGCTCAATGGCATCGCTCATGATGTCGCGAGTCGTGGATGCGGTGGGTTCTCTTGACTGGGTGCTGTAGAGGAAAAAATTAAGGTTGCGAGGAAGCCCAGCAAAGCGGAACGGTGAAGAGTGGAGAGGAGGGAGGATTGCGGAAGAGATGGGGGTGAGGGCATGGAGGAGAAGCGGGTGGAGGAGGGGTGGGGGCAACTCCTGGTGGGGAGGGGACTGAGAGTCGGCGATGAGATTGCAAGACAGGAGAGAGATAGAGGCGTGGGGGGTGGGTCAGATAGGGACATGGGAAGCGGTGGAGTAACGTGGAAGGGGGGAGTTGAAGGGAAGCGGCAGGGAGAGTGAAGAAAGACGGCCGTGCGGCACCCAATCCTGCGGAGAGTTACTTTCAAGGACACTTCGCTGGTTCGTGGGTGATGGACTTACCCCCCTCCACCACCCCCCCCCTGCAGGCGGGTTCCGGATATCAGCTTCAAACCCCCCCCCCCCCCCCCCCACCGCCCATGCTGTGAACGGGGGAGTCAGCTGTGTTCACGGGGCTGTGCCCTGTGTGTTCTGTCCAGACAATGTCGTCAGTTGTGCTTACTTCTACCTGACGCTGAGCTTCATTGAACACAGTGCGTCCAACAATGCGGTTGCATCGAGTTTGCTCACGGATTCGGGAGGGGGACCAAGTGCAGTGCGGCAGCGGGGTTTATGGTTGGGGGAGGGGGGGAGTGAGTGGATAGAGCCGTGAAGGGAGGAAGATTTAATGGGAACCCGAGGGCCAACGTTTTTTACACAGAGGGCGATGGGTGTATGGAAGAAGCTGCCTGGGGAGGTAGTTGAGGCTGGTATTATCACACCCTTTAAAAAAACATCTGACAGATACACGGGTATGATTGTTTTAAGGGGGTTGAGTCAAATGCAAGCAGATGGGCAATCATGTTCTGCGTGAGCAAGTTGGGCCGAAGGGCGTGTTTCCATGTTGTATGATTCTTTATGACGTGGGGAGTGGAGAGAGACGGGGGAGTTGTTAAGGATAAAGAAACGATTTACGAAGATGCTGCCAGGACCTGTGGATCTGGGCTACAGGGAGAGGTTGAGTCATCCGAGACACTATATCTTGGAGCGCAGGTGGATGATGGATAATCTTGCTCGATCCCGGGGTCGGGACCTATCCCTCCCCGGAACGAGATCAAATCCAAGAGGGGATCTTAATCAGCTTCAAATCAAACTTATTTGATGACTGTCCCCCTGTTCCCACCACCCACACTCCCATCGCTGTCACCACAGGGATAGCCCGTTGTGTTCACGGCTCTGTGGTTCAGTGGTGAAACGTCACCAATTCCTTCCCTCCAGAGATGCTGCCTGACCCGCTGAGTTGCTCCAGCATTTTGTGTCTATATCCAGCCCAGACATATCGCTCATTGTGTTTCCTTGTACCTGACAATGAGCGTTTCATTGCACACATTGCCCGCAAAACTGCGCTTGCACCGAGTTTGATCACACAGTTGGGAGGGGGAACAGGAGGAGTGCGGTGCGGTGGGAGGGGGGGAGATCGAGGGTGTGCAGACAGCCGTGAGGGGCGAAAGATTTACGAGGAGACTCGAAGGCAACCTTTTTTTTCATTGAGTGTGGTGGGTGTGTGGAACGAGCTGCCGGAGGATGTAGTTGAGGGGGGGGGGGGGGTGAGGGGGTGGGGTGGGGCGGCAAACGAGCAGGGGAGTGAAGGAACGACCGGAGGAGTGGAAGGGCGACGAGGCGAGTGGGCGAGAAACGGAGGGAGGGGGGGGGGGGGGCGAGAAACGGGGAGGGACGAGAGAGGAGGCCCAATGCCAAAGAGACGCGGGACAGGGCGAGAGACGGGGAGTGGGAGAGAAATGGGGAATGGGCGAGAAACAGGGGCAGAAGGCCAAATACGGGGGTGGGGATGCGAGACGGGCAGTGGAATGAGAAGAGATTGTGAGTGATTGGGAGGATGGGGAGAAACTGGGGGAGTGGTGTGACACAGGAGGAGTGCGGAGAGACGGCAGGAGTTGGGAGGAACGGAGGGTGTGGGGGAGACGTGCGGAGGGGGGTGGAGTGGGGAGAGACGGGGGATGCGGGACGTATCCGAAGAAGACCTTCACGAACACATCGCTCGTTCATGGTTCATGTCGCTGGGACGTTCACTCGGATCGGACGATCGGGAAAATTGGGACAGACTTTTATTCACCTGGACCCTCCTCCTTCCCCAACCAAAATCGTCCACTCCACGTTGCCCCTCCCCAGGGGCGGAACATATGCGGGCGGGGTGCGAAGATGAGCTCCATAACAAATTCTCTTGGACAAACTCCACCCCGGTTAGCATGACCTGTGCACTAGGTTCGTATGACCCGGACACCAGGTTAGCATGACCTGTGCACTATTCTTCACTCTTTCCCGTTACGCCCCCTCCCCAACCCCGCGCTGTGAGCACAGGGGGAGTCAGCTGTGTTCACCGGGATGTGGCCAGGTGTGACCTGTCCAAGCACTATCGCCAGTTGTGCTTCCTTCTACTTGCCGCCATGAGCTTAATTGACCACCCTGCCCCCAACACTGCGCTTGCACCGAGTTTAATCACACAGACGGGAAGAGCAGTGGGATGGGGAAGACGAAGACAGAGGGGGATACCAGTAAGTGGGGACAAGACAGGGTTGGGGGGGGGGGGGGTGTTTGGGAGAGTCGGAGAGAGAGGAGAGACGGAGACGTGGGAATGGATTGGGGAGTGGATACAGGCGGGGTCCGAAGATCACCTTGAAACCAAATTCTCAGTTGCGATCTCCAGCCAGGAAGATAACGATTTACATGGTCTGTACAGTATTTGTTACAACGTCCTCGTTAACCCCCTCCCCCTCCCCCACATCCCTCCTCTCGCTGTGAGCACAGTCAGTTGTGCTCACAGGGCTGTGGCGGGTGCAGGAGTGGAGGCGCCTACAGACAGGGGATGGGGTAGGGGGAGGAGGAACGATGAGAGAGGGAGTCGGGGGAACAGGCGAGGGACGGGGCAGTGAGGGAGACACGGGGAGCGACGGAGTGTGGGGCTGGGGGAGGGGAGACGGAACAAAGGCGGGCGGGGTCCGAACAACTTCAAACCAAACTCTCTTGTACAATCTACATCCCAGGCGACAGCTGTTTACTCCGCCTAAAGGAGCTCGTCCTCCACCCTCAACAACTTCTTCTTTGACTACTCCCACTTCCGCCAAGTCCAAGGCGTAGCTATGGGCCGCACCTACCGTGTGCAGTTTTGGTCTCCAAATTTGAGGAAGGATATTCTTGCTATTGAGGGTGTGCAGCGTAGGTTTACTAGGTTAATTTCCGGAATAGCGGGGCTGTCGTATGTTGAAAGACTGGAGCGACTAGGCTTGTATACTCTGGAATTTAGAAGGATGAGAGGAGATCTTATGGAAACGTATAAGATTATTAAGAAGTTGGACACGTTCGAGGCAGGAAACATGTTCCCAATGTTGAGGGTGTCCAGAACAAGGGGCCACAGTTTAAGAATAAGGGGTAGGCCATTTATAACTGAGATGAAAAACTTTTTCAGTCAGAGAGTTGTGAATCTGTGGAATTCTGTACCTCAGAAGACAGTGGATGCCAATTCTCTGAATGCATTCAAGAGAGAGCTAGATAGAGCTCTTAAGGATAGCGGAGTCAGGGGTATGGGGAGAAGGCATGAACGGGGTACTGATTGAGAATGATCAGCCATGATCACATTGAATGGCGGTGCTGGCTCGAAGGGCCGAGTGGCCTGCTCCTGCACCTATTGTCTATTTTCTATTGTCTATTCCTCTAATCCCAATTCCGGGTGTGGGGACCATATAACCAGGGGAGTGCGGAGAGGGGGAAGATACCGGGGTGTGGGGGAGGGACAGGGCAAGTAGGGGAGAGGCGGGGAAAGTTGGAAGCATCGGAGGGAGTTGGGAATAAAAGGGGGAGTGGGAACAGACGAGGTGGGGGGGGGGCAAGACCGGGATCGTGGGGACCTGTAGGGGGTGTTGGGAGAGGAGTGGGTTGTAGGGGAGAGGGGTCGAGAGTAGAGAAGAGACGAGATGGGTGGGTGGGGGGGGGGGGGGGGGTTAGACAGGGACGATCAAATTATACTGCATCTGCCATGCATCTGCCCACACAGTCAACCTGTCCAAGTCACCCTGCAACCTCTTAACATCCTCTTCGCCGTTCACACTGATACCCAGCTTTATGTCCTCTGCAAACTTGCTAGTGTCATGTCTAATTCCATCATCCAAATTGTTAATAAATGTTGTAAATAGTAGGGGCTCCAGAACCAAGCCTTGCGGCACTCCACTCGCCACTGCCAGCTATTCTGAAAATGACCCGTTTATTCCTACTCCTTGTTTCCTGTCTGCCAACCAATTCTCTATCCATGTCAATACCCCACCCCCAATACCATGTGCTCTCATTTTGCTCACCAATCTCCCGTGTGGAACCTTATCAAAGGCTTTCTGAAATTCTAGATACACGACATCCACTGGCTCTCCATAATCCATTTCCATCATTACATCCTCAAAAAAATTCAGAAGATTAGTCAAGCAGGATTTCCCCTTCATAAATCCATGCTGACTTGGACTTATCCCTTTACTGCTATCCAAATGGGCCGTTATTACCTCTTTAGCAATCGACTCCAGCATCTTCCCCACCACCGAAGTCAGGCTAACTGGTCCATAATTCCCCGTTTTCTCTCTCACTCCTTTCTTGAAAAGTGGGATAACATTAGCTACTCTGCAATCCGCAGGAACTGATCCTGATTCAATTGAACATTGGAAAATAATCACCAATGCGTCCACGATTTCTAGAGCCACCTCCTTGAGTAACCTAGGATGCAGACAATCAGGCCCTGGGGATTTATCAGCCTTCAGTCCCATCAGTCTACCCAATACTATTTCTCGCCTAATGCAAATTTCTTTCAGTTCTTCTATGTCCCTCGATTCTTCAAGATTATCTTGAAAACAAATGCTTTTTTTGCGATCACCACGCCGGGGGACAACAGATTCACATGTTCTGTACAGTATTCGCTCCATCGTTCGCTGTGAGCACAGAGAGGGTCGGCTGTGTTAACAGGGCCGTGGTTTGGAATAGGGAGAGGCGAGCGGAGAATGGTGGAGCGGTAGGGGGTATCGACGTCTCCCGGGGATGGGGGGGGGGAGGGGATGCTGGGGCGGGGGGAGACGGGGGGAATGGGGAAAGGCGGCGCTGCGGAGTCGGGCCGATAGTTAGCACTGGGATCTGACCCCTCCCAGGAGACGGAGCAAGTGAGGGCGAGGTTCGAGGATCAACTTCAAAACAAACTCTCTTCTCCAATCTATTCCGCGGGCGGCAGCAGTGTACATGATCTGTGCAATTCTTGTTATCTATCGACAGGAGAGCGGTGTGTGGAGTGCGAGAGACTCGGACTGTGGACGTGAGACGGGGGAGGGTTGTATGGGGAGATGAAGGGAGTGTGGGGAGCTAGAGGGAGATGGTAAGAGACGGGGGAGTGGGGAGTGACCAGCAGATCGGGAAGCAAATGGGGGTGGTGGACAAGCGGCGGTGAAGGTGCGATGAGGGGAGCCGTAGGAGTTTTTAATCGACGTGGAGAGAAGGGAGAGACGTGAAGTGAGGGGAGGAGTGGGGAGACGGAGGGCGGTTCATGTGCAGATGCTACCGGCAGTTGTGCTACCTTCTACCTGACAGTGAGAGTTTCATCGAACACACTGCGCCCAACACTGCGCTTGCACCGCCGATTTTGATCACAGCTCGGGAGGGGCTATGGGAGCAATGCGGCAGAGAAAGGGGACAGGGCGAGAGAGGGGGAGTGGGAGAGAAATGGGGAGTGGGTGCGAAACGGGAAGAGTGGACGAGAAACAGGGGGAGTGGGAGAGAAATGGGGAGTGAGCGAGCGACGTGCGCAGATGGCAAAATATGGGGTTGCGAGAAACGGAAGGTGGAATGAGCAGAGGTGGAGAACAACTGGGAGGGTGGGGAGAGACTGCGGGAGTAGGGAGGGAGGAGAGGTGGGGAGAGACGGCGGGAGTGGGGAGAGGCGGCAGGAGTGGAGTGGGACGGGGGACAGTGTGGAGTGAGGAGGAGTGGGGAGAGACGGGGGGAGTGTGGAGAGACGGGGGGGGGGGGGTGTGGAGAGACCGGGGGCAGTAGGGATTGAGGAGGAGTGGGGAGAGACGGGGGGAGTGGAGAAACGGGGGAAGTGTGGGGAGACGGGGGGAGTGTGGAGAGACGGGGGGCAGTAGGGAGGTAGGAGGAGAGGGGAGAGACGGGAGGAGTGGGGAGTGGCGGCAGGAGTGGGGAGAGACGGGGGGAGTGGGGAGAGACGGGAGGAGTGGGGAGTGGCGGCAGGAGTGGGGAGAGACGGGGGAGTGGGGAGAGGCGGCAGGAGTGGGGAGGGCGGGGGGCAGTGGGGAGAGGCGGCAGGAGTGGGGAGAGACGGGGAGAGTGGGGAGGGAAGGGGGAGGCGAGTCGTATCTGGAGTAGAATTACCTTCACGAACACCTCGCTCGTTCCTCGATCACGTCGCTGGGACTTTCACTCGGATCAGATGCTCGGAGAAATTGGGACCGACTTTTATCCACCGGGACGCTCCTCCCTCCCCGAACCAAAATCGTCCACTCCACCTTGCCCCTCCCCAGGGGCGGAACATATGCGGGCGTGGTCCGAAGATGAGCTTCAAAACAACTTATCTTGGACAATCTCCACCCCGGGCGACACCAGGTTCGCATGACCTGTGCACTATTATTCACTCTCTCCCGTTATGCCCCCTCTCCAACCCCGCGATGTGAGCAGATGGGGAGTCAGCTGTGTTCACCGGGCTGTGGCCAGGTGTGTCCTGTCCAAGCACTATCGCCAGTTGTGCTTCCTTCTTCCTGAATTTGATCACACAGACGGGAGGAGTAACGGGTAGTGGGGGAAGACGGAATGAGAGAGGGGGATATCAGGATGTGCGCATAAGACAGGGGAGGGGAGACGTTTGAGACGGAAAAGTGTGGATGGACTGGGGAGTGGGTACGGGGTCCGAAGATCAACTTAAAAACAAATTCTCAGTTGCAATCTTCACCCCGGGAGATAACGATTTACATGGCCTGTACAGTATTTGTCCCCATGTCCTCGTTACACTTCCTCCCCAACATCACCTCCCCCCCTCCCCCACACCCCTCCTCTCGCTGTGAGCAGTCAGCAGTGCTCACAGGGCTGTGGATGGTGCAGGAGTGGGGGCGCCTTTCGACAGGGGATGGAGGGGAGGGGGAGGGGGAGACGGAAGGATTTGGAGTCAGGGAGTTGGGGGAACAGGCAAGGGACGGGGCAGTGAGGGAGAGACGGGGAGGGACTGAGTGTGGGGCTGGGGGAGGGGAGACGGAACAAAGGTGGGCGCGGTCCGAAGATCAACTTCAAAACAAACTCTCTTGTACAATCTACACCACAGGCGACAGCTGTTTACTCCGCCTAGCAGAGCTGGTCCTCCACCCTCAACAACTTCTTTGACTCCTCCCACTTCCTCCAAGTCCAAGCCGTAGCTATGGACATCAGCATGGGCCGCACCTACGTCTGCCTCTTTGTAGGGTACGTTGAACAATCCCTGTTCCAGACGTACACTGGCCCTATCCCCAAACTCTATCGCCATTACATTGAT
The DNA here is from genome assembly GCF_053455715.1 of Rhinoraja longicauda. NCBI lineage: Eukaryota > Metazoa > Chordata > Chondrichthyes > Rajiformes > Arhynchobatidae > Rhinoraja > Rhinoraja longicauda. The sequence continues at coordinate 67,624,074 of NC_135956.1, forward strand.
GACTGCATCGGTGCTACCTCCTGCACCCATGGAGAACTCATGGATTTCATCAACTTCACCACCAATTTTCATCCGGCACTCAGATTTACTTGGACCATCTCCGACACCTCCCTCCCCTTTCTTGATCTCACGGTCTCCATCATAGGACATACACTATTGACGGATGTCTATTAAGAGCCCTCTGACTCCCATAACTATCTCGATTACACTTCTTCCCATCCTGCTTCCTGCAAAGACTCTATCCCCTACTCCCATTTCCTCCGTCTATGCCGCATCTGCGCCAAGATGAGGTGTTCCGTACTAGGATATTCGAAATGTCCTCATTCTTTAGGGAACAGGGGTTCCCCTCTCCCATGATAAATAAGGCCGTCACTCGTGTCTCCTCGGTACCCCGCTACTCCGCTTTTGCTCCCCTCCCCCTGGACGCAACAAGGTCAGTCCCCCTAGTCCAGACCTTCCACCCCATCAGCCGTCGTATACAACACATAATTCTCCATAATTTCCGGCACCTCCAACATTTTCCCACCTCCACCCCTCTCCGCCTTCCGCAGAGACCGTTCCCTCCGCAACTCCCTGTTTAACTCATCCTTTCCCACTGAAACCACCGTCTCCCCAGGTACCTTCCCCTGCAACCGCAGCAGATACAACACCTGTCGCTGTACCTTCTCCCTCGACTCTGTCCAGGGACCCCGACAGTCCTTCCAGGTTAGGCAAAGGTTCACTTGCACTCCTCCAACCTCAACTTCTGTATCGGTTGTCGAAGATGTGGACTCTGAAAAAGTGCCCTCCATAATGTTTGGGGCAAACACTCATCATTTATTTATTTGCCTCTGTACTCCACAAATTGAGATTTTTAAAAGAAACAAATTACATGTGATTAAAGTGCACATTGTCAGATTTTAACAAAGGCAATTTTTATACTTTGTGCTTTCACCATGAAGAAATTACAGCTGTGTTTATACATAGTCCCCCCATTTCAGGGCACCATAATTTTCGGGACACAACAATGTCATGTTTAGTATTTTGTTGCATATCCTTTGGATACAATGACTGCTTGAAGTGTGCAATTCATGGACATGACCATTTGCTGGGTGTCTTGCCTGGCGATGCTCTGCCAGCCCTGTATTGCAGCCATCTGTGGATTATCCATGTTTTGGGGGGTAATCCCCTTCTGTTTTCTCTTCAGCATTTAAAAGGCGTGCTCAATTTGGTTCAGATCGGGTGATTGACTTGGCCACTCAAGAGTTAACCATTTCATAGCTTTGAAAAACACCTTTGTTGCTTCAGCAGTATATTTGGGATCATTGTCTTGCTGTAGAATGAACCACCGGCCAATGAATTTTGAGGCATTTGTTTGAACTTGAGCAGATAGGATGTGTCTATACACTTCAGAATTCATTATGCTACTCTCATCAGCAGATGTATCATCAATGAAGATAAGTGAGCCAGTACCTTCAGCAGCCAAACATGCCCAGGCCATAACACCCCCCATCACCGCGTTTCACAGATGAGCTTTGGATCTCGGGCACTTCCTTCGCTCCTCCTTACTTTGCTCTTGCCATCACTCTGATATAAGTTAATCTTGGTCTCATCTGTCAAAGACCTTTTTCCAGAACTGTGGTTGCTCTTTTAAGTACTTCTTGGCAAACTGTAACCTTACCATTGGGGGGTGCACTATGCATAAACACGGCTGTAATCTCTACATGGTGAATCCAAAATGGATAAAAAAATACCCTTTACTGAAATCCAACAATGTGCACTTCAACCACATGGGATTTTATCTAGTAAAAATCTCAAATTGTGGAGTACCTGACACTGAGAGCTTCATTGAACACACTGCCCCAACATTGCGGGGAGAGACGGGGGGAGGGCAGACAGGCGGCCGAACGGATGGCGAGGGGAGTGGGCAGTAAAGGTGAGAGTGGGGGTGATGCGTGGCCAGAGACGGGGGGAGAGATGGAACAAATATGGGCGTGGTCCGAAGATCAGCTTGAAAACGAATTCTCTGTTGCAATCTCCACCCCGGGAGACAACAGATTCACCTGGTCTGTGCGGTATTTGTTCAGCGTCCCCGTTACCCTTCCCCACCATCACCCCTCTCCCTCCCCCCACCCACACCCTACTGTCGTTGTGAACACAGAGTCATCTGTGTCCATGGGGCTGTGGCGGGTGCAGGAGTAGGGGGATCTATAATCAGGGGAGACGGGGGACACATGGGGTCGATTGAGACGGAACGACCAGAGAGAGAGTCGGGGGAATGGGGGAGGGTCGTTGAGGGGAGACAGAACGAAGACGGGCGGGGTCCGAAGATCAACCTCAAAACAAAATCTCCTGCACAATATACACCCCTGGAGCCCGGGCGAGCAGGGGAAGAGACGGGTTTGTTGGGGAGAGACTCGGGACGTGTTCGCAGGAGGAGGGGGAGCGGCGGGGGGAGTCGGGAGAGCCGCGAGTAAGAGGGGGAGACGGTGAACGAGTGGAAGGGTGCGGGGTTTTGGGTGGAGAGGGAGGAAACAAATGCGGGCTGGATCCGACGATTCGCTTGACACCGGGACACAGAAGATGTACACAATCTGTTCATTATTGTTCTCCCCCCTCACTCCGCGACGTGAACTCAGGGTTGTGGCGTGTGTGGGGACGGGTATACACAGGAGAGTGGAGAGAGGCATGGAGAGGGGGGATATACCGGGGTGTGGGGGAGACAAGTAGGGGAGAGACGGGGAGAGTTGGAAGAAGCGGTGGGAGTTGGGACAGAAACGGGGAGTGGGGAGAGAGTGGGAAATACGGGGAGCGTAGGGACGGGTAGGGGGTTTGGGGAGAGGAGTGCGTGTTTGGTGAGAGAGGCGGAGAGTAGAGGAGAGACGAGGTGGGGCGTGGTGGTTGTGGCGGGGGGGGGGGGTGGAGAGACAGGGGCTGACTTGGAGTGCGGAGGCGGTGAGATGCGGAACAAATGCAGACGGGGTTCGAAGATCAACTTGATTCTCCCGTACAATCACTCCCTGGGCGACAGCACGTCCACATATTCTGTACGTTACATGTTCACTCTCAACCTGGTACACCCCCCCCCCCCCACTTCCCCCACCACCCTCGCTGTGACCACGGGGAGAGTCAGCTGTGTTCACGGGGCTGTAGTCCGGTGTGTTCTGTGCACACACTGTCGCCAGTCGTGCTTCCTTCTACGTGACACTGACAGCTTCATTGAACACTCTGTCCCCAACACTGCGCTTGCACCCAGTTTGAGCACACAGTACGCAGGGAGAACGCGAGTAGTGCGGCGGAGGTGATGGATGGGGAGAGAAGTGTGGGGAGCGTGTGAGACGAGGGAATGGGGAGAGGAGGGGGATGAAGGGGAGAGACCGGAGGGTGAGAAACATGGAAGGAGGTGCTGGGAATAGACGCAGGGACAACGATTTGGACTGGGGTGACCGATTAGACTGGGGCAGAGACAGGAGGGCGATGGAGGGACGGGGAGTGGGCGAGAGACGGAGAGAGACTGGGTGAGTGCGGGTGGGGTGTGGGGAGAGACGGATTAACTGTGGACTGGGTCCGAATATTATATTGAAAACAAATGCTCCTTTGTGATCACCACGTCGGGGGACCACAGATTCACATGTTCTGTACAATATTCGTTCCATCGTTCGCTGTGAGCAGAGAGATGGTAAGAGACGGAGAAGTGGGGAGTGACCAGCTGATCTGGGAGCAACTGGGGTGGTGGACAAGCGGAGGTGAAGGTGCGACGAGGAGAGCCGTGGGAGTGGGCAGCGACGTGGGATGAAGGGGGGGACGTGAAGAGAGGGCAGGAGTGGGGAGACGGAGGGCAGGTCCTGTGTAGATACATCCGGCAGTTGTGCTTCCTTCTACCTGACACTGAGAGGATCATTGAATACACTGCCCCCGACATTGCGCTTGCACCGATTTTGATCACAACTCGGGAGGGGATACGCGAGCAATGCGGCCGGGGGGGGCAGATAGAGAGGTTCAGTTCCGGAGAGGGAGATCATGGGGCGTGCAGTAGAGTCGGAAAAGTGGGGATGGACTAGGGAGTGTGGAGCGACGACCTGATCCCGGTGAGAGAGTGGTGGACGGACAGGCGGTGGAACGGATGGCCAGGGAGTGGGAAGAGAAAGTGAGAGTGGGGAGTGAGGGGTGGGTAGAGACGTGGGGAGAGATGGAGATAATACGGGTTGGGTTGTGTCCGAAGATCAGCTTGAAAACAGATTATCTGTTGCAATCTCCACGACGGGAGACAACAGAATCACATGGTCTGTACGGTATTTGTTCCCATGAACACTGAGAGAGGCAGCTGTGCTCACGGGGCTGTGGTCACGGGGCTGTGGACTGGTGTGTCCAGTCCAGACACTGTCGCCAGTTGTGCTTCCTTCTACCCGACACTGAGAGCTTCATTGAACACACTGCCCCAACACTGCGCTTCCACTCAGTGTGATCACACAGACGGGAAGGGGGTCGAGAGCAGTGCGGGTGGGGGGTGGGGGTGGGGTGGACGTAGAGACAGGGCGGATGTCGGAATATGGGGTATAAACAACGCGGTCTAGGACCGAAGATCTGCTTTAAAACGAATTCTCTGTTGCATTTTCCACCCCGGGAGACAACAGATTCTCCTGGTCTGTTTTGTCCTCTCGCTGTGAGCACAAATTCAGCTGTGATCACAGGGCAGTGGCGGGCGCAGGTGTGGGGGCGGCTAAAAAACAGGACAGAGGTGGGGGGAGAGGTGGGGGAGGGGCGGGTGTGGGGGGGGGGGAGATGGGGACCGACTGAGAGTGCTGCTGGGGGAGCAGCGACGGAACAAAGACGGGCGGGGTCCAAGATGAGCTTCAAAACAAGCTGTCTTGAACAATCTACACCCCAGGCGACAGCGACTTACATGATCTGTACATTACATGTTTACTCTCCCACGATAACCCCCCCCCCCCCCCCCCACCACACACACACACACACGCACACACACAAAATGCGGGCTGTGTGCGAAGATCAGCTTGTCCCCGGGAGATAGAAGGTTTACACAACCCGTACATTATTGTTCTCTCTCCCATTAGCAGTGGTGGGTGGGTGGGGGGGGGGGGGGGGGGGGGGGTTGGGGGGCGGGGGCGGGGAGATACGTACCGAGAGGGGGGAATACCACGATATACGGATAAGACAGGGGGAGTCTGGGAGAGTCGGCGAGCGAGGGGAGACATGGGGCGTACGTTAGGGCCAGGAGATGTGGGGATGGACTGGAGTGTGTGGAGCGACAGGCTGAGCGCGGTTTGACGGGGGGGGGGGGGCGGACAGGCGACGGAACGGATGGCTAGGGTCGTGGGGAGAGAAAGTGAGAGTGGGGAGTGAGGGGTGGGTATAGACGTGGAGAGAGATGGAGGGTGGGGCTGTGGGTGGGGAGACGGAACAAAGACGGGCGGGGTCCAAGATGAGCTTCAAAACAAACTCTCTTGCACAATCTACACCCCAGGCGACAGCGACTTACATGATATGTACATTACTTGTTCACTCTTCCGCGCTACCCTCCCACCCTCTCACCATCACCATCACACATACACACACACACACACCCGTACACACACACACACACACACACACACACACACACACACATACACACACACACACACACACACACACACACACACACACACACACACGCAAATGCGGATTGGGTCCGAATATCAACCTGACCCCGGGAGACAAGGTTTACGTAACCTGTACATTATTGTTCTCTCTGAGCAGTGGGGGGCGGCGGTTGGGTGACACACAGAGAGAGGGGGGTTATCGGGATATGGGAATAAGACAGGGGTGTCTGGTAGAGTCGTGGAGAGGGGGGAGACATGGGTCGTGTGGTAGACCCGGAGAAGTGGGGATGGACTGGGGAGTGTGGAGTGATGAGCTGAGCGGGGAGAGATGGGAGAGGGCGGACAGGCGGCGGAACGGATGGCGAGGGGAGTGGGTAGAGCAGGTTAGAGTGGGGGGTGAGGGGTGGCAAGAGAGGTGGGGACAGATGAAGCAATAAATAATAGACAATAGACAATAGGTGCAGGAGGAGGTCATTCGGTCCTTCGAGCCAGCACCGCCATTCAATGTGATCATGGCTGATCATTCTCAATCAGTACCCCGTTCCTGCCTTCTCCCCATACCCCCTGACTCCGCTATCCTTAAGAGCTCTATCTAGCTCTCTCTTGAATGCATTCAGAGAATTGGCCTCCACTGCTTTCTGAGGCAGAGAATTCCACAGATTCACAACTCTCTGACTGAAAAGGTTTTTCCTCATCTCAGATCTAAATGGCCTACCCCTTATTCTTAAACTGTGGCCCCTTGTTCTGGACTCCCCCAACATTGGGAACATGTTTCCTGCCTCTAACGCGTCCAACACCATAATAATCTGATATGTTTCCATAAGATCTCCTCTCATCCTTCTAAATTCCAGTGTATACAAGCCTAGTCGCTCCAGTCTTTCAACATATGACAGCCCCGCCATTCCGGGAATTAACCTAGTAAACCTACGCTGCACGCCCTCAATAGCAAAAATATCCTTACTCAAATTTGGAGACCAAAACTGCACACCGTACTCCAGGTGCGGTCTCACTAGGGCCAAGTACAACTGCAGAAGGAACTCTTTGCTCCTATACTCAACTCTTCTTGTTATGAAGGTCAAAATTTCATCGGCTTTCTTCACTGCCTGCTGTGCCTGCATGCTTCCATTCAGTGACTGATGCACGAGGACACCCAGATCTCGTTGTACGTCCCCTTTTCCTAACTTGACACCATTCAGATAATATTCTGCCTTCCCATTCTTACCACCAAAGTGGATAACCTCACACTTATCCACATTAAACTGCATCTGCCATGCATCCGCCCTCTTATACAACCTGTCCAGGTCACACTACAACCTCATAGCATCTTCCTCACTGTTCCCACTACCACCCATCGTTGCATCATCTGCAAGTTTGCTAATGGTACTTTTAATCCCTTCATCCAAGTCATTAATGTATATTGTAAATAGTATATTGTAAACAGCTGCGGTCCCAGCGCCGAGCCTTGCGGTACCCCACCAGTTACTGCCTGCCATTCTGAAAGGGACCTGGGAATGGGGCTCCGGGAGGGGAGACGGAACAAGGACGGGCGGGGTCCAAAGATGAATTTCAAAACAAACTCTCGTTCACAATCTACACCCCAGGCGACAGCGATTTACATGATGTGTACATTACTGGTTTACTCTCCCACGCTACCCGCCCCCCTTAGCCCCCCCCCCCCGACACACACACACACACACACACACACACACACACACATGCACACACACGGTGATAAAAGAAACGGGAGAAGAAACAAAGCTTGAAAACATGTACCACCACATTAATATGGTTAATATACAAAAAGGCACAAAGTACTGGAGTAGCTCAGTGGGCAGACAGCAACTCTGGAAAACATTGGTAGGCAATGTTTCTTCAGAGGGTCCCAACTTGAATGTCGGAGATACCAAACATAGACTGGTTGATCATTTAGCTGAACACCTTCGTTCACTCAGCCTGGGCCTAACTGATCTCCCGGTTGCCAAACACTTTCATTCCCCTTCCCATTGCCACAATGACCCTCGGTCCTGGACCTCCTCTATTGTCAGAATGAGGTCAATATGCAAATTAGAGCACCAGCACCTCATATCTCGCTTGGGCAGCTTAAAACCAAGCAGTAGAAGTTTTGATTTCTCGAACTTCAAGTAATTCTTGCATCCCCTCTTGCTCTCCGTCTCACCCCCACGTGTCATCCTCGTGTTTCATTACCTACAGCTCGTTTTCACCTAGCCCACAGTCTACAATCGTCTGTTTCGTTTATCGTTGTTACTTTTGGGCACATCTTTCATTCATTTGTTTGATATCTCTCTATATCACTATCTTTATCTCTTGTTTCCATATCCCCTGACTTTCAGTCTGAAGACAGGTCTCGACCCGAAACACCAGCTATTCCTTTTCTGCAGAGATGCTGCCTGACCCGCTGAGATACTCCAGATGTTTGTGTCTATGTTCAGTTTAAACCAGTATTTACAGTTCCTTCCTACACAGGGTATCCCAGCGCTATATTTCTATATCTTTGAGTTGCTCTCGACTGCTAGCAATCAGCAGATATGAATAATTGAAAGATGCTGCATGGAAACAGGTCGTTAGCCAACTGAGTCCAAGCCGAACAGTAATCGCCCGTTCACACGAGTTCTATGTTATCACACTTTCTTGTCACAAGCAGCCAACCATGAAATGCTCCCTTTATTGCCACACTTTGCCTCTTTCTTGTCCACCCCATACACGCTCGGGGCAATTTACGAAAAACAATTAACCTACAAACCCGCACGTCTTTGAATATGGGGGAAGACGGAGCATCCAGAGGAAACCCTCACAGTCACCGAGAGAACATGCAAACTCCACATAGACAGCTCGTGAGGTCTGGTACGATCTCGGGTCTCTGGCGCTGTGAGGTAGCATCTCGAGCAGTTACATCTCTGCACCAGACGTTGCAGCAATATGGAAAGGGAGTGCGTACGTGAACTTTACTTGGGGTTGTGTCTTGTGGCCAGAGGTGGGAACACATGCTGAGCTGTTGCAGAAAGGAGGGCTCTACACAGAACTGGTCAGCAGACAGACCAGCAAATGAAACCGGCGCCTGTGAGGAAGGCACGCAGACCAAGGACCGCGTTATGGATTCCAGGCATTTATTCCCACTGGACGATTCATTCAGAGATGAGATGTAAGGAAGCTATGCTCCAATGACACGCCCTCTCCACCGGTCGGTCTGACAACACAATATCCACACAGATTCCAGCAGGGTGCGTCGAGTGTGTCATCCAGGTACACAGGTTCAGAGAACACACCGAATCTATACATAAATTATACCTAAATTCTACAGGAGAGTGAAAAGAAAAACACACCAAAAAGCTAGACATTAATGCAAAACAGCTGGCAGCGCTGCAGCCTCACGGCCCTGAAAACTTGGGTTCGATCCGGACCTCGCGTGGTCTCTGTGCGAAGTTTACAGCTTCTCTCTGTGGCTGCGTGTGTTTGCTCCAGATGGTCTAGCTTCCTCCCACATTCCAAAGACGTGCAGGGCAAAGAAAATGCACGTTTATAAAAAGTGTAAGGTCCACAATGAGGCAGGTTGGGAGATCAGGACGACACGCTACCTTATGGAAGGACTGTTCAGCATTCAAATAACAGCGGGGAAGTAGCTGTTCCTGAGCCTAGAAGGACGTGTTTTCAAGTTTCTGTATTCGCTGCCTGATGGGAGAGGGGAGAGGAAAGAATGATAGGGGTGGACAAGTCATAGATTATGTTGGATGCTTTTCCAACGCAGTGTGAACCATAGATGGTCACTGGTGGAAAGTCTGGTCTGTGTGATCGACTGGGCTAAATCTACAACTCTGCAATTTTTTACAGTCTTGGGCAGCGCTGTGCCCAACATTGATTGAACACATTTCTTCCTTTCCCCTTACCACCTATCCCCTTCGTCCTATATTGCTCTGACCACATGTTGTGCCTCTTCTATCCCATCTCACACTTTTTGTCTTTTCATCTCTGCCCTTGCCCAAACATCTTCCAAACAAACCCTTCTCCTGACCTATCCACCCATCACTTGCTAGACTTTGCCCCCCCCCCCCCGCCACCCTCTCTTCCAACTTTCTATCCATTCTACCACTACAATAAGTCTGAACAAGTCCCAAGCTAAAATATCACCGATCCATGTTCTCCAGAGATGCTGCCTGACCCCCTGAGCTACTCCAGCACATTGTGTCCTTTTTTGTAAACCAGCATCTGCAGATCTTTGTCTCTGCTTCCTCTGGCAGATTGTTCCATCTACCCAGCACCGTTTGTGAAAAGGTTATCCCATAGGTTCATATTGTACCTTTCTCCTCTCACTCTCCTTTAAACCTATTACCTCTGTTTTTTTATTCCACTAGCCTTGGAATAAGATGATATGCATTCACCCTTTCGATTCCCCTGATGATTTTATACATTCATTATACATTTGACCACTTCCGACTTTTCTGAGTTAACTTCCATCAGCCATTCATTTACCCATTTTCCAAGTCAATATAGAACCTGTTCTAACCTTAGACAACATTCCTCACCATCCTCCATACCGCCAACTTTGGTGTCATCCACCATCTTCATGCCACCTGTCATCTCATTTGGCTTGTTAACCGCTGCCTTCCTTGGATATGTGGAACGACCAGTGAACTGACATCCCTCTCCTTGCGCGTCCACTTATGTGCCATGGGGGTGACTACTTGAGGGCTTGAGGGTGTTATCTGATATCTGACTAGCTGTTATCTGACTAGCCGCCCTTGAGGACCCAGTAAGCCAGACCCTGGTTCCCTCTCCCCTCGTATCGGCCTCGCTCCTCACCCATCATAGACATAGAATCAGGAGATGAAGAATCAGTATGGATAGAAATGAGGAATTGTAAGGGTAAAAAGGACCCTAATGGGAGTTATCTACAGGCCCCCGAACAGTAGACTCGACATAGGGTGTAAGTTGAATCAGGAGCTAAAATTGGCATGTCGCAACTGTAATGCTATGGTGGTTATGGGAGATTTCAACTTGCAGGTAGACTGGGAAAATCAATTGGTAATGGACCCCAGGAAAGAGAGTTTGTGGAGTGTCTCAGAGATGGATTCTTAGAACAGCTTGTACTGGAGGCAAACAGGGGGAAGGCAATTCTGGATTTTGGGTATGTAAAGAGGAAAAAAATAGTCAAGGCGAATGTGGGTCCCTTGAAGATAGAAGCAGTGGAATTTATTATGGGGGACAAGGAAATGGCAGATGAGTTGAACCGGTGCTTTGGATCTGTCTTCACTAAGGAAGATACAAGCAATCTCCCAGATGCTCTAGTGGACAGAGATCCTAGGGTGACGGAGGAACTGAACGAAATCCACATTAGACAGGAAATGGTGTTGGGTAGACTGATGGGACTGAAGGCTAATAAATCCCCAGGGCCTGATGGTCTGCATCCCAGAGTACTTAAGGAGGTGGCGCTAGAAATTGTGGATGCATTGGTGATCATTTTCCAATGTTCTATAGATTCCTGTGGATTGGAGGGTAGCTAATCTTGTCTCACTTTTTAAGAAAGGAGGGAGAGAGAAAACGGTAAATTATAGACCAGTTAGTCTTACATCAGTGGTGGGAAGATGCTGGAGTCAATTATAAAAGACGAAATTGCGGAGCATTTGGAGAGTAGTAACAGGATCGTTCCGAGTCAGCATGGGTTTTCGAAGGGGAAATCATGCTTGACTAATCTTCTAGAATTCTTTGAGGATGTAACTAGGAAAATTGACAGGGGAGAGCCGGTGGATGTGGTGTACCTTGACTTTCAGAAAGCCTTCGACAAGGTTCCACATAGGAGATCAGTGGGCAAAATTAGAGCACATGGTATTGGAGGTAGGGTACTGACATGGATAGAAAATTGGTTGACAGACAGAAAGCAAAGAGTGGGGATAAATGGGTCCCTTTCAGAATGGCAGGCAGTAAGTAGTGGGATACCGCAAGGTTCGGTGCTCGGACAGCAGCTATTTAAAATATACATGAATGACTTGGATGAAGGGATTAAAAATAACATTAGCAAATTTGCAGATGATACAAAGCTGGGTGGTAGTGTGAACTGTGAGAAAGTTGCTGTGAGGTTGCAGGGTGACTTGGACAGGTTGTATGAGTGCGCGGATGCATGGCAGATGCAGTTTAATGTGGATAAGTGTGAGGTTATCCACTTTGGCGGTAAGAATAGGAAGGCAGAGTATTATCTGAATGGTGTCAATTTTGGAAGAGGGGACGTACAACGAGATCTGGGTGTCCGAGTGCATCAGTCACTGAAAGGAAGCATGCAGATACAGCAGGCAGTGAAGAAAGCCATTGGAATGTTGGCCTTCATAATAAGTTGAGTATAGGAGCAAAGAGGTCATTCTGCAGTTGTACAGGGCCCTAGTGAGACCGCACCCGGAGTACTGTCTGCAGTTGTGGTCTCCAAATTTGAGGAAGGATATTCTTGCTATTGAGGGCGGTGCAGCGTAGGTTTACTAGGTTAATTCCTGCAACGGCGGGACTGTCATGTGTTGAAACACTGGAGCGACTAGGCTTGTATACACTGGAATATAGCAGGATGAGAGTGGATCTTATCGAAACGTTTTAGATTATTAAGTGATTGGACACGTTAGATGCAGGAAACATGTTCGCAATGTTGGGGGAGTCCAGAACAAGGGGCCATAGTTTCAGAATAAGGGGTAGGCCATTTAGAACTGAGATGAGGAAAAACTTTTCCATTCAGAGAGTTGTGAATCTGTGAAATTCTCTGTCTCAGAATGCAGTGGAGGCCAATTCTCTGAATGCATTCAAGAGATAGCTAGATAGAGCTCTTCGGGATAGCGGAGTCAGGGGGTATTGGGAGAAGGCAGGGACGGGGTACTGATTGAGAATGATCAGCCATGATCACATTGAATGGCGGTGCTGGCTCGAAGGGCCGAATGGCCTCCTCCTGCACCTATTGTCTATTGTCCATTATCATGTCCAACATGCTTGCCGGTTCCATCCTCCCGGTCTCTGGTCTCGGGGGAGGAGCACAAGCCGGCTCGGCGGCTCCCCCACAAGGCTGCGGTATCACATTTATGAACTTGTTATTACACCCAGAACCATGTTACCATCACGTGGTGCTGCCTCTTGGGACGGTGGGTCATGACATGGTTCTCAATGATTCAATGGTGCTTTATTTGTTACATATATAACTGCACAGTGAAAGTAGTTTTTGCATATGATAAACATGCAGGCGCCGCCATATTTTGGCGCCATTATTCAAAGTCCCAAGTCTAGTCGGCCGGGCAAAAGATGTTGCGGAGCAGTTCCTGCAAACCGACATGTCTCTTTGTCCGCCCATCGTTGTGTCCCAGGGACGCCTCCGGTGGCCGACCTTGGCTACAAACCTCTATAAGGTCATCCTGTGTGCCCATTCACTCGAGAGAACACAAACCAGACCCTCCTTAACACTCAAGTCCTCCAGTCATCGCAACATCCTTGTGAATCTTTTCTGCACCCGCCTCTCGCTTAGTCCTACAGCAGTGCGACTCAACTGCATACAGCATTCCAAGTGCGCTCTCACCAACAGCTTCTACAGTTATAGCCGGACATCCCAACCCCTGTACTCATTGCCGTGACCGTCAAAGGCAAAAGTGCGTGATCCTTCTTCACTACTGTGGGGCGGCGCAATGGCACTGCGGTCGAGCCGTTGCCTTACAACGACAATGACCCGGGTTTGATCAGGACCACGGGTGTTATCTCTGCAGAATTTGCACATCCTCCCTGTGACCGCGTGGATTTCCTCCGGGTGTTCCGGTTTCTTCCCATATCCCAAAGACGTGCAGGTTTGTAGATTAATTGGATTCTATAAATTGCGCTCGTGTGTAGGGTGAGAAACTGGGTCAACATAGAACTAGTGTATGGAGAATGGCCCATACCCGAAACGTCACCCATCCTTTTCCTCCATAGATGCTGCCTGACCCGCTGATTACTCTCACATTTTGTGTCTATCTTTAGTAAACGGGTGATCAATGGTCAGCGTGGACTACATGGGCCTAAGGATCTGTTGCCACGCTGTATCTCTAACCTAAACGCTGTGTCTATATATGTTGTTACTTTCAAGGACCTATGTACTTGTATCCCCCCTCTCCCCCTTTACAAAAACACTCCCAGCGCCCGATCCAAGTGACAGTACTTGGACCTCGTGAGCACGTTCCCTGGGCTGGAGTCAGCGCTGGACGGCCGTGGACGAGGCGGCCTCTCTGCCCGGCGTTGGGGTGCAGAGACCCGGGAGGTGAGTCAGTCCGTTCCACGGGATCGTCGGGGTGGTGGCAGTTCGAGCCCTTTCCAGGCCGCCCCCCCCCACCGGTGGAGTCGTCGGGAGCTACCAGGGACCTAGTCAGACCTAGTGTCGACCCTCGGGTCGGGCTGACCTCCGGAGGCCGGTGGCGGTGCTGGTCGGCCCGGAGGTGAGTGCCTGGGTGCGGCGGGTGTTCGCAAGGACGGGCCTCACGCCGCTGGTCGGGCCGGGAGGCGTAGGGCCTCGAACCTCTGACCTTGTGTTTCATTTATTTCCGTAGCCCCTTTTACCTACTTTCTCACCAATCATAAACCATGTGCAGATAAGGCCAATTAGTGCGTCTAACATTCGTGAGGCTGCTGGCGCGTCGCCAGCGCTGACAGGCTGTATGCAAAGCCAACGTGGGCGTGAAGGCTTCACAAAGTAAATGGCAGGATGGACAAATGAGAGTCAGTGACTGTTGTTACATGGAGTTTCAGAAGGCCTTTGATAAGGTACCATATGTGAGGCTGCTGATGACGATGAGAGCCCATGGTATCAGAGGGAAGATACTAGCTTGGACAGCAGGTTGGCTGGGTGGCAGAGGCAATGTGTGGCAAGAAAGGGAGCATTTCATGGTTGGCTGCCTGAGCCTAGCGGAGTTTAACAAGCGTTGGAGACGGGGTCACTATTGTACATAAATGATTTGGATGAAGGAATTAAAGTGTCTGTGGCCAGGTTTACGGATTACACGTAGATAGGTGGGGGCGGGGGTGGTGGGGGCGTGGGGGTAGTTGGTGGGTGGGGTTGGTGGGTGGGTGTGTGGGGGATGGGGGGTTTTGTGTGGGTGGAGGGTTTGTGTGGGTGGGTGGGGGGGGGGGGGCAGGTGGTATAGTGAAAGCAGTGGTTCTGCAGAAGTACCTGGACAGATTGGAAGAGTGGGCAAAGAAGTGGCAGATGGAATACAGCGGAGTAAAATGTGGAGTCATTCATTTTGGTTGTAGGAACAAAGACGTAGACTGTCTGGTAAATAGGGAGAGACCCAGACATTTGAGGTGCAGCGGGAGTGCTGGTGCAGGATTTTCAAAACGTTCATTTGCAAGTTGAATCAGTCGTAAAGAAGGCACATGCAATTTTAGCATTTATTTCGAGAGGACCAGGATATAAAACAGGGATGTAATGCCGAGGCTTCATAAGGCACAGGTCAGAGCGCATTTGGAGTATTTTGAAGAGTTCTGGACTCCATGTCTGAGAAGGATGTGCTGGTGTTGGAGTGGGTCTTGAGGAGGTTTACAAGAATGATTCCAGGAATGATTGGGTTAACGTATGACGAGTGTTTGGCGCCACTGAGCCTGTAGTCGCTGGAGTTTATGAGGGTGGGGATGAGGGGCTCATTGAAACTTACCGGATAGTGAAACGCTTGGTATTGGGGATGTGGGGAGTATGTTTCTACTGGTGGGAGGTTCTTGGCTCCGAGGACACAACCTTAGACTAAAAGGACGCACTTTTGGAAAGGAAATGAGGTGAATATTCTTTAGACAGAGGATGATAACATGGGACCACCCGAATCTAAAGGAGGGGACGCGGCACTGCTAAATCCTCCCGCACAGAAACCGCATAGAAGGCGCTGAAACCACGATCAGACCCAAGTGTATCTTTGGCACAATGTGCTGGATAATGTCTTTGACATGGAGCGTATCTCCGAAAACAGCGCGGGGTCCGCCAACGATCAACGTCTTCCTGAATGTGACACATCCCCCTTCTGGGACACTGCCTCGCCCCGTCCCTCCCCCGTCCCTCCCCACTCCCCCATCCATCCACATTCCCCAGTCTCCCCACAACCCCAGTCCATTTCCACACTCCATATCCACCTCAACTCCCTACGTTCGCTCGCCACTCCCCGCCCCTCACTACAATCTGCCCCTCGCTATATCATGCCATCTACCCCTTCTCCCTACTGTCTCTCCCCACTCCCTCGTCCTTTCCTGCACCCTTCTCTCCACTTCTCCCTCATCCCACAATCCCTGTCATTCCCCATTCCGTCACGTCCCTTCGCATGCCTCCCACCTCGTCACAGCCCCCCTTTCTCTCCCCACCCCCACTCTCCGACACGCCCCTTTCTCCCACTTCCCCCGTTCTCTCCATTGCCCTCGTCTGTCCCACCACCTCCCACCTTTCTCATTCCCCCCATCTCCACAACACCCCTGTCTATATCAGTACCCGAGGATATCCTCAGTCCCTATCCTTTCCAGCACCGCCATCACCCACATTCCCTACGCACACCCAACTGTCCCTCCATTTCTTCCCATTTCCCCCCGCTTTCCCCATTCCACATCTCAATGCAATCTCTCTCCCAACTCCCCCAAAGATCTCCACTCGCTTTCTCCACCTACTACCCCCACTCCCCCAACCATCCCTTTCCCCGCTCCCCAACTCCCACTCCCCACCCCACTCCACGGTATTCCTCCGTCCCTCCCCTCGTGTCACTCGCACCGCCAATCCTGGCCTATCCTTGCAGTGCAGTTATTGCCGTTGAACTCGCCAACTCCCGATCGCGCTCCCCATCCTGCGCCTCTGTCTGCCCTGCCCACTCCACATGCTCCATTTGCCCTCTACATCATGGTCGCCTCCCCCCTCGCTCCACCCACAACTGCCCCTTCCTCCACCCCCTGCTCCTTCCTCCACTCCCCCTCCCCGCGGACACATTAGTGTTGACCCTCCCGAGTGTGTGCGTAAACTTTGTGCAAACGCAGTGTTGGGGGCAGTGTGTTCACAGAAGCTCTCTGTGTCGGGCAGAAAGAAGCACAAGGACGACAAGTGTTTGCACAGCGAAGGTTTATTCAGCACGGCGCCACACCCTGACATAAAGCGCTATCTTCAGCTTTAAGCAACATGCAGCGGGTAAACACGGGATTTCGGTCGGGAAATAGAAGCGCGGCGCATCGCGGGGAATCTCCGCGCTCACAGTGAGAGGGACAGACCGTCACTGAGAGTCAACACGGAGCTCTGGACGGTGGGGGCCTCGGTGATGGTCAGTGGGTGTGGACCGTCCGTTGATGGGTCACTCTGAGTGGACACAGATAGTGACTCCGTCGTAAGTTTTGAACATGATGTTTTCGGCTGGGAAGTTTTTCATGCAGTAGACCCCATTGTACCGGCGGATGGCATGGACCATGTACCCGGGCAGTTTGCTTTTGAGGTGTGTCACCACTTGCCCTGCATCATTGCAATCCCTTTTATCACTCATGAGCTTCAGTATCGTGTTACAATCAATGGCGGTTTTCGACGTGCTGTAGGAGACTACACAATTGATGCCTTTGAGTCGGTAGAAGTAGAAAAAGTTGACGCCTTTTGTGCAGTGATATGCGAAGCCGCCCACCTCGTCGTACACAATCAGCGCCCAATAAAGCCAGTAGTATTTCTTTGCCAGCGCCTGGTGGTATTTGAAGGATTGGTCCGAGTGCGAGGTGACTTTGTTATCTTTGATCATCACCTCCAAGTCGCTCTTCGCCTGATCCAGAAACTCGGCGGTGCAGCGATCCACTATGGCCTTCATCTTCACCTCCACCTTACCCATTTTCAATTCCCACTCCTTCTTGATGCTTTCTACGTCGTTACCGGTGATCGCGGTCTGACCCACGAGGGCGATCAGGCCGATGCAGAAGAGCGTCTTCAGCCGGGCGCACATCTGCTCCATCACCCGACGGTTCTTCTTGCTTGAAATCATGGCCGTTTCCAGGATCGGGACCCCGAACACGAAGTTTTCGCCCATGATGCCGTCGTAGAGGGTGTGGAGGTTCTGGTCGCCTTTGGTGTCCTTGAAGTGATCGATGAATTCCTCTTTCTCCGCCTCCATGTATTCGGATCGGGCACTGATGATCTCCATGTACTTTCTGAACTGGTTTTTCAGATTCTCCTCCACTGGGGCGTACAAGCTCCGTGACGTGCTCTGCTCCACCGCGCGTAGCACGTTTCCCAGTTCTTCCGAGATCACGTCCAGCTTGTTCCTGACTTCCCCGAACTGTTCCTTCATGTAAGCTAACTCTTCGCTGTCCTGGCCACCTAGGGCCAATCCGATGAGTAGTCCGGCCAAGCCGGCGATGGGCCCGAGTACTCCGGCCGCAGAAGCAAACTTCTCCAGACTGGCAAACACTTCCATTGCCGCCCCCATATCGGCCATAGCCCCCGTCAGCTCAATGGCATCGCTCATGATGTCGCGAGTCGTGGATGCGGTGGGTTCTCTTGACTGGGTGCTGTAGAGGAAAAAATTAAGGTTGCGAGGAAGCCCAGCAAAGCGGAACGGTGAAGAGTGGAGAGGAGGGAGGATTGCGGAAGAGATGGGGGTGAGGGCATGGAGGAGAAGCGGGTGGAGGAGGGGTGGGGGCAACTCCTGGTGGGGAGGGGACTGAGAGTCGGCGATGAGATTGCAAGACAGGAGAGAGATAGAGGCGTGGGGGGTGGGTCAGATAGGGACATGGGAAGCGGTGGAGTAACGTGGAAGGGGGGAGTTGAAGGGAAGCGGCAGGGAGAGTGAAGAAAGACGGCCGTGCGGCACCCAATCCTGCGGAGAGTTACTTTCAAGGACACTTCGCTGGTTCGTGGGTGAGGGACTTACCCCCCTCCACCACCCCCCCCCCCCTGCAGGCGGGTTCCGGATATCAGCTTCAAACCCCCCCCCCCCCCCCTCACCGCCCATGCTGTGAACGGGGGAGTCAGCTGTGTTCACGGGGCTGTGCCCTGTGTGTTCTGTCCAGACAATGTCGTCAGTTGTGCTTACTTCTACCTGACGCTGAGCTTCATTGAACACAGTGCGTCCAACAATGCGGTTGCATCGAGTTTGCTCACGGATTCGGGAGGGGGACCAAGTGCAGTGCGGCAGCGGGGTTTATGGTTGGGGGAGGGGGGGAGTGAGTGGATAGAGCCGTGAAGGGAGGAAGATTTAATGGGAACCCGAGGGCCAACGTTTTTTACACAGAGGGCGATGGGTGTATGGAAGAAGCTGCCTGGGGAGGTAGTTGAGGCTGGTATTATCACACCCTTTAAAAAAACATCTGACAGATACACGGGTATGATTGTTTTAAGGGGGTTGAGTCAAATGCAAGCAGATGGGCAATCATGTTCTGCGTGAGCAAGTTGGGCCGAAGGGCGTGTTTCCATGTTGTATGATTCTTTATGACGTGGGGAGTGGAGAGAGACGGGGGAGTTGTTAAGGATAAAGAAACGATTTACGAAGATGCTGCCAGGACCTGTGGATCTGGGCTACAGGGAGAGGTTGAGTCACCCGAGACACTATATCTTGGAGCGCAGGTGGATGATGGATAATCTTGCTCGATCCCGGGGTCGGGACCTATCCCTCCCCGGAACGAGATCAAATCCAAGAGGGGATCTTAATCAGCTTCAAATCAAACTTATTTGATGACTGTCCCCCTGTTCCCACCACCCACACTCCCATCGCTGTCACCACAGGGATAGCCCGTTGTGTTCACGGCTCTGTGGTTCAGTGGTGAAACGTCACCAATTCCTTCCCTCCAGAGATGCTGCCTGACCCGCTGAGTCGCTCCAGCATTTTGTGTCTATATCCAGCCCAGACATATCGCTCATTGTGTTTCCTTGTACCTGACAATGAGCGTTTCATTGCACACATTGCCCGCAAAACTGCGCTTGCACCGAGTTTGATCACACAGTTGGGAGGGGGAACAGGAGGAGTGCGGTGCGGTGGGAGGGGGGGAGATCGAGAGGGTGCAGACAGCCGTGAGGGGCGAAAGATTTACGAGGAGACTCGAAGGCAACCTTTTTTTTCATTGAGGGTGGTGGGTGTGTGGAACGAGCTGCCGGAGGATGTAGTTGAGGGGGGGGGGGGGTGAGGGGGTGGGGTGGGGCGGCAAACGAGCAGGGGAGTGAAGGAACGACCGGAGGAGTGGGAGGGCGACGAGGCGAGTGGGCGAGAAACAGAGGGAGGGGGGGGGGCGAGAAACGGGGAGGGACGAGAGAGGAGGCCCAATGCCAAAGAGACGCGGGACAGGGCGAGAGACGGGGAGTGGGAGAGAAATGGGGAATGGGCGAGAAACAGGGGCAGAAGGCAAAATACGGGGGTGGGGATGCGAGACGGGCAGTGGAATGAGAAGAGATTGTGAGTGATTGGGAGGATGGGGAGAAACTGGGGGAGTGGTGTGACACAGGAGGAGTGCGGAGAGACGGCAGGAGTTGGGAGGAACGGAGGGTGTGGGGGAGACGTGCGGAGGGGGGTGGAGTGGGGAGAGACGGGGGATGCGGGACGTATCCGAAGAAGAGTTACCTTCACGAACACATCGCTCGTTCATGGTTCATGTCGCTGGGACGTTCACTCGGATCGGACGATCGGGAAAATTGGGACAGACTTTTATTCACCTGGACCCTCCTCCTTCCCCAACCAAAATCGTCCACTCCACGTTGCCCCTCCCCAGGGGCGGAACATATGCGGGCGGGGTGCGAAGATGAGCTCCATAACAAATTCTCTTGGACAAACTCCACCCCGGTTAGCATGACCTGTGCACTAGGTTCGTATGACCCGGACACCAGGTTAGCATGACCTGTGCACTATTCTTCACTCTTTCCCGTTACGCCCCCTCCCCAACCCCGCGCTGTGAGCACAGGGGGAGTCAGCTGTGTTCACCGGGATGTGGCCAGGTGTGACCTGTCCAAGCACTATCGCCAGTTGTGCTTCCTTCTACTTGCCGCCATGAGCTTAATTGACCACCCTGCCCCCAACACTGCGCTTGCACCGAGTTTAATCACACAGACGGGAAGAGCAGTGGGATGGGGAAGACGAAGACAGAGGGGGATACCAGTAAGTGGGGACAAGACAGGGTTGGGGGGGGGGGGTGTTTGGGAGAGTCGGAGAGAGAGGAGAGACGGAGACGTGGGAATGGATTGGGGAGTGGATACAGGCGGGGTCCGAAGATCACCTTGAAACCAAATTCTCAGTTGCGATCTCCAGCCAGGAAGATAACGATTTACATGGTCTGTACAGTATTTGTTACAACGTCCTCGTTAACCCCCTCCCCCTCCCCCACATCCCTCCTCTCGCTGTGAGCACAGTCAGTTGTGCTCACAGGGCTGTGGCGGGTGCAGGAGTGGAGGCGCCTACAGACAGGGGATGGGGTAGGGGGAGGAGGAACGATGAGAGAGGGAGTCGGGGGAACAGGCGAGGGACGGGGCAGTGAGGGAGACACGGGGAGCGACGGAGTGTGGGGCTGGGGGAGGGGAGACGGAACAAAGGCGGGCGGGGTCCGAACAACTTCAAACCAAACTCTCTTGTACAATCTACACCCTAGGCGACAGCTGTTTACTCCGCCTAAAGGAGCTCGTCCTCCACCCTCAACAACTTCTTCTTTGACTACTCCCACTTCCGCCAAGTCCAAGGCGTAGCTATGGGCCGCACCTACCGTGTGCAGTTTTGGTCTCCAAATTTGAGGAAGGATATTCTTGCTATTGAGGGTGTGCAGCGTAGGTTTACTAGGTTAATTTCCGGAATGGCGGGGCTGTCGTATGTTGAAAGACTGGAGCGACTAGGCTTGTATACTCTGGAATTTAGAAGGATGAGAGGAGATCTTATGGAAACGTATAAGATTATTAAGAAGTTGGACACGTTCGAGGCAGGAAACATGTTCCCAATGTTGAGGGTGTCCAGAACAAGGGGCCACAGTTTAAGAATAAGGGGTAGGCCATTTAGAACTGAGATGAAAAACTTTTTCAGTCAGAGAGTTGTGAATCTGTGGAATTCTGTACCTCAGAAGACAGTGGATGCCAATTCTCTGAATGCATTCAAGAGAGAGCTAGATAGAGCTCTTAAGGATAGCGGAGTCAGGGGGTATGGGGAGAAGGCATGAACGGGGTACTGATTGAGAATGATCAGCCATGATCACATTGAATGGCGGTGCTGGCTCGAAGGGCCGAGTGGCCTGCTCCTGCACCTATTGTCTATTTTCTATTGTCTATTCCTCTAATCCCAATTCCGGGTGTGGGGACCATATAACCAGGGGAGTGCGGAGAGGGGGAAGATACCGGGGTGTGGGGGAGGGACAGGGCAAGTAGGGGAGAGGCGGGGAAAGTTGGAAGCATCGGAGGGAGTTGGGAATAAAAGGGGGAGTGGGAACAGACGAGGTGGGGGGGGGCAAGACCGGGATCGTGGGGACCTGTAGGGGGTGTTGGGAGAGGAGTGGGTTGTAGGGGAGAGGGGTCGAGAGTAGAGAAGAGACGAGATGGGTGGGTGGGGGGGGGGGGGGTTAGACAGGGACGATCAAATTATACTGCATCTGCCATGCATCTGCCCACACAGTCAACCTGTCCAAGTCACCCTGCAACCTCTTAACATCCTCTTCGCCGTTCACACTGATACCCAGCTTTATGTCCTCTGCAAACTTGCTAGTGTCATGTCTAATTCCATCATCCAAATTGTTAATAAATGTTGTAAATAGTAGGGGCTCCAGAACCAAGCCTTGCGGCACTCCACTCGCCACTGCCAGCTATTCTGAAAATGACCCGTTTATTCCTACTCCTTGTTTCCTGTCTGCCAACCAATTCTCTATCCATGTCAATACCCCACCCCCAATACCATGTGCTCTCATTTTGCTCACCAATCTCCCGTGTGGAACCTTATCAAAGGCTTTCTGAAATTCTAGATACACGACATCCACTGGCTCTCCATAATCCATTTCCATCATTACATCCTCAAAAAAATTCAGAAGATTAGTCAAGCAGGATTTCCCCTTCATAAATCCATGCTGACTTGGACTTATCCCTTTACTGCTATCCAAATGGGCCGTTATTACCTCTTTAGCAATCGACTCCAGCATCTTCCCCACCACCGAAGTCAGGCTAACTGGTCCATAATTCCCCGTTTTCTCTCTCACTCCTTTCTTGAAAAGTGGGATAACATTAGCTACTCTGCAATCCGCAGGAACTGATCCTGATTCAATTGAACATTGGAAAATAATCACCAATGCGTCCACGATTTCTAGAGCCACCTCCTTGAGTAACCTAGGATGCAGACAATCAGGCCCTGGGGATTTATCAGCCTTCAGTTCCATCAGTCTACCCAATACTATTTCTCGCCTAATGCAAATTTCTTTCAGTTCTTCTATGTCCCTCGATTCTTCAAGATTATCTTGAAAACAAATGCTTTTTTTGCGATCACCACGCCGGGGGACAACAGATTCACATGTTCTGTACAGTATTCGCTCCATCGTTCGCTGTGAGCACAGAGAGGGTCGGCTGTGTTAACAGGGCCGTGGTTTGGAATAGGGAGAGGCGAGCGGAGAATGGTGGAGCGGTAGGGGGTATCGACGTCTCCCGGGGATGGGGGGGGGGGGGAGGGGATGCTGGGGCGGGGGGAGACGGGGGGAATGGGGAAAGGCGGCGCTGCGGAGTCGGGCCGATAGTTAGCACTGGGATCTGACCCCTCCCAGGAGACGGAGCAAGTGAGGGCGAGGATCGAGGATCAACTTCAAAACAAACTCTCTTCTCCAATCTAATCCGCGGGCGGCAGCAGTGTACATGATCTGTGCAATTCTTGTTATCTGTCGACAGGAGAGCGGTGTGTGGAGTGCGAGAGACTCGGACTGTGGACGTGAGACGGGGGAGGGTTGTATGGGGAGATGAAGGGAGTGTGGGGAGCTAGAGGGAGATGGTAAGAGACGGGGGAGTGGGGAGTGACCAGCAGATCGGGAAGCAAATGGGGGTGGTGGACAAGCGGCGGTGAAGGTGCGATGAGGGGAGCCGTAGGAGTTTTTAATCGACGTGGAGAGAAGGGAGAGACGTGAAGTGAGGGGAGGAGTGGGGAGACGGAGGGCGGTTCATGTGCAGATGCTACCGGCAGTTGTGCTTCCTTCTACCTGACAGTGAGAGTTTCATCGAACACACTGCGCCCAACACTGCGCTTGCACCGCCGATTTTGATCACAGCTCGGGAGGGGCTATGGGAGCAATGCGGCAGAGAAAGGGGACAGGGCGAGAGAGGGGGAGTGGGAGAGAAATGGGGAGTGGGTGCGAAACGGGAAGAGTGGACGAGAAACAGGGGGAGTGGGAGAGAAATGGGGAGTGAGCGAGCGACGTGCGCAGATGGCAAAATATGGGGTTTCGAGAAACGGAAGGTGGAATGAGCAGAGGTGGAGAACAACTGGGAGGGTGGGGAGAGACTGCGGGAGTAGGGAGGGAGGAGAGGTGGGGAGAGACGGCGGGAGTGGGGAGAGGCGGCAGGAGTGGAGTGGGACGGGGGACAGTGTGGAGTGAGGAGGAGTGGGGAGAGACGGGGGGAGTGTGGAGAGACGGGGGGGGGGTGTGGAGAGACCGGGGGCAGTAGAGATTGAGGAGGAGTGGGGAGAGACGGGGGGAGTGGAGAAACGGGGGAAGTGTGGGGTGGAGAAACGGGGGAAGTGTGGGGAGACGGGGGGAGTGTGGAGAGACGGGGGCAGTAGGGAGGTAGGAGGAGTGGGGAGAGACGGGAGGAGTGGGGAGTGGCGGCAGGAGTGGGGAGAGACGGGGGGAGTGGGGAGAGACGGGAGGAGTGGGGAGTGGCGGCAGGAGTGGGGAGAGACGGGGGGAGTGGGGAGAGGCGGCAGGAGTGGGGAGGGCGGGGGGCAGTGGGGAGAGGCGGCAGGAGTGGGGAGAGACGGGGAGAGTGGGGAGGGAAGGGGGAGGCGAGTCGTATCTGGAGTAGAATTACCTTCACGAACACCTCGCTCGTTCCTCGATCACGTCGCTGGGACTTTCACTCGGATCAGATGCTCGGAGAAATTGGGACCGACTTTTATCCACCGGGACGCTCCTCCCTCCCCGAACCAAAATCGTCCACTCCACCTTGCCCCTCCCCAGGGACGGAACATATGCGGGCGTGGTCCGAAGATGAGCTTCAAAACAACTTATCTTGGACAATCTCCACCCCGGACGACACCAGGTTCGCATGACCTGTGCACTATTATTCACTCTCTCCCGTTATGCCCCCTCTCCAACCCCGCGCTGTGAGCAGATGGGGAGTCAGCTGTGTTCACCGGGCTGTGGCCAGGTGTGTCCTGTCCAAGCACTATCGCCAGTTGTGCTTCCTTCTTCCTGAATTTGATCACACAGACGGGAGGAGTAACGGGTAGTGGGGGAAGACGGAATGAGAGAGGGGGATATCAGGATGTGCGCATAAGACAGGGGAGGGGAGACGTTTGAGACGGAAAAGTGTGGATGGACTGGGGAGTGGGTACGGGGTCCGAAGATCAACTTAAAAACAAATTCTCAGTTGCAATCTTCACCCCGGGAGATAACGATTTACATGGCCTGTACAGTATTTGTCCCCATGTCCTCGTTACACTTCCTCCCCAACATCACCTCCCCCCCTCCCCCACACCCCTCCTCTCGCTGTGAGCAGTCAGCAGTGCTCACAGGGCTGTGGATGGTGCAGGAGTGGGGGCGCCTTTCGACAGGGGATGGAGGGGAGGGGGAGGGGGAGACGGAAGGATTTGGAGTCAGGGAGTTGGGGGAACAGGCAAGGGACGGGGCAGTGAGGGAGAGACGGGGAGGGACTGAGTGTGGGGCTGGGGGAGGGGAGACGGAACAAAGGTGGGCGCGGTCCGAAGATCAACTTCAAAACAAACTCTCTTGTACAATCTACACCCCAGGCGACAGCTGTTTACTCCGCCTAGCAGAGCTGGTCCTCCACCCTCAACAACTTCTTTGACTCCTCCCACTTCCTCCAAGTCCAAGCCGTAGCTATGGACATCAGCATGGGCCGCACCTACGTCTGCCTCTTTGTAGGGTACGTTGAACAATCCCTGTTCCAGACGTACACTGGCCCTATCCCCAAACTCTATCGCCATTACATTGATGACTGCATCGGTGCTACCTCCTGCACCCATGGAGAACTCATGGATTTCATCAACTTCACCACCAATTTTCATCCGGCACTCAGATTTACTTGGACCATCTCCGACACCTCCCTTCCCTTTCTTGATCTCACGGTCTCCATCATAGGACATACACTATTGACGGATGTCTATTAAGAGCCCTCTGACTCCCATAACTATCTCGATTACACTTCTTCCCATCCTGCTTCCTGCAAAGACTCTATCCCCTACTCCCAATTCCTCCGTCTATGCCGCATCTGCGCCAAGATGAGGTGTTCCGTACTAGGATATTCGAAATGTCCTCATTCTTTAGGGAACAGGGGTTCCCCTCTCCCATGATAAATAAGGCCGTCACTCGTGTCTCCTCGGTACCCCGCTACTCCGCTTTTGCTCCCCTCCCCCTGGACGCAACAAGGTCAGTCCCCCTAGTCCAGACCTTCCACCCCATCAGCCGTCGTATACAACACATAATTCTCCATAATTTCCGGCACCTCCAACATTTTCCCACCTCCACCCCTCTCCGCCTTCCGCAGAGACCGTTCCCTCCGCAACTCCCTGTTTAACTCATCCTTTCCCACTGAAACCACCGTCTCCCCAGGTACCTTCCCCTGCAACCGCAGCAGATACAACACCTGTCGCTGTACCTTCTCCCTCGACTCTGTCCAGGGACCCCGACAGTCCTTCCAGGTTAGGCAAAGGTTCACTTGCACTCCTCCAACCTCAACTTCTGTATCGGTTGTCGAAGATGTGGACTCTGAAAAAGTGCCCTCCATAATGTTTGGGGCAAACACTCATCATTTATTTATTTGCCTCTGTACTCCACAAATTGAGATTTTTAATAGAAACAAATTACATGTGATTAAAGTGCACATTGTCAGATTTTAACAAAGGCAATTTTTATACTTTGTGCTTTCACCATGAAGAAATTACAGCTGTGTTTATACATAGTCCCCCCATTTCAGGGCACCATAATTTTCGGGACACAACAATGTCATGTTTAGTATTTTGTTGCATATCCTTTGGATACAATGACTGCTTGAAGTGTGCAATTCATGGACATGACCATTTGCTGGGTGTCTTGCCTGGCGATGCTCTGCCAGCCCTGTATTGCAGCCATCTGTGGATTATCCATGTTTTGGGGGGTAATCCCCTTCTGTTTTCTCTTCAGCATTTAAAAGGCGTGCTCAATTTGGTTCAGATCGGGTGATTGACTTGGCCACTCAAGAGTTAACCATTTCATAGCTTTGAAAAACACCTTTGTTGCTTTAGCAGTATATTTGGGATCATTGTCTTGCTGTAGAATGAACCACCGGCCAATGAATTTTGAGGCATTTGTTTGAACTTGAGCAGATAGGATGTGTCTATACACTTCAGAATTCATTATGCTACTCTCATCAGCAGATGTATCATCAATGAAGATAAGTGAGCCAGTACCTTCAGCAGCCAAACATGCCCAGGCCATAACACCCCCATCACCGCGTTTCACAGATGAGCTTTGGATCTCGGGCACTTCCTTCGCTCCTCCTTACTTTGCTCTTGCCATCACTCTGATATAAGTTAATCTTGGTCTCATCTGTCAAAGACCTTTTTCCAGAACTGTGGTTGCTCTTTTAAGTACTTCTTGGCAAACTGTAACCTTACCATTGGGGGGTGCACTATGCATAAACACGGCTGTAATCTCTACATGGTGAATCCAAAATGGATAAAAAAAATACCCTTTACTGAAATCCAACAATGTGCACTTCAACCACATGGGATTTTATCTAGTAAAAATCTCAAATTGTGGAGTACCTGACACTGAGAGCTTCATTGAACACACTGCCCCAACATTGCGGGGAGAGACGGGGGGAGGGCAGACAGGCGGCCGAACGGATGGCGAGGGGAGTGGGCAGTAAAGGTGAGAGTGGGGGTGATGCGTGGCCAGAGACGGGGGGAGAGATGGAACAAATATGGGCGTGGTCCGAAGATCAGCTTGAAAACGAATTCTCTGTTGCAATCTCCACCCCGGGAGACAACAGATTCACCTGGTCTGTGCGGTATTTGTTCAGCGTCCCCGTTACCCTTCCCCACCATCACCCCTCTCCCTCCCCCCACCCACACCCTACTGTCGTTGTGAACACAGAGTCATCTGTGTCCATGGGGCTGTGGCGGGTGCAGGAGTAGGGGGATCTATAATCAGGGGAGACGGGGGACACATGGGGTCGATTGAGACGGAACGACCAGAGAGAGAGTCGGGGGAATGGGGGAGGGTCGTTGAGGGGAGACAGAACGAAGACGGGCGGGGTCCGAAGATCAACCTCAAAACAAAATCTCCTGCACAATATACACCCCTGGAGCCCGGGCGAGCAGGGGAAGAGACGGGTTTGTTGGGGAGAGACTCGGGACGTGTTCGCAGGAGGAGGGGGAGCGGCGGGGGGAGTCGGGAGAGCCGCGAGTAAGAGGGGGAGACGGTGAACGAGTGGAAGGGTGCGGGGTTTTGGGTGGAGAGGGAGGAAACAAATGCGGGCTGGATCCGACGATTCGCTTGACACCGGGACACAGAAGATGTACACAATCTGTTCATTATTGTTCTCCCCCCTCACTCCGCGACGTGAACTCAGGGTTGTGGCGTGTGTGGGGACGGGTATACACAGGAGAGTGGAGAGAGGCATGGAGAGGGGGGATATACCGGGGTGTGGGGGAGACAAGTAGGGGAGAGACGGGGAGAGTTGGAAGAAGCGGTGGGAGTTGGGACAGAAACGGGGAGTGGGGAGAGAGTGGGAAATACGGGGAGCGTAGGGACGGGTAGGGGGTTTGGGGAGAGGAGTGCGTGTTTGGTGAGAGAGGCGGAGAGTAGAGGAGAGACGAGGTGGGGCGTGGTGGTTGTGGCGGGGGGGGGGGTGGAGAGACAGGGGCTGACTTGGAGTGCGGAGGCGGTGAGATGCGGAACAAATGCAGACGGGGTTCGAAGATCAACTTGATTCTCCCGTACAATCACTCCCTGGGCGACAGCACGTCCACATATTCTGTACGTTACATGTTCACTCTCAACCTGGTACACCCCCCCCCCCCCCACTTCCCCCACCACCCTCGCTGTGACCACGGGGAGAGTCAGCTGTGTTCACGGGGCTGTAGTCCGGTGTGTTCTGTGCACACACTGTCGCCAGTCGTGCTTCCTTCTACGTGACACTGACAGCTTCATTGAACACTCTGTCCCCAACACTGCGCTTGCACCCAGTTTGAGCACACAGTACGCAGGGAGAACGCGAGTAGTGCGGCGGAGGTGATGGATGGGGAGAGAAGTGTGGGGAGCGTGTGAGACGAGGGAATGGGGAGAGGAGGGGGATGAAGGGGAGAGACCGGAGGGTGAGAAACATGGAAGGAGGTGCTGGGAATAGACGCAGGGACAACGATTTGGACTGGGGTGACCGATTAGACTGGGGCAGAGACAGGAGGGCGATGGAGGGACGGGGAGTGGGCGAGAGACGGAGAGAGACTGGGTGAGTGCGGGTGGGGTGTGGGGAGAGACGGATTAACTGTGGACTGGGTCCGAATATTATATTGAAAACAAATGCTCCTTTGTGATCACCACGTCGGGGGACAACAGATTCACATGTTCTGTACAATATTCGTTCCATCGTTCGCTGTGAGCAGAGAGATGGTAAGAGACGGAGAAGTGGGGAGTGACCAGCTGATCTGGGAGCAACTGGGGTGGTGGACAAGCGGAGGTGAAGGTGCGACGAGGAGAGCCGTGGGAGTGGGCAGCGACGTGGGATGAAGGGGGGGACGTGAAGAGAGGGCAGGAGTGGGGAGACGGAGGGCAGGTCCTGTGTAGATACATCCGGCAGTTGTGCTTCCTTCTACCTGACACTGAGAGGATCATTGAATACACTGCCCCCGACATTGCGCTTGCACCGATTTTGATCACAACTCGGGAGGGGATACGCGAGCAATGCGGCCGGGGGGGGGGCAGATAGAGAGGTTCAGTTCCGGAGAGGGAGATCATGGGGCGTGCAGTAGAGTCGGAAAAGTGGGGATGGACTAGGGAGTGTGGAGCGACGACCTGATCCCGGTGAGAGAGTGGTGGACGGACAGGCGGTGGAACGGATGGCCAGGGAGTGGGAAGAGAAAGTGAGAGTGGGGAGTGAGGGGTGGGTAGAGACGTGGGGAGAGATGGAGATAATACGGGTTGGGTTGTGTCCGAAGATCAGCTTGAAAACAGATTATCTGTTGCAATCTCCACGACGGGAGACAACAGAATCACATGGTCTGTACGGTATTTGTTCCCATGAACACTGAGAGAGGCAGCTGTGCTCACGGGGCTGTGGTCACGGGGCTGTGGACTGGTGTGTCCAGTCCAGACACTGTCGCCAGTTGTGCTTCCTTCTACCCGACACTGAGAGCTTCATTGAACACACTGCCCCAACACTGCGCTTCCACTCAGTGTGATCACACAGACGGGAAGGGGGTCGAGAGCAGTGCGGGTGGGGGGTGGGGGTGGGGTGGACGTAGAGACAGGGCGGATGTCGGAATATGGGGTATAAACAACGCGGTCTAGGACCGAAGATCTGCTTTAAAACGAATTCTCTGTTGCATTTTCCACCCCGGGAGACAACAGATTCTCCTGGTCTGTTTTGTCCTCTCGCTGTGAGCACAAATTCAGCTGTGATCACAGGGCAGTGGCGGGCGCAGGTGTGGGGGCGGCTAAAAAACAGGACAGAGGTGGGGGGAGAGGTGGGGGAGGGGCGGGTGTGGGGGGGGGGGGGAGATGGGGACCGACTGAGAGTGCTGCTGGGGGAGCAGAGACGGAACAAAGACGGGCGGGGTCCAAGATGAGCTTCAAAACAAGCTGTCTTGAACAATCTACACCCCAGGCGACAGCGACTTACATGATCTGTACATTACATGTTTACTCTCCCACGATAACTCCCTCCCCCCCCCCACCACACACACACACACACGCACACACACAAAATGCGGGCTGTGTGCGAAGATCAGCTTGACCCCGGGAGATAGAAGGTTTACACAACCCGTACATTATTGTTCTCTCTACCATTAGCAGTGGTGGGTGGGTGGGGGGGGGGGGGGGGGGGTTGGGGGGCGGGGGCGGGGAGATACGTACCGAGAGGGGGGAATACCACGATATACGGATAAGACAGGGGGAGTCTGGGAGAGTCGGCGAGCGAGGGGAGACATGGGGCGTACGTTAGGGCCAGGAGATGTGGGGATGGACTGGAGTGTGTGGAGCGACAGGCTGAGCGCGGTTTGACGGGGGGGGGGGGGGGCGGACAGGCGACGGAACGGATGGCTAGGGTCGTGGGGAGAGAAAGTGAGAGTGGGGAGTGAGGGGTGGGTATAGACGTGGAGAGAGATGGAGGGTGGGGCTGTGGGTGGGGAGACGGAACAAAGACGGGCGGGGTCCAAGATGAGCTTCAAAACAAACTCTCTTGCACAATCTACACCCCAGGCGACAGCGACTTACATGATATGTACATTACTTGTTCACTCTTCCGCGCTACCCTCCCACCCTCTCACCATCACCATCACACACACACACACACACACACACACACACCCGTACACACACACACACACACACACACACACACACACACATACCCACACACACACACACACACACACACACACACACACACACACACACGCAAATGCGGATTGGGTCCGAATATCAACCTGACCCCGGGAGACAAGGTTTACGTAACCTGTACATTATTGTTCTCTCTGAGCAGTGGGGGGCGGCGGTTGGGTGACACACAGAGAGAGGGGGGTTATCGGGATATGGGAATAAGACAGGGGGTGTCTGGTAGAGTCGTGGAGAGGGGGGAGACATGGGTCGTGTGGTAGACCCGGAGAAGTGGGGATGGACTGGGGAGTGTGGAGTGATGAGCTGAGCGGGGAGAGATGGGAGAGGGCGGACAGGCGGCGGAACGGATGGCGAGGGGAGTGGGTAGAGCAGGTTAGAGTGGGGGTGAGGGGTGGCAAGAGAGGTGGGGACAGATGAAGCAATAAATAATAGACAATGGACAATAGGTGCAGGAGGAGGTCATTCGGTCCTTCGAGCCAGCACCGCCATTCAATGTGATCATGGCTGATCATTCTCAATCAGTACCCCGTTCCTGCCTTCTCCCCATACCCCCTGACTCCGCTATCCTTAAGAGCTCTATCTAGCTCTCTCTTGAATGCATTCAGAGAATTGGCCTCCACTGCTTTCTGAGGCAGAGAATTCCACAGATTCACAACTCTCTGACTGAAAAGGTTTTTCCTCATCTCAGATCTAAATGGCCTACCCCTTATTCTTAAACTGTGGCCCCTTGTTCTGGACTCCCCCAACATTGGGAACATGTTTCCTGCCTCTAACGCGTCCAACACCATAATAATCTGATATGTTTCCATAAGATCTCCTCTCATCCTTCTAAATTCCAGTGTATACAAGCCTAGTCGCTCCAGTCTTTCAACATATGACAGCCCCGCCATTCCGGGAATTAACCTAGTAAACCTACGCTGCACGCCCTCAATAGCAAAAATATCCTTACTCAAATTTGGAGACCAAAACTGCACACCGTACTCCAGGTGCGGTCTCACTAGGGCCAAGTACAACTGCAGAAGGAACTCTTTGCTCCTATACTCAACTCTTCTTGTTATGAAGGTCAAAATTTCATCGGCTTTCTTCACTGCCTGCTGTGCCTGCATGCTTCCATTCAGTGACTGATGCACGAGGACACCCAGATCTCGTTGTACGTCCCCTTTTCCTAACTTGACACCATTCAGATAATATTCTGCCTTCCCATTCTTACCACCAAAGTGGATAACCTCACACTTATCCACATTAAACTGCATCTGCCATGCATCCGCCCTCTTATACAACCTGTCCAGGTCACACTACAACCTCATAGCATCTTCCTCACTGTTCCCACTACCACCCATCGTTGTATCATCTGCAAGTTTGCTAATGGTACTTTTAATCCCTTCATCCAAGTCATTAATGTATATTGTAAATAGTATATTGTAAACAGCTGCGGTCCCAGCGCCGAGCCTTGCGGTACCCCACCAGTTACTGCCTGCCATTCTGAAAGGGACCTGGGAATGGGGCTCCGGGAGGGGAGACGGAACAAGGACGGGCGGGGTCCAAAGATGAATTTCAAAACAAACTCTCGTTCACAATCTACACCCCAGGCGACAGCGATTTACATGATGTGTACATTACTGGTTTACTCTCCCACGCTACCCGCCCCCCTTAGCCCCCCCCCCCCGACACACACACACACACACACACACACACACACACACACACACACACACACACATGCACACACACGGTGATAAAAGAAACGGGAGAAGAAACAAAGCTTGAAAACATGTACCACCACATTAATATGGTTAATATACAAAAAGGCACAAAGTACTGGAGTAGCTCAGTGGGCAGACAGCAACTCTGGAAAACATTGGTAGGCAATGTTTCTTCAGAGGGTCCCAACTTGAATGTCGGAGATACCAAACATAGACTGGTTGATCATTTAGCTGAACACCTTCGCTCACTCAGCCTGGGCCTAACTGATCTCCCGGTTGCCAAACACTTTCATTCCCCTTCCCATTGCCACAATGACCCTCGGTCCTGGACCTCCTCTATTGTCAGAATGAGGTCAATATGCAAATTAGAGCACCAGCACCTCATATCTCGCTTGGGCAGCTTAAAACCAAGCAGTAGAAGTTTTGATTTCTCGAACTTCAAGTAATTCTTGCATCCCCTCTTGCTCTCCGTCTCACCCCCACGTGTCATCCTCGTGTTTCATTACCTACAGCTCGTTTTCACCTAGCCCACAGTCTACAATCGTCTGTTTCGTTTATCGTTGTTACTTTTGGGCACATCTTTCATTCATTTGTTTGATATCTCTCTATATCACTATCTTTATCTCTTGTTTCCATATCCCCTGACTTTCAGTCTGAAGACAGGTCTCGACCCGAAACACCAGCTATTCCTTTTCTGCAGAGATGCTGCCTGACCCGCTGAGATACTCCAGATGTTTGTGTCTATGTTCAGTTTAAACCAGTATTTACAGTTCCTTCCTACACAGGGTATCCCAGCGCTATATTTCTATATCTTTGAGTTGCTCTCGACTGCTAGCAATCAGCAGATATGAATAATTGAAAGATGCTGCATGGAAACAGGTCGTTAGCCAACTGAGTCCAAGCCGAACAGTAATCGCCCGTTCACACGAGTTCTATGTTATCACACTTTCTTGTCACAAGCAGCCAACCATGAAATGCTCCCTTTATTGCCACACTTTGCCTCTTTCTTGTCCACCCCATACACGCTCGGGGCAATTTACGAAAAACAATTAACCTACAAACCCGCACGTCTTTGAATATGGGGGAAGACGGAGCATCCAGAGGAAACCCTCACAGTCACCGAGAGAACATGCAAACTCCACATAGACAGCTCGTGAGGTCTGGTACGATCTCGGGTCTCTGGCGCTGTGAGGTAGCATCTCGAGCAGTTACATCTCTGCACCAGACGTTGCAGCAATATGGAAAGGGAGTGCGTACGTGAACTTTACTTGGGGTTGTGTCTTGTGGCCAGAGGTGGGAACACATGCTGAGCTGTTGCAGAAAGGAGGGCTCTACACAGAACTGGTCAGCAGACAGACCAGCAAATGAAACCGGCGCCTGTGAGGAAGGCACGCAGACCAAGGACCGCGTTATGGATTCCAGGCATTTATTCCCACTGGACGATTCATTCAGAGATGAGATGTAAGGAAGCTATGCTCCAATGACACGCCCTCTCCACCGGTCGGTCTGACAACACAATATCCACACAGATTCCAGCAGGGTGCGTCGAGTGTGTCATCCAGGTACACAGGTTCAGAGAACACACCGAATCTATACATAAATTATACCTAAATTCTACAGGAGAGTGAAAAGAAAAACACACCAAAAAGCTAGACATTAATGCAAAACAGCTGGCAGCGCTGCAGCCTCACGGCCCTGAAAACTTGGGTTCGATCCGGACCTCGCGTGGTCTCTGTGCGAAGTTTACAGCTTCTCTCTGTGGCTGCGTGTGTTTGCTCCAGATGGTCTAGCTTCCTCCCACATTCCAAAGACGTGCAGGGCAAAGAAAATGCACGTTTATAAAAAGTGTAAGGTCCACAATGAGGCAGGTTGGGAGATCAGGACGACACGCTACCTTATGGAAGGACTGTTCAGCATTCAAATAACAGCGGGGAAGTAGCTGTTCCTGAGCCTAGAAGGACGTGTTTTCAAGTTTCTGTATTCGCTGCCTGATGGGAGAGGGGAGAGGAAAGAATGATAGGGGTGGACAAGTCATAGATTATGTTGGATGCTTTTCCAACGCAGTGTGAACCATAGATGGTCACTGGTGGAAAGTCTGGTCTGTGTGATCGACTGGGCTAAATCTACAACTCTGCAATTTTTTACAGTCTTGGGCAGCGCTGTGCCCAACATTGATTGAACACATTTCTTCCTTTCCCCTTACCACCTATCCCCTTCGTCCTATATTGCTCTGACCACATGTTGTGCCTCTTCTATCCCATCTCACACTTTTTGTCTTTTCATCTCTGCCCTTGCCCAAACATCTTCCAAACAAACCCTTCTCCTGACCTATCCACCCATCACTTGCTAGACTTTGCCCCCCCCCCCCCCCCGCCACCCTCTCTTCCAACTTTCTATCCATTCTACCACTACAATAAGTCTGAACAAGTCCCAAGCTAAAATATCACCGATCCATGTTCTCCAGAGATGCTGCCTGACCCCCTGAGCTACTCCAGCACATTGTGTCCTTTTTTGTAAACCAGCATCTGCAGATCTTTGTCTCTGCTTCCTCTGGCAGATTGTTCCATCTACCCAGCACCGTTTGTGAAAAGGTTATCCCATAGGTTCATATTGTACCTTTCTCCTCTCACTCTCCTTTAAACCTATTACCTCTGTTTTTTTATTCCACTAGCCTTGGAATAAGATGATATGCATTCACCCTTTCGATTCCCCTGATGATTTTATACATTCATTATACATTTGACCACTTCCGACTTTTCTGAGTTAACTTCCATCAGCCATTCATTTACCCATTTTCCAAGTCAATATAGAACCTGTTCTAACCTTAGACAACATTCCTCACCATCCTCCATACCGCCAACTTTGGTGTCATCCACCATCTTCATGCCACCTGTCATCTCATTTGGCTTGTTAACCGCTGCCTTCCTTGGATATGTGGAACGACCAGTGAACTGACATCCCTCTCCTTGCGCGTCCACTTATGTGCCATGGGGGTGACTACTTGAGGGCTTGAGGGTGTTATCTGATATCTGACTAGCTGTTATCTGACTAGCCGCCCTTGAGGACCCAGTAAGCCAGACCCTGGTTCCCTCTCCCCTCGTATCGGCCTCGCTCCTCACCCATCATAGACATAGAATCAGGAGATGAAGAATCAGTATGGATAGAAATGAGGAATTGTAAGGGTAAAAAGGACCCTAATGGGAGTTATCTACAGGCCCCCGAACAGTAGACTCGACATAGGGTGTAAGTTGAATCAGGAGCTAAAATTGGCATGTCGCAACTGTAATGCTATGGTGGTTATGGGAGATTTCAACTTGCAGGTAGACTGGGAAAATCAATTGGTAATGGACCCCAGGAAAGAGAGTTTGTGGAGTGTCTCAGAGATGGATTCTTAGAACAGCTTGTACTGGAGGCAAACAGGGGGAAGGCAATTCTGGATTTTGGGTATGTAAAGAGGAAAAAAATAGTCAAGGCGAATGTGGGTCCCTTGAAGATAGAAGCAGTGGAATTTATTATGGGGGACAAGGAAATGGCAGATGAGTTGAACCGGTGCTTTGGATCTGTCTTCACTAAGGAAGATACAAGCAATCTCCCAGATGCTCTAGTGGACAGAGATCCTAGGGTGACGGAGGAACTGAACGAAATCCACATTAGACAGGAAATGGTGTTGGGTAGACTGATGGGACTGAAGGCTAATAAATCCCCAGGGCCTGATGGTCTGCATCCCAGAGTACTTAAGGAGGTGGCGCTAGAAATTGTGGATGCATTGGTGATCATTTTCCAATGTTCTATAGATTCCTGTGGATTGGAGGGTAGCTAATCTTGTCTCACTTTTTAAGAAAGGAGGGAGAGAGAAAACGGTAAATTATAGACCAGTTAGTCTTACATCAGTGGTGGGAAGATGCTGGAGTCAATTATAAAAGACGAAATTGCGGAGCATTTGGAGAGTAGTAACAGGATCGTTCCGAGTCAGCATGGGTTTTCGAAGGGGAAATCATGCTTGACTAATCTTCTAGAATTCTTTGAGGATGTAACTAGGAAAATTGACAGGGGAGAGCCGGTGGATGTGGTGTACCTTGACTTTCAGAAAGCCTTCGACAAGGTTCCACATAGGAGATCAGTGGGCAAAATTAGAGCACATGGTATTGGAGGTAGGGTACTGACATGGATAGAAAATTGGTTGACAGACAGAAAGCAAAGAGTGGGGATAAATGGGTCCCTTTCAGAATGGCAGGCAGTAAGTAGTGGGATACCGCAAGGTTCGGTGCTCGGACAGCAGCTATTTAAAATATACATTAATGACTTGGATGAAGGGATTAAAAATAACATTAGCAAATTTGCAGATGATACAAAGCTGGGTGGTAGTGTGAACTGTGAGAAAGTTGCTGTGAGGTTGCAGGGTGACTTGGACAGGTTGTATGAGTGCGCGGATGCATGGCAGATGCAGTTTAATGTGGATAAGTGTGAGGTTATCCACTTTGGCGGTAAGAATAGGAAGGCAGAGTATTATCTGAATGGTGTCAATTTTGGAAGAGGGGACGTACAACGAGATCTGGGTGTCCGAGTGCATCAGTCACTGAAAGGAAGCATGCAGATACAGCAGGCAGTGAAGAAAGCCAATGGAATGTTGGCCTTCATAATAAGTTGAGTATAGGAGCAAAGAGGTCATTCTGCAGTTGTACAGGGCCCTAGTGAGACCGCACCCGGAGTACTGTCTGCAGTTGTGGTCTCCAAATTTGAGGAAGGATATTCTTGCTATTGAGGGCGGTGCAGCGTAGGTTTACTAGGTTAATTCCTGCAACGGCGGGACTGTCATGTGTTGAAACACTGGAGCGACTAGGCTTGTATACACTGGAATATAGCAGGATGAGAGTGGATCTTATCGAAACGTTTTAGATTATTAAGTGATTGGACACGTTAGATGCAGGAAACATGTTCGCAATGTTGGGGGAGTCCAGAACAAGGGGCCATAGTTTCAGAATAAGGGGTAGGCCATTTAGAACTGAGATGAGGAAAAACTTTTCCATTCAGAGAGTTGTGAATCTGTGAAATTCTCTGTCTCAGAATGCAGTGGAGGCCAATTCTCTGAATGCATTCAAGAGATAGCTAGATAGAGCTCTTCGGGATAGCGGAGTCAGGGGGTATTGGGAGAAGGCAGGGACGGGGTACTGATTGAGAATGATCAGCCATGATCACATTGAATGGCGGTGCTGGCTCGAAGGGCCGAATGGCCTCCTCCTGCACCTATTGTCTATTGTCCATTATCATGTCCAACATGCTTGCCGGTTCCATCCTCCCGGTCTCTGGTCTCGGGGGAGGAGCACAAGCCGGCTCGGCGGCTCCCCCACAAGGCTGCGGTATCACATTTATGAACTTGTTATTACACTCAGAACCATGTTACCATCACGTGGTGCTGCCTCTTGGGACGGTGGGTCATGACATGGTTCTCAATGATTCAATGGTGCTTTATTTGTTACATATATAACTGCACAGTGAAAGTAGTTTTTGCATATGATAAACATGCAGGCGCCGCCATATTTTGGCGCCATTATTCAAAGTCCCAAGTCTAGTCGGCCGGGCAAAAGATGTTGCGGAGCAGTTCCTGCAAACCGACATGTCTCTTTGTCCGCCCATCGTTGTGTCCCAGGGACGCCTCCGGTGGCCGACCTTGGCTACAAACCTCTATAAGGTCAACCTGTGTGCCCATTCACTCGAGAGAACACAAACCAGTCCCTCCTTAACACTCAAGTCCTCCAGTCATCGCAACATCCTTGTGAATCTTTTCTGCACCCGCCTCTCGCTTAGTCCTACAGCAGTGCGACTCAACTGCATACAGCATTCCAAGTGCGCTCTCACCAACAGCTACTACAGTTATAGCCGGACATCCCAACTCCTGTACTCATTGCCGTGACCGTCAAAGGCAAAAGTGCGTGATCCTTCTTCACTACTGTGGGGCGGCGCAATGGCACTGCGGTCGAGCCGTTGCCTTACAACGACAATGACCCGGGTTTGATCAGGACCACGGGTGTTATCTCTGCAGAATTTGCACATCCTCCCTGTGACCGCGTGGATTTCCTCCGGGTGTTCCGGTTTCTTCCCATATCCCAAAGACGTGCAGGTTTGTAGATTAATTGGATTCTATAAATTGCGCTCGTGTGTAGGATGAGAAACTGGGTCAACATAGAACTAGTGTATGGAGAATGGCCCATACCCGAAACGTCACCCATCCTTTTCCTCCATAGATGCTGCCTGACCCGCTGATTACTCTCACATTTTGTGTCTATCTTTAGTAAACGGGTGATCAATGGTCAGCGTGGACTACATGGGCCTAAGGATCTGTTGCCACGCTGTATCTCTAACCTAAACGCTGTGTCTATATATGTTGTTACTTTCAAGGACCTATGTACTTGTATCCCCCCTCTCCCCCTTTACAAAAACACTCCCAGCGCCCGATCCAAGTGACAGTACTTGGACCTCGTGAGCACGTTCCCTGGGCTGGAGTCAGCGCTGGACGGCCGTGGACGAGGCGGCCTCTCTGCCCGGCGTTGGGGTGCAGAGACCCGGGAGGTGAGTCAGTCCGTTCCACGGGATCGTCGGGGTGGTGGCAGTTCGAGCCCTTTCCAGGCCGCCCCCCCCACCGGTGGAGTCGTCGGGAGCTACCAGGGACCAAGTCAGACCTAGTGTCGACCCTCGGGTCGGGCTGACCTCCGGAGGCCGGTGGCGGTGCTGGTCGGCCCGGAGGTGAGTGCCTGGGTGCGGCGGGTGTTCCCAAGGACGGGCCTCACGCCGCTGGTCGGGCCGGGAGGCGTAGGGCCTCGAACCTCTGACCTTGTGTTTCATTTATTTCCGTAGCCCCTTTTACCTACTTTCTCACCAATCATAAACCATGTGCAGATAAGGCCAATTAGTGCGTCTAACATTCGTGAGGCTGCTGGCGCGTCGCCAGCGCTGACAGGCTGTATGCAAAGCCAACGTGGGCGTGAAGGCTTCACAAAGTAAATGGCAGGATGGACAAATGAGAGTCAGTGACTGTTGTTACATGGAGTTTCAGAAGGCCTTTGATAAGGTACCATATGTGAGGCTGCTGATGACGATGA
This sequence comes from Rhinoraja longicauda, assembly GCF_053455715.1. Classification (NCBI taxonomy): domain Eukaryota; kingdom Metazoa; phylum Chordata; class Chondrichthyes; order Rajiformes; family Arhynchobatidae; genus Rhinoraja; species Rhinoraja longicauda. The sequence continues at coordinate 67,664,154 of NC_135956.1, forward strand.
GAGCCCATGGTATCAGAGGGAAGATACTAGCTTGGACAGCAGGTTGGCTGGGTGGCAGAGGCAATGTGTGGCAAGAAAGGGAGCATTTCATGGTTGGCTGCCTGTGCCTAGCGGAGTTTAACAAGCGTTGGAGACGGGGTCACTATTGTACATAAATGATTTGGATGAAGGAATTAAAGTGTCTGTGGCCAGGTTTACGGATTACACGTAGATAGGTGGGGGCGGGGGTGGTGGGGGCGTGGGGGTAGTTGGTGGGTGGGGTTGGTGGGTGGGTGTGTGGGGGATGGGGGGTTTTGTGTGGGTGGAGGGTTTGTGTGGGTGGGTGGGGGGGGGGGGGGGGCAGGTGGTATAGTGAAAGCAGTGGTTCTGCAGAAGTACCTGGACAGATTGGAAGAGTGGGCAAAGAAGTGGCAGATGGAATACAGCGGAGTAAAATGTGGAGTCATTCATTTTGGTTGTAGGAACAAAGACGTAGACTGTCTGGTAAATAGGGAGAGACCCAGACATTTGAGGTGCAGCGGGAGTGCTGGTGCAGGATTTTCAAAACGTTCATTTGCAAGTTGAATCAGTCGTAAAGAAGGCACATGCAATTTTAGCATTTATTTCGAGAGGACCAGGATATAAAACAGGGATGTAATGCCGAGGCTTCATAAGGCACAGGTCAGAGCGCATTTGGAGTATTTTGAAGAGTTCTGGACTCCATGTCTGAGAAGGATGTGCTGGTGTTGGAGTGGGTCTTGAGGAGGTTTACAAGAATGATTCCAGGAATGATTGGGTTAACGTATGACGAGTGTTTGGCGCCACTGAGCCTGTAGTCGCTGGAGTTTATGAGGGTGGGGATGAGGGGCTCATTGAAACTTACCGGATAGTGAAACGCTTGGTATTGGGGATGTGGGGAGTATGTTTCTACTGGTGGGAGGTTCTTGGCTCCGAGGACACAACCTTAGACTAAAAGGACGCACTTTTGGAAAGGAAATGAGGTGAATATTCTTTAGACAGAGGATGATAACATGGGACCACCCGAATCTAAAGGAGGGGACGCGGCACTGCTAAATCCTCCCGCACAGAAACCGCATAGAAGGCGCTGAAACCACGAACAGACCCAAGTGTATCTTTGGCACAATGTGCTGGATAATGTCTTTGACATGGAGCGTATCTCCGAAAACAGCGCGGGGTCCGCCAACGATCAACGTCTTCCTGAATGTGACACATCCCCCTTCTGGGACACTGCCTCGCCCCGTCCCTCCCCCGTCCCTCCCCACTCCCCCATCCATCCACATTCCCCAGTCTCCCCACAACCCCAGTCCATTTCCACACTCCATATCCACCTCAACTCCCTACGTTCGCTCGCCACTCCCCGCCCCTCACTACAATCTGCCCCTCGCTATATCATGCCATCTACCCCTTCTCCCTACTGTCTCTCCCCACTCCCTCGTCCTTTCCTGCACCCTTCTCTCCACTTCTCCCTCATCCCACAATCCCTGTCATTCCCCATTCCGTCACGTCCCTTCGCATGCCTCCCACCTCGTCACAGCCCCCCTTTCTCTCCCCACCCCCACTCTCCGACACGCCCCTTTCTCCCACTTCCCCCGTTCTCTCCATTGCCCTCGTCTGTCCCACCACCTCCCACCTTTCTCATTCCCCCCATCTCCACAACACCCCTGTCTATATCAGTACCCGAGGATATCCTCAGTCCCTATCCTTTCCAGCACCGCCATCACCCACATTCCCTACGCACACCCAACTGTCCCTCCATTTCTTCCCATTTCCCCCCGCTTTCCCCATTCCACATCTCAATGCAATCTCTCTCCCAACTCCCCCAAAGATCTCCACTCGCTTTCTCCACCTACTACCCCCACTCCCCCAACCATCCCTTTCCCCGCTCCCCAACTCCCACTCCCCACCCCACTCCACGGTATTCCTCCGTCCCTCCCCTCGTGTCACTCGCACCGCCAATCCTGGCCTATCCTTGCAGTGCAGTTATTGCCGTTGAACTCGCCAACTCCCGATCCCGCTCCCCATCCTGCGCCTCTGTCTGCCCTGCCCACTCCACATGCTCCATTTGCCCTCTACATCATGGTCGCCTCCCCCCTCGCTCCACCCACAACTGCCCCTTCCTCCACCCCCTGCTCCTTCCTCCACTCCCCCTCCCCGCGGACACATTAGTGTTGACCCTCCCGAGTGTGTGCGTAAACTTTGTGCAAACGCAGTGTTGGGGGCAGTGTGTTCACAGAAGCTCTCTGTGTCGGGCAGAAAGAAGCACAAGGACGACAAGTGTTTGCACAGCGAAGGTTTATTCAGCACGGCGCCACACCCTGACATAAAGCGCTATCTTCAGCTTTAAGCAACATGCAGCGGGTAAACACGGGATTTCGGTCGGGAAATAGAAGCGCGGCGCATCGCGGGGAATCTCCGCGCTCACAGTGAGAGGGACAGACCGTCACTGAGAGTCAACACGGAGCTCTGGACGGTGGGGGCCTCGGTGATGGTCAGTGGGTGTGGACCGTCCGTTGATGGGTCACTCTGAGTGGACACAGATAGTGACTCCGTCGTAAGTTTTGAACATGATGTTTTCGGCTGGGAAGTTTTTCATGCAGTAGACCCCATTGTACCGGCGGATGGCATGGACCATGTACCCGGGCAGTTTGCTTTTGAGGTGTGTCACCACTTGCCCTGCATCATTGCAATCCCTTTTATCACTCATGAGCTTCAGTATCGTGTTACAATCAATGGCGGTTTTCGACGTGCTGTAGGAGACTACACAATTGATGCCTTTGAGTCGGTAGAAGTAGAAAAAGTTGACGCCTTTTGTGCAGTGATATGCGAAGCCGCCCACCTCGTCGTACACAATCAGCGCCCAATAAAGCCAGTAGTATTTCTTTGCCAGCGCCTGGTGGTATTTGAAGGATTGGTCCGAGTGCGAGGTGACTTTGTTATCTTTGATCATCACTTCCAAGTCGCTCTTCGCCTGATCCAGAAACTCGGCGGTGCAGCGATCCACTATGGCCTTCATCTTCACCTCCACCTTACCCATTTTCAATTCCCACTCCTTCTTGATGCTTTCTACGTCGTTACCGGTGATCGCGGTCTGACCCACGAGGGCGATCAGGCCGATGCAGAAGAGCGTCTTCAGCCGGGCGCACATCTGCTCCATCACCCGACGGTTCTTCTTGCTTGAAATCATGGCCGTTTCCAGGATCGGGACCCCGAACACGAAGTTTTCGCCCATGATGCCGTCGTAGAGGGTGTGGAGGTTCTGGTCGCCTTTGGTGTCCTTGAAGTGATCGATGAATTCCTCTTTCTCCGCCTCCATGTATTCGGATCGGGCACTGATGATCTCCATGTACTTTCTGAACTGGTTTTTCAGATTCTCCTCCACTGGGGCGTACAAGCTCCGTGACGTGCTCTGCTCCACCGCGCGTAGCACGTTTCCCAGTTCTTCCGAGATCACGTCCAGCTTGTTCCTGACTTCCCCGAACTGTTCCTTCATGTAAGCTAACTCTTCGCTGTCCTGGCCACCTAGGGCCAATCCGATGAGTAGTCCGGCCAAGCCGGCGATGGGCCCGAGTACTCCGGCCGCAGAAGCAAACTTCTCCAGACTGGCAAACACTTCCATTGCCGCCCCCATATCGGCCATAGCCCCCGTCAGCTCAATGGCATCGCTCATGATGTCGCGAGTCGTGGATGCGGTGGGTTCTCTTGACTGGGTGCTGTAGGGGAAAAAATTAAGGTTGCGAGGAAGCCCAGCAAAGCGGAACGGTGAAGAGTGGAGAGGAGGGAGGATTGCGGAAGAGATGGGGGTGAGGGCATGGAGGAGAAGCGGGTGGAGGAGGGGTGGGGGCAACTCCTGGTGGGGAGGGGACTGAGAGTCGGCGATGAGATTGCAAGACAGGAGAGAGATAGAGGCGTGGGGGGTGGGTCAGATAGGGACATGGGAAGCGGTGGAGTAACGTGGAAGGGGGGAGTTGAAGGGAAGCGGCAGGGAGAGTGAAGAAAGACGGCCGTGCGGCACCCAATCCTGCGGAGAGTTACTTTCAAGGACACTTCGCTGGTTCGTGGGTGAGGGACTTACCCCCCTCCACCACCCCCCCCCCCTGCAGGCGGGTTCCGGATATCAGCTTCAAACCCCCCCCCCCCCCCCACCGCCCATGCTGTGAACGGGGGAGTCAGCTGTGTTCACGGGGCTGTGCCCTGTGTGTTCTGTCCAGACAATGTCGTCAGTTGTGCTTACTTCTACCTGACGCTGAGCTTCATTGAACACAGTGCGTCCAACAATGCGGTTGCATCGAGTTTGCTCACGGATTCGGGAGGGGGACCAAGTGCAGTGCGGCAGCGGGGTTTATGGTTGGGGGAGGGGGGGAGTGAGTGGATAGAGCCGTGAAGGGAGGAAGATTTAATGGGAACCCGAGGGCCAACGTTTTTTACACAGAGGGCGATGGGTGTATGGAAGAAGCTGCCTGGGGAGGTAGTTGAGGCTGGTATTATCACACCCTTTAAAAAAACATCTGACAGATACACGGGTATGATTGTTTTAAGGGGGTTGAGTCAAATGCAAGCAGATGGGCAATCATGTTCTGCGTGAGCAAGTTGGGCCGAAGGGCGTGTTTCCATGTTGTATGATTCTTTATGACGTGGGGAGTGGAGAGAGACGGGGGAGTTGTTAAGGATAAAGAAACGATTTACGAAGATGCTGCCAGGACCTGTGGATCTGGGCTACAGGGAGAGGTTGAGTCATCCGAGACACTATATCTTGGAGCGCAGGTGGATGATGGATAATCTTGCTCGATCCCGGGGTCGGGACCTATCCCTCCCCGGAACGAGATCAAATCCAAGAGGGGATCTTAATCAGCTTCAAATCAAACTTATTTGATGACTGTCCCCCTGTTCCCACCACCCACACTCCCATCGCTGTCACCACAGGGATAGCCCGTTGTGTTCACGGCTCTGTGGTTCAGTGGTGAAACGTCACCAATTCCTTCCCTCCAGAGATGCTGCCTGACCCGCTGAGTTGCTCCAGCATTTTGTGTCTATATCCAGCCCAGACATATCGCTCATTGTGTTTCCTTGTACCTGACAATGAGCGTTTCATTGCACACATTGCCCGCAAAACTGCGCTTGCACCGAGTTTGATCACACAGTTGGGAGGGGGAACAGGAGGAGTGCGGTGCGGTGGGAGGGGGGGAGATCGAGGGGGTGCAGACAGCCGTGAGGGGCGAAAGATTTACGAGGAGACTCGAAGGCAACCTTTTTTTTCATTGAGTGTGGTGGGTGTGTGGAACGAGCTGCCGGAGGATGTAGTTGAGGGGGGGGGGTGAGGGGGTGGGGTGGGGCGGCAAACGAGCAGGGGAGTGAAGGAACGACCGGAGGAGTGGGAGGGCGACGAGGCGAGTGGGCGAGAAACGGAGGGAGGGGGGGGGGGCGAGAAACGGGGAGGGACGAGAGAGGAGGCCCAATGCCAAAGAGACGCGGGACAGGGCGAGAGACGGGGAGTGGGAGAGAAATGGGGAATGGGCAAGAAACAGGGGCAGAAGGCAAAATACGGGGGTGGGGATGCGAGACGGGCAGTGGAATGAGAAGAGATTGTGAGTGATTGGGAGGATGGGGAGAAACTGGGGGAGTGGTGTGACACAGGAGGAGTGCGGAGAGACGGCAGGAGTTGGGAGGAACGGAGGGTGTGGGGGAGACGTGCGGAGGGGGGTGGAGTGGGGAGAGACGGGGGATGCGGGACGTATCCGAAGAAGAGTTACCTTCACGAACACATCGCTCGTTCATGGTTCATGTCGCTGGGACGTTCACTCGGATCGGACGATCGGGAAAATTGGGACAGACTTTTATTCACCTGGACCCTCCTCCTTCCCCAACCAAAATCGTCCACTCCACGTTGCCCCTCCCCAGGGGCGGAACATATGCGGGCGGGGTGCGAAGATGAGCTCCATAACAAATTCTCTTGGACAAACTCCACCCCGGTTAGCATGACCTGTGCACTAGGTTCGTATGACCCGGACACCAGGTTAGCATGACCTGTGCACTATTCTTCACTCTTTCCCGTTACGCCCCCTCCCCAACCCCGCGCTGTGAGCACAGGGGGAGTCAGCTGTGTTCACCGGGATGTGGCCAGGTGTGACCTGTCCAAGCACTATCGCCAGTTGTGCTTCCTTCTACTTGCCGCCATGAGCTTAATTGACCACCCTGCCCCCAACACTGCGCTTGCACCGAGTTTAATCACACAGACGGGAAGAGCAGTGGGATGGGGAAGACGAAGACAGAGGGGGATACCAGTAAGTGGGGACAAGACAGGGTTGGGGGGGGGGGGGGTGTTTGGGAGAGTCGGAGAGAGAGGAGAGACGGAGACGTGGGAATGGATTGGGGAGTGGATACAGGCGGGGTCCGAAGATCACCTTGAAACCAAATTCTCAGTTGCGATCTCCAGCCAGGAAGATAACGATTTACATGGTCTGTACAGTATTTGTTACAACGTCCTCGTTAACCCCCTCCCCCTCCCCCACATCCCTCCTCTCGCTGTGAGCACAGTCAGTTGTGCTCACAGGGCTGTGGCGGGTGCAGGAGTGGAGGCGCCTACAGACAGGGGATGGGGTAGGGGGAGGAGGAACGATGAGAGAGGGAGTCGGGGGAACAGGCGAGGGACGGGGCATTGAGGGAGACACGGGGAGCGACGGAGTGTGGGGCTGGGGGAGGGGAGACGGAACAAAGGCGGGCGGGGTCCGAACAACTTCAAACCAAACTCTCTTGTACAATCTACATCCCAGGCGACAGCTGTTTACTCCGCCTAAAGGAGCTCGTCCTCCACCCTCAACAACTTCTTCTTTGACTACTCCCACTTCCGCCAAGTCCAAGGCGTAGCTATGGGCCGCACCTACCGTGTGCAGTTTTGGTCTCCAAATTTGAGGAAGGATATTCTTGCTATTGAGGGTGTGCAGCGTAGGTTTACTAGGTTAATTTCCGGAATAGCGGGGCTGTCGTATGTTGAAAGACTGGAGCGACTAGGCTTGTATACTCTGGAATTTAGAAGGATGAGAGGAGATCTTATGGAAACGTATAAGATTATTAAGAAGTTGGACACGTTCGAGGCAGGAAACATGTTCCCAATGTTGAGGGTGTCCAGAACAAGGGGCCACAGTTTAAGAATAAGGGGTAGGCCATTTAGAACTGAGATGAAAAACTTTTTCAGTCAGAGAGTTGTGAATCTGTGGAATTCTGTACCTCAGAAGACAGTGGATGCCAATTCTCTGAATGCATTCAAGAGAGAGCTAGATAGAGCTCTTAAGGATAGCGGAGTCAGGGGGTATGGGGAGAAGGCATGAACGGGGTACTGATTGAGAATGATCAGCCATGATCACATTGAATGGCGGTGCTGGCTCGAAGGGCCGAGTGGCCTGCTCCTGCACCTATTGTCTATTTTCTATTGTCTATTCCTCTAATCCCAATTCCGGGTGTGGGGACCATATAACCAGGGGAGTGCGGAGAGGGGGAAGATACCGGGGTGTGGGGGAGGGACAGGGCAAGTAGGGGAGAGGCGGGGAAAGTTGGAAGCATCGGAGGGAGTTGGGAATAAAAGGGGGAGTGGGAACAGACGAGGTGGGGGGGGGGGGCAAGACCGGGATCGTGGGGACCTGTAGGGGGTGTTGGGAGAGGAGTGGGTTGTAGGGGAGAGGGGTCGAGAGTAGAGAAGAGACGAGATGGGTGGGTGGGGGGGGGGGGGTTAGACAGGGACGATCAAATTATACTGCATCTGCCATGCATCTGCCCACACAGTCAACCTGTCCAAGTCACCCTGCAACCTCTTAACATCCTCTTCGCCGTTCACACTGATACCCAGCTTTATGTCCTCTGCAAACTTGCTAGTGTCATGTCTAATTCCATCATCCAAATTGTTAATAAATGTTGTAAATAGTAGGGGCTCCAGAACCAAGCCTTGCGGCACTCCACTCGCCACTGCCAGCTATTCTGAAAATGACCCGTTTATTCCTACTCCTTGTTTCCTGTCTGCCAACCAATTCTCTATCCATGTCAATACCCCACCCCCAATACCATGTGCTCTCATTTTGCTCACCAATCTCCCGTGTGGAACCTTATCAAAGGCTTTCTGAAATTCTAGATACACGACATCCACTGGCTCTCCATAATCCATTTCCATCATTACATCCTCAAAAAAATTCAGAAGATTAGTCAAGCAGGATTTCCCCTTCATAAATCCATGCTGACTTGGACTTATCCCTTTACTGCTATCCAAATGGGCCGTTATTACCTCTTTAGCAATCGACTCCAGCATCTTCCCCACCACCGAAGTCAGGCTAACTGGTCCATAATTCCCCGTTTTCTCTCTCACTCCTTTCTTGAAAAGTGGGATAACATTAGCTACTCTGCAATCCGCAGGAACTGATCCTGATTCAATTGAACATTGGAAAATAATCACCAATGCGTCCACGATTTCTAGAGCCACCTCCTTGAGTAACCTAGGATGCAGACAATCAGGCCCTGGGGATTTATCAGCCTTCAGTCCCATCAGTCTACCCAATACTATTTCTCGCCTAATGCAAATTTCTTTCAGTTCTTCTATGTCCCTCGATTCTTCAAGATTATCTTGAAAACAAATGCTTTTTTTGCGATCACCACGCCGGGGGACAACAGATTCACATGTTCTGTACAGTATTCGCTCCATCGTTCGCTGTGAGCACAGAGAGGGTCGGCTGTGTTAACAGGGCCGTGGTTTGGAATAGGGAGAGGCGAGCGGGGAATGGTGGAGCGGTAGGGGGTATCGACGTCTCCCGGTGATGGGGGGGGGGGAGGGGATGCTGGGGCGGGGGGAGACGGGGGGAATGGGGAAAGGCGGCGCTGCGGTGTCGGGCCGATAGTTAGCACTGGGATCTGACCCCTCCCAGGAGACGGAGCAAGTGAGGGCGAGGTTCGAGGATCAACTTCAAAACAAACTCTCTTCTCCAATCTAATCCGCGGGCGGCAGCAGTGTACATGATCTGTGCAATTCTTGTTATCTGTCGACAGGAGAGCGGTGTGTGGAGTGCGAGAGACTCGGACTGTGGACGTGAGACGGGGGAGGGTTGTATGGGGAGATGAAGGGAGTGTGGGGAGCTAGAGGGAGATGGTAAGAGACGGGGGAGTGGGGAGTGACCAGCAGATCGGGAAGCAAATGGGGGTGGTGGACAAGCGGCGGTGAAGGTGCGATGAGGGGAGCCGTAGGAGTTTTTAATCGACGTGGAGAGAAGGGAGAGACGTGAAGTGAGGGGAGGAGTGGGGAGACGGAGGGCGGTTCATGTGCAGATGCTACCGGCAATTGTGCTTCCTTCTACCTGACAGTGAGAGTTTCATCGAACACACTGCGCCCAACACTGCGCTTGCACCGCCGATTTTGATCACAGCTCGGGAGGGGCTATGGGAGCAATGCGGCAGAGAAAGGGGACAGGGCGAGAGAGGGGGAGTGGGAGAGAAATGGGGAGTGGGTGCGAAACGGGAAGAGTGGACGAGAAACAGGGGGAGTGGGAGAGAAATGGGGAGTGAGCGAGCGACGTGCGCAGATGGCAAAATATGGGGTTGCGAGAAACGGAAGGTGGAATGAGCAGAGGTGGAGAACAACTGGGAGGGTGGGGAGAGACTGCGGGAGTAGGGAGGGAGGAAAGGTGGGGAGAGACGGCGGGAGTGGGGAGAGGCGGCAGGAGTGGAGTGGGACGGGGGACAGTGTGGAGTGAGGAGGAGTGGGGAGAGACGGGGGGAGTGTGGAGAGACGGGGGGGGGGGGGGGGGGTGTGGAGAGACCGGGGGCAGTAGGGAGTGAGGAGGAGTGGGGAGAGACGGGGGGAGTGGAGAAACGGGGGAAGTGTGGGGAGACGGGGGGAGTGTGGAGAGACGGGGGGCAGTAGGGAGGTAGGAGGAGTGGGGAGAGACGGGAGGAGTGGGGAGTGGCGGCAGGAGTGGGGAGAGACGGGGGGAGTGGGGAGAGACGGGAGGAGTGGGGAGTGGCGGCAGGAGTGGGGAGAGACGGGGGGAGTGGGGAGAGGCGGCAGGAGTGGGGAGGGCGGGGGGCAGTGGGGAGAGGCGGCAGGAGTGGGGAGAGACGGGGAGAGTGGGGAGGGAAGGGGGAGGCGAGTCGTATCTGGAGTAGAATTACCTTCACGAACACCTCGCTCGTTCCTCGATCACGTCGCTGGGACTTTCACTCGGATCAGATGCTCGGAGAAATTGGGACCGACTTTTATCCACCGGGACGCTCCTCCCTCCCCGAACCAAAATCGTCCACTCCACCTTGCCCCTCCCCAGGGGCGGAACATATGCGGGCGTGGTCCGAAGATGAGCTTCAAAACAACTTATCTTGGACAATCTCCACCCCGGGCGACACCAGGTTCGCATGACCTGTGCACTATTATTCACTCTCTCCCGTTATGCCCCCTCTCCAACCCCGCGCTGTGAGCAGATGGGGAGTCAGCTGTGTTCACCGGGCTGTGGCCAGGTGTGTCCTGTCCAAGCACTATCGCCAGTTGTGCTTCCTTCTTCCTGAATTTGATCACACAGACGGGAGGAGTAACGGGTAGTGGGGGAAGACGGAATGAGAGAGGGGGATATCAGGATGTGCGCATAAGACAGGGGAGGGGAGACGTTTGAGACGGAAAAGTGTGGATGGACTGGGGAGTGGGTACGGGGTCCGAAGATCAACTTAAAAACAAATTCTCAGTTGCAATCTTCACCCCGGGAGATAACGATTTACATGGCCTGTACAGTATTTGTCCCCATGTCCTCGTTACACTTCCTCCCCAACATCACCTCCCCCCCTCCCCCACACCCCTCCTCTCGCTGTGAGCAGTCAGCAGTGCTCACAGGGCTGTGGATGGTGCAGGAGTGGGGGCGCCTTTCGACAGGGGATGGAGGGGAGGGGGAGGGGGAGACGGAAGGATTTGGAGTCAGGGAGTTGGGGGAACAGGCAAGGGACGGGGCAGTGAGGGAGAGACGGGGAGGGACTGAGTGTGGGGCTGGGGGAGGGGAGACGGAACAAAGGTGGGCGCGGTCCGAAGATCAACTTCAAAACAAACTCTCTTGTACAATCTACACCCCAGGCGACAGCTGTTTACTCCGCCTAGCAGAGCTGGTCCTCCACCCTCAACAACTTCTTTGACTCCTCCCACTTCCTCCAAGTCCAAGCCGTAGCTATGGACATCAGCATGGGCCGCACCTACGTCTGCCTCTTTGTAGGGTACGTTGAACAATCCCTGTTCCAGACGTACACTGGCCCTATCCCCAAACTCTATCGCCATTACATTGATGACTGCATCGGTGCTACCTCCTGCACCCATGGAGAACTCATGGATTTCATCAACTTCACCACCAATTTTCATCCGGCACTCAGATTTACTTGGACCATCTCCGACACCTCCCTCCCCTTTCTTGATCTCACGGTCTCCATCATAGGACATACACTATTGACGGAGGTCTATTAAGAGCCCTCTGACTCCCATAACTATCTCGATTACACTTCTTCCCATCCTGCTTCCTGCAAAGACTCTATCCCCTACTCCCAATTCCTCCGTCTATGCCGCATCTGCGCCAAGATGAGGTGTTCCGTACTAGGATATTCGAAATGTCCTCATTCTTTAGGGAACAGGGGTTCCCCTCTCCCATGATAAATAAGGCCGTCACTCGTGTCTCCTCGGTACCCCGCTACTCCGCTTTTGCTCCCCTCCCCCTGGACGCAACAAGGTCAGTCCCCCTAGTCCAGACCTTCCACCCCATCAGCCGTCGTATACAACACATAATTCTCCATAATTTCCGGCACCTCCAACATTTTCCCACCTCCACCCCTCTCCGCCTTCCGCAGAGACCGTTCCCTCCGCAACTCCCTGTTTAACTCATCCTTTCCCACTGAAACCACCGTCTCCCCAGGTACCTTCCTCTGCAACCGCAGCAGATACAACACCTGTCGCTGTACCTTCTCCCTCGACTCTGTCCAGGGACCCCGACAGTCCTTCCAGGTTAGGCAAAGGTTCACTTGCACTCCTCCAACCTCAACTTCTGTATCGGTTGTCGAAGATGTGGACTCTGAAAAAGTGCCCTCCATAATGTTTGGGGCAAACACTCATCATTTATTTATTTGCCTCTGTACTCCACAAATTGAGATTTTTAATAGAAACAAATTACATGTGATTAAAGTGCACATTGTCAGATTTTAACAAAGGCAATTTTTATACTTTGTGCTTTCACCATGAAGAAATTACAGCTGTGTTTATACATAGTCCCCCCATTTCAGGGCACCATAATTTTCGGGACACAACAATGTCATGTTTAGTATTTTGTTGCATATCCTTTGGATACAATGACTGCTTGAAGTGTGCAATTCATGGACATGACCATTTGCTGGGTGTCTTGCCTGGCGATGCTCTGCCAGCCCTGTATTGCAGCCATCTGTGGATTATCCATGTTTTGGGGGGTAATCCCCTTCTGTTTTCTCTTCAGCATTTAAAAGGCGTGCTCAATTTGGTTCAGATCGGGTGATTGACTTGGCCACTCAAGAGTTAACCATTTCATAGCTTTGAAAAACACCTTTGTTGCTTTAGCAGTATATTTGGGATCATTGTCTTGCTGTAGAATGAACCACCGGCCAATGAATTTTGAGGCATTTGTTTGAACTTGAGCAGATAGGATGTGTCTATACACTTCAGAATTCATTATGCTACTCTCATCAGCAGATGTATCATCAATGAAGATAAGTGAGCCAGTACCTTCAGCAGCCAAACATGCCCAGGCCATAACACCCCCATCACCGCGTTTCACAGATGAGCTTTGGATCTCGGGCACTTCCTTCGCTCCTCCTTACTTTGCTCTTGCCATCACTCTGATATAAGTTAATCTTGGTCTCATCTGTCAAAGACCTTTTTCCAGAACTGTGGTTGCTCTTTTAAGTACTTCTTGGCAAACTGTAACCTTACCATTGGGGGGTGCACTATGCATAAACACGGCTGTAATCTCTACATGGTGAATCCAAAATGGATAAAAAAAAATACCCTTTACTGAAATCCAACAATGTGCACTTCAACCACATGGGATTTTATCTAGTAAAAATCTCAAATTGTGGAGTACCTGACACTGAGAGCTTCATTGAACACACTGCCCCAACATTGCGGGGAGAGACGGGGGGAGGGCAGACAGGCGGCCGAACGGATGGCGAGGGGAGTGGGCAGTAAAGGTGAGAGTGGGGGTGATGCGTGGCCAGAGACGGGGGGAGAGATGGAACAAATATGGGCGTGGTCCGAAGATCAGCTTGAAAACGAATTCTCTGTTGCAATCTCCACCCCGGGAGACAACAGATTCACCTGGTCTGTGCGGTATTTGTTCAGCGTCCCCGTTACCCTTCCCCACCATCACCCCTCTCCCTCCCCCCACCCACACCCTACTGTCGTTGTGAACACAGAGTCATCTGTGTCCATGGGGCTGTGGCGGGTGCAGGAGTAGGGGGATCTATAATCAGGGGAGACGGGGGACACATGGGGTCGATTGAGACGGAACGACCAGAGAGAGAGTCGGGGGAATGGGGGAGGGTCGTTGAGGGGAGACAGAACGAAGACGGGCGGGGTCCGAAGATCAACCTCAAAACAAAATCTCCTGCACAATATACACCCCTGGAGCCCGGGCGAGCAGGGGAAGAGACGGGTTTGTTGGGGAGAGACTCGGGACGTGTTCGCAGGAGGAGGGGGAGCGGCGGGGGGAGTCGGGAGAGCCGCGAGTAAGAGGGGGAGACGGTGAACGAGTGGAAGCGTGCGGGGTTTTGGGTGGAGAGGGAGGAAACAAATGCGGGCTGGATCCGACGATTCGCTTGACACCGGGACACAGAAGATGTACACAATCTGTTCATTATTGTTCTCCCCCCTCACTCCGCGACGTGAACTCAGGGTTGTGGCGTGTGTGGGGACGGGTATACACAGGAGAGTGGAGAGAGGCATGGAGAGGGGGGATATACCGGGGTGTGGGAGAGACAAGTAGGGGAGAGACGGGGAGATTTGGAAGAAGCGGTGGGAGTTGGGACAGAAAGGGGGAGTGGGGAGAGAGTGGGAAATACGGGGAGCGTAGGGACGGGTAGGGGGTTTGGGGAGAGGAGTGCGTGTTTGGTGAGAGAGGCGTAGAGTAGAGGAGAGACGAGGTGGGGCGTGGTGGTTGTGGCGGGGGGGGGGGGTGGAGAGACAGGGGCTGACTTGGAGTGCGGAGGCGGTGAGATGCGGAACAAATGCAGACGGGGTTCGAAGATCAACTTGATTCTCCCGTACAATCACTCCCTGGGCGACAGCACGTTCACATATTCTGTACGTTACATGTTCACTCTCAACCTGGTACACCCCCCCCCCCCCCCACTTCCCCCACCACCCTCGCTGTGACCACGGGGAGAGTCAGCTGTGTTCACGGGGCTGTAGTCCGGTGTGTTCTGTGCACACACTGTCGCCAGTCGTGCTTCCTTCTACGTGACACTGACAGCTTCATTGAACACTCTGTCCCCAACACTGCGCTTGCACCCAGTTTGAGCACACAGTACGCAGGGAGAACGCGAGTAGTGCGGCGGAGGTGATGGATGGGGAGAGAAGTGTGGGGAGCGTGTGAGACGAGGGAATGGGGAGAGGAGGGGGATGAAGGGGAGAGACCGGAGGGTGAGAAACATGGAAGGATGTGCTGGGAATAGACGCAGGGACAACGATTTGGACTGGGGTGACCGATTAGACTGGGGCAGAGACAGGAGGGCGATGGAGGGACGGGGAGTGGGCGAAAGACGGAGAGAGACTGGGTGAGTGCGGGTGGGGTGTGGGGAGAGACGGAGTAACTGTGGACTGGGTCGGAATATTATATTGAAAACAAATGCTCCTTTGTGATCACCACGTCGCGGGACAACAGATTCACATGTTCTGTACAATATTCGTTCCGTCGTTCGCTGTGAGCAGAGAGCTGGTAAGAGACGGAGAAGTGGGGAGTGACCAGCTGATCTGGGAGCAACTGGGGTGGTGGACAAGCGGAGGTGAAGGTGCGACGAGGAGAGCCGTGGGAGTGGGCAGCGACGTGGGATGAAAGGGGGGACGTGAAGAGAGGGCAGGAGTGGGGAGACGGAGGGCAGGTCCTGTGTAGATACATCCGGCAGTTGTGCTTCCTTCTACCTGACACTGAGAGGATCATTGAATACACTGCCCCCGACATTGCGCTTGCACCGATTTTGATCACAACTCGGGAGGGGATACGCGAGCAATGCGGCCGGTGGGGGGGGGGCAGATAGAGAGGTTCAGTTCCGGAGAGGGAGATCATGGGGCGTGCAGTAGAGTCGGAAAAGTGGGGATGGACTAGGGAGTGTGGAGCGACGACCTGATCCCGGTGAGAGAGGGGTGGACGGACAGGCGGTGGAACGGATGGCCAGGGAGTGGGAAGAGAAAGTGAGAGTGAGGAGTGAGGGGTGGGTAGAGACGTGGGGAGAGATGGAGATAATACGGGTTGGGTTGTGTCCGAAGATCAGCTTGCAAACAAATTATCTGTTGCAATCTCCACGACGGGAGACAACAGAATCACATGGTCTGTACGGTATTTGTTCCCATGTGCTCGTTACACCCCCCTTCCACACCATCACCCCCCCCCCCCCCACCCCACCCCCCAGTGGGTGATAAACGGAGGAGCGGGGAGACACGGGAAGCGGCTGGGAGATTGGGGGCGGGGAGTGAAATAAACATGTGTGCGGGACATTCTCTCGTACAATCACCCGCTGGCGACAGCACGTTGACATAATCTGCACATTACATGTTCACTCTCCACCGGTACCCCCCCCCCCCTCGCTGTGAACACTGAGAGAGGCAGCTGTGCTCACGGGGCTGTGGTCACGGGGCTGTGGACTGGTGTGTCCAGTCCAGACACTGTCGCCAGTTGTGCTTCCTTCTACCCGACACTGAGAGCTTCATTGAACACACTGCCCCAACACTGCGCTTCCACCCAGTGTGATCACACAGACGGGAAGGGGGTCGAGAGCAGTGCGGGTTGGGGGTGGGGGTGGGGTGGACGTAGAGACAGGGCGGATGTCGGAATATGGGGTATAAACAACGCGGTCTAGGACCGAAGATCTGCTTTAAAACGAATTCTCTGTTGCATTTTCCACCCCGGGAGACAACAGATTCACCTGGTCTGTTTTGTCCTCTCGCTGTGAGCACAAATTCAGCTGTGATCACAGGGCAGTGGCGGGCGCAGGTGTGGGGGCGGCTAAAAAACATGACAGAGGTGGGGGGAGAGGTGGGGGAGGGGCGGGTGTGGGGGGGGGGAGATGGGGACCGACTGAGAGTGCTGCTGGGGGAGCAGAGGCGGAACAAAGACGGGCGGGGTCCAAGATGAGCTTCAAAACAAGCTGTCTTGAACAATCTACACCCCAGGCGACAGCGACTTACATGATCTGTACATTACATGTTTACTCTCCCACGATAACTCCCCCCCCCACCACACACACACACACACGCACACACACAAAATGCGGGCTGTGTCCGAAGATCAGCTTGACCCCGGGAGATAGAAGGTTTACACAACCCGTACATTATTGTTCTCTCTACCATTAGCAGTGGTGGGTGGGTGGGGGGGGGGGGGGGGGGGGGAGGGGGTTGGGGGGCGGGGGCGGGGAGATACGTACCGAGAGGGGGGAATACCACGATATACGGATAAGACAGGGGGAGTCTGGGAGAGTCGGCGAGCGAGGGGCGTACGTTAGGGCCAGGAGATGTGGGGATGGACTGGAGTGTGTGGAGCGACAGGCTGAGCGCGGTTTGACGGGGGGGGGGGGGGGGGGGCGGGGGGGGGCGGACAGGCGACGGAACGGATGGCGAGGGTCGTGGGGAGAGAAAGTGAGAGTGGGGAGTGAGGGGTGGGTATAAACGTGGAGAGAGATGGAGGGTGGGGCTGAGGGTGGGGAGACGGAACAAAGACGGGCGGGGTCCAAGATGAGCTTCAAAACAAACTCTCTTGCACAATCTACACCCCAGGCGACAGCGACTTACATGATATGTACATTACTTGTTCACTCTTCCGCGCTACCCTCCCACCCTCTCACCATCACCATCACACACACACACACACACACACACACACACACACACACACACACACACACCCGTACACACACACACACACACACACACACATACCCACACACACACACACACACACACACACACACACACACACACGCAAATGCGGATTGGGTCCGAATATCAGCCTGACCCCGGGAGACAAGGTTTACGTAACCTGTACATTATTGTTCTCTCTGAGCAGTGGGGGGCGGCGGTTGGGTGACACACAGAGAGAGGGGGGTTATCGGGATATGGGAATAAGACAGGGGGTGTCTGGTAGAGTCGTGGAGAGGGGGGAGACATGGGTCGTGTGGTAGACCCGGAGAAGTGGGGATGGACTGGGGAGTGTGCAGTGATGAGCTGAGCGGGGAGAGATGGGAGAGGGCGGACAGGCGGCGGAACGGATGGCGAGGGGAGTGGGTAGAGCAGGTTAGAGTGGGGGTGAGGGGTGGCAAGAGAGGTGGGGACAGATGAAGCAATAAATAATAGACAATAGACAATAGGTGCAGGAGGAGGTCATTCGGTCCTTCGAGCCAGCACCGCCATTCAATGTGATCATGGCTGATCATTCTCAATCAGTACCCCGTTCCTGCCTTCTCCCCATACCCCCTGACTCCGCTATCCTTAAGAGCTCTATCTAGCTCTCTCTTGAATGCATTCAGAGAATTGGCCTCCACTGCTTTCTGAGGCAGAGAATTCCACAGATTCACAACTCTCTGACTGAAAAGGTTTTTCCTCATCTCAGATCTAAATGGCCTACCCCTTATTCTTAAACTGTGGCCCCTTGCTCTGGACTCCCCCAACATTGGGAACATGTTTCCTGCCTCTAACGCGTCCAACACCATAATAATCTGATATGTTTCCATAAGATCTCCTCTCATCCTTCTAAATTCCAGTGTATACAAGCCTAGTCGCTCCAGTCTTTCAACATATGACAGCCCCGCCATTCCGGGAATTAACCTAGTAAACCTACGCTGCACGCCCTCAATAGCAAAAATATCCTTACTCAAATTTGGAGACCAAAACTGCACACCGTACTCCAGGTGCGGTCTCACTAGGGCCAAGTACAACGGCAGAAGGAACTCTTTGCTCCTATACTCAACTCCTCTTGTTATGAAGGTCAAAATTTCATCGGCTTTCTTCACTGCCTGCTGTGCCTGCATGCTTCCATTCAGTGACTGATGCACGAGGACACCCAGATCTCGTTGTACGTCCCCTTTTCCTAACTTGACACCATTCAGATAATACTCTGCCTTCCCATTCTTACCACCAAAGTGGATAACCTCACACTTATCCACATTAAACTGCATCTGCCATGTATCCGCCCTCTTATACAACCTGTCCAGGTCACACTACAACCTCATAGCATCTTCCTCACTGTTCCCACTACCACCCATCGTTGTATCATCTGCAAGTTTGCTAATGGTACTTTTAATCCCTTCATCCAAGTCATTAATGTATATTGTAAATAGTATATTGTAAACAGCTGCGGTCCCAGCGCCGAGCCTTGCGGTACCCCACCAGTTACTGCCTGCCATTCTGAAAGGGACCTGGGAATGGGGCACCGGGAGGGGAGACGGAACAAAGACGGGCGGGGTCCAAAGATGAATTTCAAAACAAACTCTCGTTCACAATCTACACCCCAGGCGACAGCGATTTACATGATGTGTACATTACTGGTTTACTCTCCCACGCTACCCGCCCCCCTTAGCCCCCCCCCCCCGACACACACACACACACACACACACATGCACACACACGGTGATAAAAGAAACGGGAGAAGAAACAAAGCTTGAAAACATGTACCACCACATTAATATGGTTAATATACAAAAAGGCACAAAGTACTGGAGTAGCTCAGTGGGCAGACAGCAACTCTGGAAAACATTGGTAGGCAATGTTTCTTCAGAGGGTCCCAACTTGAATGTCGGAGATACCAAACATAGACTGGTTGATCATTTAGCTGAACACCTTCGTTCACTCAGCCTGGGCCTAACTGATCTCCCGGTTGCCAAACACTTTCATTCCCCTTCCCATTGCCACAATGACCCTCGGTCCTGGACCTCCTCTATTGTCAGAATGAGGTCAATATGCAAATTAGAGCACCAGCACCTCATATCTCGCTTGGGCAGCTTAAAACCAAGCAGTAGAAGTTTTGATTTCTCGAACTTCAAGTAATTCTTGCATCCCCTCTTGCTCTCCGTCTCACCCCCACGTGTCATCCTCGTGTTTCATTACCTACAGCTCGTTTTCACCTAGCCCACAGTCTACAATCGTCTGTTTCGTTTATCGTTGTTACTTTTGGGCACATCTTTCATTCATTTGTTTGATATCTCTCTATATCACTATCTTTATCTCTTGTTTCCATATCCCCTGACTTTCAGTCTGAAGACAGGTCTCGACCCGAAACACCAGCTATTCCTTTTCTGCAGAGATGCTGCCTGACCCGCTGAGATACTCCAGATGTTTGTGTCTATGTTCAGTTTAAACCAGTATTTACAGTTCCTTCCTACACAGGGTATCCCAGCGCTATATTTCTATATCTTTGAGTTGCTCTCGACTGCTAGCAATCAGCAGATATGAATAATTGAAAGATGCTGCATGGAAACAGGTCGTTAGCCAACTGAGTCCAAGCCGAACAGTAATCGCCCGTTCACACGAGTTCTATGTTATCACACTTTCTTGTCACAAGCAGCCAACCATGAAATGCTCCCTTTATTGCCACACTTTGCCTCTTTCTTGTCCACCCCATACACGCTCGGGGCAATTTACGAAAAACAATTAACCTACAAACCCGCACGTCTTTGAATATGGGGGAAGACGGAGCATCCAGAGGAAACCCTCACAGTCACCGAGAGAACATGCAAACTCCACATAGACAGCTCGTGAGGTCTGGTACGATCTCGGGTCTCTGGCGCTGTGAGGTAGCATCTCGAGCAGTTACATCTCTGCACCAGACGTTGCAGCAATATGGAAAGGGAGTGCGTACGTGAACTTTACTTGGGGTTGTGTCTTGTGGCCAGAGGTGGGAACACATGCTGAGCTGTTGCAGAAAGGAGGGCTCTACACAGAACTGGTCAGCAGACAGACCAGCAAATGAAACCGGCGCCTGTGAGGAAGGCACGCAGACCAAGGACCGCGTTATGGATTCCAGGCATTTATTCCCACTGGACGATTCATTCAGAGATGAGATGTAAGGAAGCTATGCTCCAATGACACGCCCTCTCCACCGGTCGGTCTGACAACACAATATCCACACAGATTCCAGCAGGGTGCGTCGAGTGTGTCATCCAGGTACACAGGTTCAGAGAACACACCGAATCTATACATAAATTATACCTAAATTCTACAGGAGAGTGAAAAGAAAAACACACCAAAAAGCTAGACATTAATGCAAAACAGCTGGCAGCGCTGCAGCCTCACGGCCCTGAAAACTTGGGTTCGATCCGGACCTCGCGTGGTCTCTGTGCGAAGTTTACAGCTTCTCTCTGTGGCTGCGTGTGTTTGCTCCAGATGGTCTAGCTTCCTCCCACATTCCAAAGACGTGCAGGGCAAAGAAAATGCACGTTTATAAAAAGTGTAAGGTCCACAATGAGGCAGGTTGGGAGATCAGGACGACACGCTACCTTATGGAAGGACTGTTCAGCATTCAAATAACAGCGGGGAAGTAGCTGTTCCTGAGCCTAGAAGGACGTGTTTTCAAGTTTCTGTATTCGCTGCCTGATGGGAGAGGGGAGAGGAAAGAATGATAGGGGTGGACAAGTCATAGATTATGTTGGATGCTTTTCCAACGCAGTGTGAACCATAGATGGTCACTGGTGGAAAGTCTGGTCTGTGTGATCGACTGGGCTAAATCTACAACTCTGCAATTTTTTACAGTCTTGGGCAGCGCTGTGCCCAACATTGATTGAACACATTTCTTCCTTTCCCCTTACCACCTATCCCCTTCGTCCTATATTGCTCTGACCACATGTTGTGCCTCTTCTATCCCATCTCACACTTTTTGTCTTTTCATCTCTGCCCTTGCCCAAACATCTTCCAAACAAACCCTTCTCCTGACCTATCCACCCATCACTTGCTAGACTTTGCCCCCCCCCCCCGCCACCCTCTCTTCCAACTTTCTATCCATTCTACCACTACAATAAGTCTGAACAAGTCCCAAGCTAAAATATCACCGATCCATGTTCTCCAGAGATGCTGCCTGACCCCCTGAGCTACTCCAGCACATTGTGTCCTTTTTTGTAAACCAGCATCTGCAGATCTTTGTCTCTGCTTCCTCTGGCAGATTGTTCCATCTACCCAGCACCGTTTGTGAAAAGGTTATCCCATAGGTTCATATTGTACCTTTCTCCTCTCACTCTCCTTTAAACCTATTACCTCTGTTTTTTTATTCCACTAGCCTTGGAATAAGATGATATGCATTCACCCTTTCGATTCCCCTGATGATTTTATACATTCATTATACATTTGACCACTTCCGACTTTTCTGAGTTAACTTCCATCAGCCATTCATTTACCCATTTTCCAAGTCAATATAGAACCTGTTCTAACCTTAGACAACATTCCTCACCATCCTCCATACCGCCAACTTTGGTGTCATCCACCATCTTCATGCCACCTGTCATCTCATTTGGCTTGTTAACCGCTGCCTTCCTTGGATATGTGGAACGACCAGTGAACTGACATCCCTCTCCTTGCGCGTCCACTTATGTGCCATGGGGGTGACTACTTGAGGGCTTGAGGGTGTTATCTGATATCTGACTAGCTGTTATCTGACTAGCCGCCCTTGAGGACCCAGTAAGCCAGACCCTGGTTCCCTCTCCCCTCGTATCGGCCTCGCTCCTCACCCATCATAGACATAGAATCAGGAGATGAAGAATCAGTATGGATAGAAATGAGGAATTGTAAGGGTAAAAAGGACCCTAATGGGAGTTATCTACAGGCCCCCGAACAGTAGACTCGACATAGGGTGTAAGTTGAATCAGGAGCTAAAATTGGCATGTCGCAACTGTAATGCTATGGTGGTTATGGGAGATTTCAACTTGCAGGTAGACTGGGAAAATCAATTGGTAATGGACCCCAGGAAAGAGAGTTTGTGGAGTGTCTCAGAGATGGATTCTTAGAACAGCTTGTACTGGAGGCAAACAGGGGGAAGGCAATTCTGGATTTTGGGTATGTAAAGAGGAAAAAAATAGTCAAGGCGAATGTGGGTCCCTTGAAGATAGAAGCAGTGGAATTTATTATGGGGGACAAGGAAATGGCAGATGAGTTGAACCGGTGCTTTGGATCTGTCTTCACTAAGGAAGATACAAGCAATCTCCCAGATGCTCTAGTGGACAGAGATCCTAGGGTGACGGAGGAACTGAACGAAATCCACATTAGACAGGAAATGGTGTTGGGTAGACTGATGGGACTGAAGGCTAATAAATCCCCAGGGCCTGATGGTCTGCATCCCAGAGTACTTAAGGAGGTGGCGCTAGAAATTGTGGATGCATTGGTGATCATTTTCCAATGTTCTATAGATTCCTGTGGATTGGAGGGTAGCTAATCTTGTCTCACTTTTTAAGAAAGGAGGGAGAGAGAAAACGGTAAATTATAGACCAGTTAGTCTTACATCAGTGGTGGGAAGATGCTGGAGTCAATTATAAAAGACGAAATTGCGGAGCATTTGGAGAGTAGTAACAGGATCGTTCCGAGTCAGCATGGGTTTTCGAAGGGGAAATCATGCTTGACTAATCTTCTAGAATTCTTTGAGGATGTAACTAGGAAAATTGACAGGGGAGAGCCGGTGGATGTGGTGTACCTTGACTTTCAGAAAGCCTTCGACAAGGTTCCACATAGGAGATCAGTGGGCAAAATTAGAGCACATGGTATTGGAGGTAGGGTACTGACATGGATAGAAAATTGGTTGACAGACAGAAAGCAAAGAGTGGGGATAAATGGGTCCCTTTCAGAATGGCAGGCAGTAAGTAGTGGGATACCGCAAGGTTCGGTGCTCGGACAGCAGCTATTTAAAATATACATGAATGACTTGGATGAAGGGATTAAAAATAACATTAGCAAATTTGCAGATGATACAAAGCTGGGTGGTAGTGTGAACTGTGAGAAAGTTGCTGTGAGGTTGCAGGGTGACTTGGACAGGTTGTATGAGTGCGCGGATGCATGGCAGATGCAGTTTAATGTGGATAAGTGTGAGGTTATCCACTTTGGCGGTAAGAATAGGAAGGCAGAGTATTATCTGAATGGTGTCAATTTTGGAAGAGGGGACGTACAACGAGATCTGGGTGTCCGAGTGCATCAGTCACTGAAAGGAAGCATGCAGATACAGCAGGCAGTGAAGAAAGCCAATGGAATGTTGGCCTTCATAATAAGTTGAGTATAGGAGCAAAGAGGTCATTCTGCAGTTGTACAGGGCCCTAGTGAGACCGCACCCGGAGTACTGTCTGCAGTTGTGGTCTCCAAATTTGAGGAAGGATATTCTTGCTATTGAGGGCGGTGCAGCGTAGGTTTACTAGGTTAATTCCTGCAACGGCGGGACTGTCATGTGTTGAAACACTGGAGCGACTAGGCTTGTATACACTGGAATATAGCAGGATGAGAGTGGATCTTATCGAAACGTTTTAGATTATTAAGTGATTGGACACGTTAGATGCAGGAAACATGTTCGCAATGTTGGGGGAGTCCAGAACAAGGGGCCATAGTTTCAGAATAAGGGGTAGGCCATTTAGAACTGAGATGAGGAAAAACTTTTCCATTCAGAGAGTTGTGAATCTGTGAAATTCTCTGTCTCAGAATGCAGTGGAGGCCAATTCTCTGAATGCATTCAAGAGATAGCTAGATAGAGCTCTTCGGGATAGCGGAGTCAGGGGGTATTGGGAGAAGGCAGGGACGGGGTACTGATTGAGAATGATCAGCCATGATCACATTGAATGGCGGTGCTGGCTCGAAGGGCCGAATGGCCTCCTCCTGCACCTATTGTCTATTGTCCATTATCATGTCCAACATGCTTGCCGGTTCCATCCTCCCGGTCTCTGGTCTCGGGGGAGGAGCACAAGCCGGCTCGGCGGCTCCCCCACAAGGCTGCGGTATCACATTTATGAACTTGTTATTACACTCAGAACCATATAAATGCAGGATGTTACCATCACGTGGTGCTGCCTCTTGGGACGGTGGGTCATGACATGGTTATCAATGATTCAATGGTGCTTTATTTGTTACATATATAACTGCACAGTGAAAGTAGTTTTTGCATATGATAAACATGCAGGCGCCGCC